>NC_085084.1:1537567-1837567 GCF_963662255.1 Cinclus cinclus
AACCTTTATCTTCATATAATTCAAAAAGTGTTCATAATTGTCAGTATAGAATAGTGATGTGTGTGTAAGGTTTATGTAATGGATGACTGCTGATAGTTTGGGTTTTGAATGGATGGAAAAACATCCCCAGGTCATGAAGGTTTCCTGTCTGATTTAGACGGAGCACAGTCTTTGTTTTGCAGTGCCCTGGTGCCTGTAATGCTTAGAAGTGACAGAATTAAGTAAAATAATCTAATTCTGGGCATATTCACAAGGGTTTTAGTACTTATTTATCTTGAAATGTTGGTCGAGAGAGATAGTGATGTCTGAGCTTTGGAAACACTGGTTCTGGCTGTGCCTCAGGAAGTGCAGCTGAGCCTAAGAAGTTGTGACATGTTTGGTGAAAATCCTGATGGGTTTGGTGAAAATCCTGATGTTTTTGTGAGAATTCCCACGCATTTGGTGAAAATCCCGGCATGTTTGTGATTCAGCTCCCTCAGGACAGGTGGCTCTGCCTTGGGGAGCCACGTCTGGGGTGCCTGGGTTGTGGGGAATGACCCTGGAATAACAATGTCTGTGGAGCACAGTGGGAATTGTGCGCGGATCCAGCTGCAGCCCTGGATGGGCCACACACACGGAGACCCCAGCGAGGGGCCAGGGAGGCTGGTCCAGCTCAACTGCTGCCACCTAAACAAACACCAGCCACAGAGGCAGTGATTTAGTGCTTGATCTAAGTAGGTGACCACGGGGAAGTAAATCTTTCCAAGTGCTTCAGCAAGTCACTCCACATATAATAAATAATGGAAATCCGGAAGGCTCTTTCTTTCTTTCTTTCTTTTTTTTTTTCCTTTTTTTTCATGGATGGCAATTAAATGGACTAAATAGCCTTTGATAAACAATTATTCGAGTGCTAGCAGTCTCTCTTTTTACAGTAATGTGACAGGCTTGTTTTTATTCTTTTTCTTTCCTTAAGTCTGTAAACTTAAGGGAGGGTAAGAGTTTAACAAATTCCACCTTAGATGCAGCACTGTTGCTAATTAGGATGATGGAAGAGATGCTGTTATTTGTCTCCTCCATTTCCTGTGGCTGCTTTTCTCTGGTCAGGCCTTTGAGTTCATTACAAGTTTACTAAAAGTTGAAAAAAAAAAAAAAAGATGGAGAAGCTTGTGCTAACCAAAACTTTTCACAGCATGCTAAATGAGAGAAATGCAATTGGTGGAACTCTTTGTGAAGTCCAAACTATCTTGGTTCAAGGTCTGAATAGTTACTTTGCTCCAAACCACTGAGGATGTGTTGTTTGGTTAGCAAAGGTCACTGAGAGTTCAGGTTGTTTCCCAGGCAATTCCACCAGCTGAGGAGAGAGGAAGATGAAATGATTAATCCTTGGGTCAGTGTGAAAGTAATGACTCTCATATCACTTATATCACTTAATGTCTATGTACTTCAGGAGCTGAGAGCAGACACTTGAATGGGTTTCTTGGAAGCCCATTTTAGAAATAGCTGGCTTCTAATGTGCCTTGTGTGATAGAAACATTAAGTGCTATCTTGTAGGTAATCTCAGAATTCTGAGTGCCACATGATTTTCCTCATCTCACCTTGGGTGTGCCTTCAGATGTTTCATGTACACTGCAAATGCAGTGCATCAATTCTGTAGCCTTGAGGTAAGAAAAACCACTTCTGAAAGAGTGATTCCTTACCTTATTAATAGGTGTACAATACACCCACAAGCTGTAGGTGTACAAGGTGTGACAGAAGTCCTGGTGAATTAAGTAATTCAGCTCTGCTATTTTCCTTGCTTAGCTATTAGACTATGTATTTGGCTTCTGATAAACAGTAGTTTGGAGAAATTAATTTAAAATACTAGTAATTTACACCATTAAATCTGATATTGATCAAAAAACCACTATAATGAATAAATTCTCCTTAATTTTTTCTCTACCTATATGGATCTGTGTATTTCACTGGACGTACCCAGTTGGACAAAAATGTTAGCTTAATTACTTTAAGACCTACTGTAAATTACACTGTAAAAGGCATCATCTTATTTCTTGAGTACAACAAGAGTCTAAATATATTTCAGGTATACTTAACATGTTCATAAAATAACAGATTTGGATTTGTGCAAGAAAAATTGTCAGTTATCCTTTCTCCCTCTTGGTGTTATTGTGTTGTCTCTCCTCCTTTCCTCTCAATTCTTCCAGAATTTGACTTTCTGGAATACCTGCTGTGCATTTCAAATCCCTGTGTGGACATCAAGGCTTGCTTTCTTTGCAGAACGGAGTACAAATGCTTTCCTTTTAGGAGGAAGAAATCTTTAAATCATGGCATATTGACAAGCTTTAGTTTCCCAAACACAAATTACAGAGGACAGTAGGTGCTCTGGAAAAGAGATTACTGTGTGTGGGCTCTAAACTTTCTCTGCAAGACCTGTATATTCTGTGAGGATGAACAGCAGCCAGAGTCTGAAAACCAACGAGAATCTTACCAGTGGTTTCTCTTCAGAAACTCTCTCAAAGCTCCAGAGGAAGCATTCATCTTTCTACCTGCAAAGGCATAGGAGAGCTCTCAAGTTCATGGTAACTCTTAGATTCACTAAAATAGCACCTTTTCCAGTATAAAATTTTAAATGGACCTGTTTAAACCCTCAGAGCAACTTCAACACCTCTACTACTTCTGCTGCAGTTACAGAAAGTGTCTTGAAATCTAAGGAAAGGGCAAATTCAGGATGTCCTGTATTTTTGAAAAAGTGACAAATATGGGAATATCGTGGGGTGATGGGATGAAGAAATAAGAGAGCTCCAGAATGTGCAGTGAGGAAAGTGTTACACTTCCTGTTGATATCTTTCCTTAAGCTGCAGTGATTTAAAATACGCATATATTTGGTTTTCCAAAGACTGACTATGAAGTCAGTCTGTATTAGCAGCCCACATATAAAAACAAAATTTTCTTTGAACAGTGAAGACAGGTCCCTAATTTCTGTGTCCAGTAAGCAGAGGAAGTTCAGCTCATTTTTCTGGTGGAACAGCACTGCCATGAGTTTGCTGGTTCCCTAAAAACCCTGTGAGGTGTTGTGTCTGCCCATGGGATTTGACAGAATGCTAATTACTGCCTATTACACACGAGGGCAAAGCCTAAGGGTCTTTGAGTTTTAAAATTTGAAGCCAAATTGCACATGTATTTGGATTTGGTGAGTAAAATATTCAGTTAGATTTTCTCTGAAATATTTTAGTCTCACTGGAAAGTTCTTTGGCAAGTACGTTTTCTTCATCCAGATCGTGAATCTAGTTCTCTTGCAAAAATATGTTTCCCAGAAAGGCAGGTACAGCACACAGTTTCAAGATTAGGTTTCTGGGTAGTATCATTCCAGGAAAAAGCTCTTCCATAGAAGATTATTTATTATATTCTCTTTTGTTCTTGTTCCTCTCAGGTACATCTGCAAATAGTGCCTGACATTTTATTTAAAATTAGATGTCAATTGCTTTGTTGGGTACAGAGTGTAACTGTTTTGTTCCTTATTTTTGAAACCCAAATCCTAGTCTTTCTGCATGTGGTTTTCTCAGACAAGCTTTGGGGTTTTTTAAGAATTTGAGGTACAGTTTTTGTTCTGTTCACGAAAGCACGTTGTCTTTTCTGTGTGTGAATAATACAAGTAGGTTATTAGCTTAACACAGATTTCTAGCAGAACATTGTCAGTACTCTTAGGGGCTGCAGAGGTGCCAAAAACTGGAATTTGGAAACAGTCAGGTTTTTCTTACACGAGTTCTTTGCTCATTTAATTGATGGCTGTACATATATATTGCAAAACAGTGGGAGATTTTTTCCCATTAATTCACACTGAACTTGTTGCCTTGCAGTTGTGTTTTGTACCTGTTCAATTCCAGCTGGAATGAGAATTTGTGTTTTATGTAGCTTAATCCATCCCAGGAACATCACCAGGGATGAATTTTGCTATTTAGTTGGAATAAACCTGACTGTACTCTTTCAGTCTGTCCTGAGTCTGTATTCTTCTCCTCTAAACTGAATCACTCTCAGGAAGAATAAGAAAAGAAAAGGATTTATCTAATGTAGCTTTTAGAGACAAACTTGAGCTACTGACTAGCAAGTTTTAGGTGAGAAGTCTAAGCCTGAGGTGATGCGAGGATGTGTATAGTTCAAGAAAAAATGTGAGCTTGTCTAGCCTTTTATTTGAGCACTGTTTTATTTGCAGTTTTGGTGAGGTTTTTTTTTTTTTTTAATTTGCTAATAATAATTGAAAACAGAAAAAATTATTGTCTGAACTCACAAAGGAATTAAAACTGTAGTTCTGTGACCTGCTGTGGTTTTCTAAATCAGCCATTCAACCACTGCAATTTTTTTTTTTTTGCCAGTGTTACTGACCTGGTGGTACTGAAATACGTTGAGCAATTTAGTTCGCATCTCATTAAGAACTACTGAGACATTGCCTAGGGCGGGTCAAAAATGAGGAATTCAAATAAGAATTGCATTAATATATATAGTATTTATTTTGGTTTTATATGCACTGATTTGTATGCAAGAAAACTGTTAGGTTTCTGAGACCACCTTAATGTTTTGTTAGCTGTGATGAGGGGCAAACCCCCATGTTTTCCTTGACTGTAAATAACTATGAGTTTTCTTGTGTTCAAGAGATCAGAGAAATAATCAGCCTGCTCTTATGTCTGTATGCTAGCTTGAAAAGCCTGTAAAATATGTAACTAAGATGTTTTGTTCCCCAAAATCCTTGCAGGCTGAATTCCATGGGTGAATCACTAAAGACATTTGAGAAAGGGATTTTAATAAGGCCCTTATGTGGACATGTGGTAACAAAAGTGCTGTGATAGCCAGTGGAAGGGGTTATTTTATGTGTATTACTTACGTGACGTAATTTCAGTTTAACACTTCTTATTTCAGTAATGTAGTTTGGGGTTAAAACCAGCATGACTGCAAGAAGGACTTTCCCTGGAAAAGAACGTTTAGATGCCAGTCCTTTAATTTTTTCCTTTTTGAATGTGGTCCTCAAGAACTTAATCAGTTTTTCTAGAACAACCATTTTCTTTGTTGAGTGCCAAGATGTAAACTTACACAGTATTTACCACAGGGTAAGACTGACCGTATCCACTATCACTAAGGGTCTTGATTTGTGGGAAGTAATCTGGGCAGATAAAATGCGGAGAGAATAGGAGTAGTATTTTTTTTTGGATCAGGTTCTAGTGAAAACCAGGCAATCCCTCACTGAAAAACTCAAATACAAGGTGGAAGATGCCAGACACTTAACTCATTTTGGGCTTAACTTCTGTGGGACGCGCTATTACCTAAAATAAAATACCTACCTTTATGATACCTTAAAATAATACCTCATAATACTGAATACCCGAGTATTATCCGTTTACACACCTTTATTACCAACTGTTTCTGAGCCTGGGAGTGGGGAGCTGCTGCCTTTGCCCCTCGTGGCCTGGCTGTGTGGTTTATCTCAAGTTTGTCAGGCAGGGCTTGCAGAACACGAGAGCAGCGGTTCCTCCCTGGGGCTCTGCCAGGGCTGCATGTGCTCATCAAACGTTGTTTAGTCACTGCAGCATGTTTATGCCATCTGCAGATGCATGTGCTCCCCTTCCTGAACAATGCTCTTTAATCAAGGCCACTATTGTGGGGAGGCTAGCAGGAGCAGTATACATAATCAGCAGAATGCCAGAATCAGAGTTACACGTGTGTTCTGCCTAACCCCACCACTCAGCTCGGGGTAACAAGCTTCCTGAGGGTGCCACTTCTCTGGAATTAGTACCTTTGTCCATAATCTCTTGTACTTCTGTGTATATTATTCAGAGTCCAAGTTGTTTAAAGAGCTTTGTGGTAATAATAACAAATCAAGAGTTGTCTTGGAGAATTGTTAAGCCTATAGGAATTGCCTGCTATCTTTTATTTGTTAGGAGACTCCATTTCCCAGGTCTGTCTAAACAGAAACATCCACTAAACCATTTCACATCTGTTGTGCTCCTTTCTTCATATTATAAAAGCATAAGCTTTTTGTTCCACATATTTTTCTGAACAATTTCTTCATTGTGGTACATCTCCCCTAACTTTTTGCTGGGTACTAAAAGAGCTCTTAGAGAAAGCAGAAGTATTTGACGTGGTGTTAATTCACCTGGTAGGAGCCAGGAGGTGAAGTGTACCAGGCAGTGTTCTGACAATGTGCGTGTTCAGAGATGATGGTCATGGTATTTGAGTGATTTACGTACATATCATATGAGTGTAATGATATACATATTCATAAATATACATTCAATTTTATCTTTTCCATTTATTCCAGATAAATAGAATAATTAGGGCTGGTAGGGATCTTTAAGACAATCTCTGTTAATGTCTTGTAAACTTTTTATGGCAATTATTAAAGGTGTTTTGCTTTAACAATAACTTCTATTGACAACGTAATGTTTTGTTGTGGGTTTGCTTGTGGTTTCTTCTTCCTACAAAAGTAGTGGGGTAGGAGGAAATGTCTCTTTCCTGACAGTGCTGTAGTGCTTGATAAAGCTGAGCTAGTTAATCCCAGTATCCCTAGAGCTGATGAGACAACCACCCTGGACCTTTCTCCCTTTTCAAACAATATTTTTTCGTTAGGAAAGATTTTTGTATTTTAAATTTATCTTTAAATCACTTCTTTTAAATTGCAATTTTAAGGCTTTGGGCTAGATTTGGACAAAATCTATCTGTCTAAACTCAAGAGTTTATCATACTGCTCCTTCAGAGTTTCCTTGTCGAAAGAGAGAAGCATAAAACTCAGTCAGTGATGTGTGTGTCTGTCTGTCTGTCTTCCATAGGTTAAAATTTCATGACACCATCATTTTGTAGTGGAGGCTCTCTGTGCGGTTGCACAGCTACTTCAGAATTAATTCAACAAAATTCTGCTACTGCTAAATTTACCCCATCTGACATGCTTGGTTTTGATTCATCAAAACTGGGTGCAGTCATATGTTTCTCACTTATCTGCCAGTCTTGGATTTTAGTCAATTAATTTTGAGGTCTCTTGTTACTTTTACCTGAAGGAACTCTTGTATTTCACAGTGTGTGAGTGACTCTGCAGGTTGTGCTCAGTGACAGTTACAAAACTGGGTATTTTATGTACTTGAGCATGGAAAATGATGTCATTCAACAAATGGCAGCTACTTTAATTAAAAAAGAAATTAAAGAAAGTCCCTAGATGTCAGGTCACATGCTTTAGGAAAACAACATTGATTCCATGACACAGGAGTGTTTTCCTTTCAGCTGCAACTTTAAACCTGATCCAGACCGTGACATTGTAAAGAAATGTATTTCCATATGGTAAAAGAAATTTGGTCATATATATGTTGAAAAATTCATGTGGGTTTCTCCATAAAGCTGTTAATGCTTCAGTAGTCTGGTGGGTAACATAAACCCTCTGTGCCTTATTGTTTTAGTGCTTTTGAAGAGAAAATGGCAATTGAAGGAAAGTGGTCTTTATCATAGGCACTGTTTTTAAAAATGAGATGAAATATAACAAATCACTCTTATATGATGGAAACCCAGGTTTTTCAGACTATACTGAGCTCTCTGTAGCCTTAGATCAGGGTAGTATACATTGATTTGAGAAGGAAATCTGTATTTTGCTCTAAGGCTAAAGCAGCAGCTAAGGAAAAAATACTCTCAAATTCGTTTTTAAACATTGGGATATGGTGTGGGAAAGGCAGGGGAAATTGTGCTAAAGCTTTCTTTTTTTTTTTTTTTTTTCAGCTTCTAAGAATTCCGAAAAGTAAATTTACAGTGTAGAGGTGACATTTGTGTGGTGAGATGGATGCTTGAATCCACCATGAGCGTTGTGTAATTACTGTTTTCTGAGTACTGTGTGACAATATGGAGATTGTATTTGTTCTTAAAGCTTTTGGGTAGTGCTCCAAAACAGCTTATTGCTGACAAATAGCATAGATTGGCTGCTGCTAACACCCAAGCTCCAGACTTTTGGTAGTTTAGGAACTAACCCTGTCTCTTACATTAACAGAGCTTGCATTGCACCATGACTTAATTAGCTGAAATATTCTGATATTTCTACAGAAACCCCACTGGAAACTTACAACAAGTTTTGAAAAAGTACATTTAACCTGTTAATTCACTTATGTGGCCTTTTTTGAAGGAACATGCCTTTTGAGAAGTGAACATGTATTTTTTTTTGCTTTAGAAAAAGAAGGTGCCAATAAAACCTGAAGTTGTAGGTAAGACACATTTGAGCCCCGTAAGTTTTTTTGGTTTGTTTGTTCTTTTTTTGTTTGTTTGTTTTGTTTTTTGTTTTGATTTTTCCTTTTTCTCCAGTAATTAAGGATTTCTCAAGTGATGTGTGAATGGACTCTTGGTTTGCCCTGAAGTTGGGTATTTTGAATTGGGAGCTCATCCTGTTACAGGTCCCAGCTGCTCTCCTCAGTGAAGAAGAGTTAGTATTCATAGCCATGGGCTAAGGAGGGTTGCTTGAGAGATAGGATCTGGTTCCCTTCACTGTTTGTTTTCCAAGGATTATCTTTTGCTTGCTGTAGATGCCCAGCTGTTTAGAAGGTCCTAAATTTTCCATTCATTATCAACCTGACACCTATGGAAGATAGGCAAGATCTTGAGTTTCCATCAGCTCTTTCCCATGGGCATGGAAGCTAATTTTAAAACATTCTGCAGATAAACCCTTCAAATGATTGTTTCAGAGCATTTTAGGTCACAGAATTCTTTTGTTTTACAGTGTGCACTGTTGTGATTGGTGGGGATGGCAGCAGTTGCAGGCAATGGCACAGGCACTAAATCTGTAGTAATGCTGTTGTAGGTATTTCAGTTTGGACACTTCTGTCGAAATAAAATATCTTTTTTCTGGAAGTTCCACTGGGATTAACACTCTGAGAATGCTGGTTTTTTCCCTGAAATCAGTTTTTCAGAGTCCTCTCTATGTGGTGACTTCAATAGCTGATCTATCTAATCTATCTGCCTATTTGCCCTCTCATACTTAGGGAGGTTTTGTGCACATATTGTCTGAAGAATTTCAGCCTGTCTTTTTTGTTGTTTTACCTTTTCCAAGTGTTACATGAGGATGTCCACACTGATGAGAGAGACTGATGTGCAGTACTTAAGTCAGCAGTAGAACACATAGCCAGAAAAAAGAGCCTGGAACTTTTAACTTGTGTGTCAAACACAATTACAAGTGAGTTTGGGTTTCAGAAATACTATTTATTGCTCAGTCCATTAGCTGGATCCTGTTGGAGCAAACAATCAAACACAGCTGAAGCAGCAGCTTTTCAGTTCGAAGCTTCTAAATTTTGATCATTTCAGCTATGTGGCGTCCTCATCACTTGAAAATTATTTCTCAGTGCAGCTCAGAAGTTTCATTTGTTGAAAGGGGAAGTGTGAGATGTCAAGGGAGGGCTTGGTTCTCATATTTGTGCTAAGCCTTAAAAACTGGCTACTAGGTCAGCCAATTTATGTCTCAATAGCTTTGGCCTTGTACAGCAGTTGTTCTTTACTGTGCCTTCACAGTGACTCAGCCCAGGCAGATTTCCATCCCCCTTTTCCACCCCACTCCCCTGGATTAGTCATATGCAATTCAGGAGTTTCAGAGAAGCCGTTTCTGGGCTCTCTCTGAAAATAGTTTTGATTTTCAAAAGACAAAAGGACTTAATTCATGGATAAGTTGTAACTTGGAGACTTCATTATGAGCAGAAGTGAAAGCCTGTTCCTTTCCTTTAAAAAAAATCACTGTGATAACATCAGTGTCTGGATTTGTAAAGAAAAACATAATTGCATTTTTATACTAAATCCTGTTAGCACAAAAAATCAGCTAAAAAAAAATCTCAAAACTGATTCTGTCTCTCATGGTGTGTTCATAGCATTAATCTTTTTTGGATTGTTTTCACTTTAATTTTCTGTTGTCTTGCTTTTTTGAGTCCCTTCCCTGAAGCTTATTGCTGAGCACAGCTATAAAATTATCAGGCTGAAGATTAAAACTGCTAAAACACCGAGTTTGGTGCATGTTACACCTTGGAACTGCACAAGTACATTGCAAGCAAAGAATTTCCATGGCTCCCCTTCAGCATCACGGTCTCAGCTGCTCATGTGGCATCCATCTGTGGTCTTCTGGCAGCAGCCCGGGCTGCTGCATGGGAGTTTTTGGAGTTCAGGGCTAAACCTCATATCTGTCTTCCCATCACTCTGGAAGTTATGAAAATTCTTCATGGCTGCCCTGAAGTGAGGTATTAAAATATTACGGAAACATGAGATGGAATTAATAATGCTGCGAGTTAATAATGGGAATGTAGGTTTGGGGTTTGGTTAGGTTTTTTTGTTTTGGTTTGTTTTTTTTTTTCCTTTTTTTTTGTTTTTTGTAATAACAAAGCAAATATCTTTGATTTAGTTTCTTTAGCTGTGTGTTCTCTTTGTGCAGATTACAGTAGATTTCCTATACACAGATATAAAGGGTGATAGATTCTTGTTTGATTAGTTTGATTTATTCAGCCTTGCCTTTAGAAAAGTAATAAAGACCATACAGATGGTTGAATCAAGTACATAGATCTGTATCAACAAGATTTAAGACATTTAAAGGATCAGAACTCTCACTGTTTAAATGAGGCTTTTCCTGCTTAAGTGGGAGTGTACAAGTACAAAAGACTAGATAAAAAAGTGGGTTTGCAAAACATAATCAGTATAAGATTAATATAATGAAAAAAGCCTGCAATTGATAGAATTAGGAGAAATGCTTTAAAAAAAAATCTGTGATATTTTTATGCTAGGCCTGTATTCTTGTTAGGCTTATTGGGTTTCTGAATAATGCTGAAAAATGTTGCCATCACTTCAGAGCAGACCAAGATGTTCCATTAGTGTTTCTTCTCTGAATCTGAGAAGCAAAAATATTTGTGTGTCACAAAGACAATCCATTAGTTACTAGGGAAGATATTACATAGATGAACACATTTAAATTACCATTCTCCTCAAATAAATGGTGTCCAAGAGAGCAAAAAGAATTGGCTGAACTGATTTCTGGCTTGCTCAAGTCTGGTTTTAATGCTAAATCCATGGGAAGTTATGGAAGACTTGAAAATGTGCTACTGTTCTGTCAGCATGCAGTGGGTATCCTATCCCACTTGTTGGTGTTGAAATCTGAAGCTGCCTGTGCTGTAGTCAGTCTGGAATTAAAGTAATGGACAAGTCTGCTAAAATACTAAAGGGATTACAGAATGAAAATGTAATTCTGGCTGGTAAATTTCCTTTACAAAAAAAAAAAAAAAAAAAAAAATCCCTCTGCAGGACAGGATCAAAGTTTACATCCCTATAGTTACTCATGTCCAAAGAACAGAATGTCAAGATCACTTAGACTGAGGTAAAAGTGAAAAAAAAAAAAATGTTAAGGAAATCTATGGATGAAGAATATCACAGTAGAATTTTTTTAGGTATTATTTCAGAGGTTTCCATATTCTACATGAAAGCTGGATTTAATTATTTCCCATGACATGTCTGAGGATTGGAGACTCAGTGAAATAAGTAATGGCTGTTAATGGTGCTTACATTTGTACTGCTGTTCAACCCTGAAATATATGTGTTACATGTTTCATGTCTACTGTAGATAAAGTCTCCATGAAATCTGAGGACATCCCTACAGGTTGTGTCCTTGAGGTATCACTGCTGTGTTTTCATGTGTACAGAGAATAAAATGTCAGTGAATTTCCACTCATATTTTTGCTCGTGTCTTGAATGACTCTTTGTCTTTATCCTTGCACTGCTTTGAAATGAGAATCTGCCATGCAGGTTTTGCATTTTATTCCCCCTTTTTTTTTTTTGCTGAATTAGGTAAGGCAGAATAAAATCCAGGAATGAAAGGTGTATCCAAACCCAAAGTTTTTCAAAAGTGCTGGGGCAATGGTGTGGCTCTTGACTCCTGTGTCTGTTTTTAGGCTTATCAACTGCAGAGTGAAGAAATGTGGTATCACTTTGAGATGGAGAGCAAAAAAATAGAAGTGTCTGAGTGCATTTTCCAAGTGCTGAAAATGGTTATCATGAGGAAACTGGGCAGTTTCTTGATTTTCATAATAAAAGCAAGTTAAAAGATGTGGTCTTTTCAAACCAAAACGTGTGAGCAACCTTAGAACCTTAGAATTTAGCAGAAAGAGTTGTTCAAAATTGGAGAAATATTTTAAAGTTTCTTTAGAGGAACTCTGTTGAAAGGGTTTGAGAGGAGTTTGGGCTTGTAGCTTTTGCCAGCAATTTTCCATGTTGGAGAGGTTTGAGCAAAGGTCAAAATTAGACACTGGAAGTGAAATGGATGTGTTTCATGTCTTGATGCTTCAATTAATGGATGTGTTTTGAGACTGGGAAAAGCAAATTACTGTTTTCTCCCTGTAAACTCTTGGTGGTGGCATCTCTTGGAATGAATAGGAGTAGTTGTGGGGTTCTAAAATTGTGTGGAATATGATTTTTTCTTAAGTGGTTTGTGCCTGTGTGGAGGTTGGAGATGGAAGTGAGAAAAGAAGGACACAAAGCAGGAAACATCTTTGGTGAGATAAACTGAGACAGGGTCATCAGCTTCCCGGGGGGGGGGGGGGGGAAGATGGGGAGAAGCACTGGGTTAAGCTGGGCAGTGCATGTCTTCATTAAGACAGAACAGCTGTAGCTTGACATTTTGGTGCTCTAAAACTGGGATTGGCCAAAGTTCATTTTGGATCCTTTCGGGTTTTGTGGTGTTCAGAGTCCTCTGTCTCCTCTGGCCTGAGACCATCAGTGCACGTACAGTATAAAGCTGAGAAAATAGTGCCTTGAACAAATGTGCTCTCCATGTCATGTTCAAAACAAGCAGGCAGTGTATTGCTGTGGCAACCAGACAATAAACAAGAAAAAAAAAAAGACAATCTCCCTTAAATTCACAGAGTGTGAGCAGTTAGTTCATTTAACAAGATTATCTTCTGTAGAGGGTGATCACCACGTTGTAGCAACGCTGAGTGTCTGTATAACATGTCTGATATTTCTCAGCCTGCTTTTTATCCCTCCAAGTTTATATTTCAGTAAAACTAAGAAATATTGTGCGAATGTTTAGGATGATTGCATAATTAAAGAAAAACACAGCACAAGGTTAGCTCTGATGGTCTAAGAAACCAAACAGAGAATGGTGTCTTGTTTAATTTTTTTTTTTTTAAACTTTTTATTTTTTTTTTCCCCCTCCAGACATCTCTCCAGGTTCACAAACAAGCAAACAGAAGGAGTTAAGCTCAGTCTTTAGTCCCTGCCTGTGTACCTTAGCAGTGGATTTTGGAGCTGCTGTGAAGGGTGAGCTGGCAGGCAGGGAGGCAGCGCTGGTCCAGGACAGGGTGGTTCCTGCTGGTTACTCACCCACTGGACAATATGCTGGAAAAGCTTGCAGCACTGCTCTTTTCACCAAGTTCCTGAGTTATGAAGGACTTCTGTGCAGCCTGGTTGCAGGCCATCACTTTTACTGTATCTCATTTGTTTTTGGAAGTGTCCTCCAGAACTCTTGTTGGTGGGTTGCAGTTACTGTAGTGTTCTAATGCAGACTGCTTTGGAAACACTCTGTGCCAATCTTTAAAATAATTTCCTCAGTATTTTTAAGTCTTCTAGCAAATCTTTAGACAGCTGAGACTGATCCCTCTCCTCCTCTGAATCTCAAAAGCAAAAATATTTGTGTGTCACAAAGACAATCCATTAGTTACTAAGGAAGATACTAAAAGAGCACACTTAAGCTTGTAACTTGTTGAATTTTATCATGGAATCAGGACTATTAGATCAGTATCATTCCATGATAATTTTCTTGGCACCTTGTTTTATAAAGTAAAAAATATGTTCGCTTCTCAAAAAGAGAAGTGAATATATGTATTCACTTCTCTTTGTGTTCCTTCAAAAAAGGCCACATGAGTGGAATAAGAGGTTAAATATAACTTTTCAAAACTGGTTACAAATTGGTTATATCCAGGCTACTTTCATTAATCTGCATGGGTCTGTTCCTGCTGATATGGGTAATGAAGAAAAAAGCATTGAGTGCTCCGTGGGCCATATCTGCACCAGCTTTATTTATTTATAAATAAAAGCACAGCAACAGCCCTGTGCTGTGAGTGTCAGATGTGGTGTTTCCTCAGCACTCCCAGGCACAGAGTGGGATTGTTGGGGCTGTCCTGTGCAGGCTGAGAACCCGGACTTGGAAGGGGCCCATCACGATCATCAAACTCAGGATATTCCATGATCCTAATAAATTCCCAGATGTGGTAGCCCTCTTGAGCCCTTTGCTGTAAGCATGCAGTTAATTTAGGAGTATTGGGCCACTGAATTAATTAAAAAGTAGTCTGAGCTGCATATCCAGACTGTTTTCTCTCCTCTGCATTGTATCATAAGTGAGCAATCTTACGACCTGTGGAAAAGCAACTGTTTTAAATATTAAAAGTCTTGACGTGGTTGGTCCAGATTGGAATTGCTTTAAGGCCTTGCCCTCCAGCTATTTCAGTTGCAGGTTGGCAGTCCGAGTGAATAAAAGTTCTAGTCTTCCCTTGAAAGAAGTTTCTTTCAACTCTGGTACTAAGGATCATGTAAACTTACATTTTATTTCTTTCTTGGCTCGACTGGAGAACCACAGAGACAGGACTGTGCTCTGAGCCTCAGTGGGGCTGAAATGGAGTGTAACTCCTGAAACCTTGACTGCTGTAAATAACAGATCCAATCTAAAGCAATTGCTAGTTCTGAGTGAACAATGGAAGTAGTGTGTATTTACATCAGTTTTAAAACGGCAACCAAAAATACTTCATACACAGGAGCACCATTTTTGAAAGGAGAAACATCAAAGTGATGGTTTTGTGTGGCTTGATAACAGAAATGCACATCCTCTGAGCTCACTTCAGGTGTGCTGATCAAGGTTGAAAAGTTGATGGTTTTTTTTATAGGTGCCTCAAATTTTAGGTCAACTACTGGTTTCCAGCTCAGCCTTGCAAGGAGAACAATCTCAGTAGCTGTAGGGAAATGGAAAGGTGAGATAAAAATAACAGATGCCCTCTGAATAATTATAAGCCTGGACTTGAGGCTTCTTGCACAACCCTACTGGGCAGGAGATAATTTCTGAGAAGGGTGATTCTGCCTTGTCAGGGAGGAGCTGGCCCACTGGGAAGGGCAGAAAAAGCTGAGTGGAAGGTCTCAGCTGCATCATAAAAGTTCCAGTTTTACAAATCCAGTGATTCACTGGCGCTGCCTGGTGACCTGAGTCACTGCAGGCAGAGCTGGAGTGGGTGGTGACACCAGCCAGCCCCATCAAAGGCCACTAATTAGCTAATTGGTACTAAAAAGACAGCTGTTAATAGCTCTCACTTTTCATTCAGCCCTACTAAATGCAGGGAATAACGCAGACTGAGCAGTAATACTGAGGAAAAAATTAATTAATTTTTTTTTCCAATGTTATTTACAAATTGGATTAAAGCAGCTCACTGCCACCATATTGTGATGGAAAGGCAATTAATGGATTTAGGATGAGCTTTCTGATGTTGGTAACTGGATTATTAGACATGAAAAATAGGTTTCAGGCTGTTGTAAGGACTGAGGGGAATCACGTTAGCTTTACTGGGCTAGCATAGGATTTTTTAGTGGGGAAAATCATTCTGCAATTAAATGCTACACAGAACAAGAAAACTGAAAAATAATGCTAATTTTAGGGCTTTGCTTCCTTGAGCTTATAGTCTACTTCCTGCATTTGTTGATCAGGTATTATTTTAATTATGTTTCACAGTTTTTTTGTGGAGTTTCTGTATATAATGGTGGCATCTAGACCCAATTAGGTCATGTCTTAAAGAAGAAAGTATTGGTATGGGAAACATCCAAACTAAACAATAGTGTACAAAATTTAAAGGCAAAATGGATATGTTTTACTGATTTTCTTAAAATTGCTATTTATTTGAAGTCTGCCTACCACAGTTTCCTAGCTGAGCAAGTATTTTAGCTTTCACTCAAGTTTTGGCAGTCCCCATTTGTGAACATTACAGGAAAAGCTTAAAAAGGCACGTTTTAAAAGTTAAAAATTACTGAAAACCATATAGAAAAAAAATCCGAGATAATTAAAGTTAACAGTTTTTTAAAATTTAAATTTTAACCCTATATTATTATTTTGGTGCAACGAAAAGTCTGTCTTAAGATTTTTTTTAGATGGGTCATTAGTGTTGGCGTTCAGCATGAAAAAAGCAAACAAGTATTTGTTCTCCTTGTGCCATAACTGACCCCTTCCTTCACATTTCTTTCTGAATGACAACGATTTGAAATGTTTAAATGAGAAAGGACAAATCCTTAAGAAAAGAGGTCGAGGACTTTTAGAGTCCAGTCTGTGGAGGATGTGAGTAAAAGTTGGACAAATGCTCATTAGCACTGCCAAAGGCAAGAAAAAGTGGATGCTGTGCTTTGTCACTATTCCTTTTCAGCAAGGGCTGAGGTTGTCTAATCCAATTTTGTGTTGTTGGAGGAAAATTTGAAGGCATGTGGATTGTGGGCCATCTGCTCTCAGGAGATACTTGTTCAGGTAACTTTTAAGTTAAATAATCATGATTTCTATAGCTCTAGAAAGGAAGTGGTGTAACTAACTGATTTGTCACTCAACTGTATACTGCAAAAAACTGTTTTCGCTTCAGGTTGAAATAGAATTGTTCTCATGTATTGTCATTTTTTTAAATGCAGGTGTTAGAAAAGAAGAAACAGAAGTTGGGAACAACACTTTGGTTTTAATTAAGTTCTGATTCTCTGTTCATTTTTCCTCAAAACAGTGAAGTGGCTTCCATTTGAACAATACTTCAAACAAGTAATCTGAGTTAAAAGAACCACTCTCAACTTGGAACACATTGATCTCTACTGATAAACAAGTGTGAAGAATTGATGGGAGGGAAATAGTCTGTGACAAAAACAGTCGAGTTTTGAAGGAAAGGAGAAAAAGAGTAGAATAGTGGGAAGAAAAGTGGAAGGCAAACTTCTCATTTTTGTGCCTCAGTTCACAGTGAAAGTGGTGATTTGCAGCAAAAAGGCACAGTGAAGCTCACGCCTGCAGATGGGTATTTGAGTTTTTTAATGATTTGTGAGGCTTAAGAAATGGCTGAAGGATGAGAGTTTTATCTGTTACAAGGTAATTAAATGCATTGGAATTGTGGTAAAATTTGCCCTTTGCTGTTTTCTATTTTCTTTTTGCTGAATACAGAGTTTGCAGCTCAGAATACAAGAGGAAAGTGTTTTAGGATAGGTGCTGTGATGCTGAAAATGAAGTATTTCAACAGCCAGACTAAATGCATTTGTAATGCTCTGACATTAATTTCTGCTCGGTCACATTAGCAGTTAACACCCCAATAGCTGAGACAATGTAAGAAAACACAATAACAAGTGGCAGTGTGTGAAAATTCAGGAAAATTCAGGAAAGCATAAACAAAACAGTGAAAAAGCAAAAATTTCCACAGACTAGGTATGAACCTATAGGCAGTGGTTCTGCTTTTCAAAGCATTGACAATACAGGCATTGGAATAGCCAAAGAAAAGGTAAAATGTTCAATATTTTTTAAATTGGATTTTGATTTCCGTTTTCAGAGGACACAGTGTAATAAAATTTCCAGTGTTCATCTTTGTCAAAATTCTCATTCTAATAATTTCCCTGACCTTTCAATAACTATGGACTGATGTATTGTTTTCCATCTGTTTCTTTATAGTCTTCTTTGTTGGACAATATGTAAGTGAAAAGGGAAAACATTTCATTTTTTTTGTTTGTTTGTTTTAAAGAAATTGTCATGTTACAGTCAAACAAGAATAGAAATCTTGAGCTGGAGTGGGAAACAACCTTGACACAATTAGACATTACTACTACCTAGTCTTTTGAGTATTGTGTAATTGCTGTTAAAATTCTCTTAAATTCACAGGTTTTGTTTTTTGCTTTCCATTAACAGGAAATATGAACAAACAGCCCTGTTAATGGAAAAGAAAAATAAAGGTAAAATTCTGGTTTTGCACAAGTAGTAATGTTGTGTTTAAAAGGTGCTGTAAGCTTACATGAATGATTAAAAAGAGAGCCCACAGGACTTGAGTATTTGCTGATACTTTGAGTTGTCTGAATTGGAGTAGTGCTTGGATTGGAGTAGTGCTTGTATAGTATTCCTTTATTTTCTGTCCATGGTAACCATGACAAATTAGCCCAAAACATTCATTGTCACTAGAGAACATAAATCTTTCTTTTCTAACATTTTTTGCTGTATGCAATTAAAATAAACAGTTTTATTTCCTGTAAGCCCTTGTGAAACAGCCATTATGAATCAAACATTGAGAGTTTCACTCTCACGCATGAAAGTCTCTGAACAATGTATATTTTGGTACATATTGAAGATTTTCTGTAAGCTCCCATAAATAAATCCAGGAAATGTCGGTCCCTTGAGTACTACCTTCATTAAATCTGGAGCAGCTGTTGTTGAACTTGCACCCAAACATATAATGGAGTCCTTGACATCAAAAACTCTTCCATGGCTGGCATATTATTGTAAGTCTTTGTAAACACGCATTTGTTCTGAAAGAGGGCTGATTCTATCAAAACTGCAAACTGGTTGATGCTGTGGAAAATGGAACTCTAAACCCGTTATGCTCTGCAATATGATTAGTGCTTAAAAAAACTTGGATTAGTTGTTTGGTTAATATTTGTTTGTTTGGGGTTTAATTTTGTTTGTTTGGGAGATTTTTGATGTGTGTGTTTGTTGGGGTGGTTTTTATTTGTTTTTTGATTGCTTGATTGGGTTTTTTGGGGGGTTGTGGATTTTTTTGCTTTTCTTTTCTGCTTATTAGTTTTGGTTGTTTTTTGTTTGTTGGTTGTTTGGTTTGGTTTGGTTTGATTTGATTTTTATTGATTTTGGGGTGTAGGGGTTGTTACCTCAGTATTCTACAAGATGAGACAGTGGCAGAGAACCTTCTTGTGATAATGGAATAATTCCACAGGAGTTACAAGATACCTTTCCTGAAATCACGGTGTTGCCATGGCTGAAAATATTAACACTAGAAAAATATAACCCCCTTACATTCTTACAAGTTGAGTAGGGCCAAAATATGATATGTTTCATCACTCTGGGGGATTAAATGGCTGAGTTTTATGTATTATTGCTTTTCACTACTTGATTGAACCAATTCAATCAAAGTCATGGAATTGTGGAATGGTTTGGGTTGGGAGGGACCCCAAATCTCATCCATGCCCACCCCACCCATATCAGGTACACCTCCCACTGTCCCAGTGCTCCAGCCCCAGTGTCCAACCTGGCCTTGGGCACTGCCAGGGATCCAGGGGCAGCCACAGCTGCTCTGGGAATTCCACCCTGTGCCAGCCCTGCCCACCCTGCCAGGGAACAATTCCTAATTCCCAAGATCCCATCCAGCCCTGCCTTCTGGCCCTGGGAGCCATTCCCTGGGTCCTGTCCCTCCATCCCTTGGCCCCAGTCCCTCTCCAGCTCTCCTGGAGTCCCTTCAGGCCCTGCCAGGGGCTCTGAGCTCTGCCTGGATCCTTCTCCTCTCCAGGTGAGCACCCCCAGCTCTCCCAGCCTGGCTCCAGAGCAGAGGGGCTCCAGCCCTGGAGCTCCGTGGCTTCCTCTGGATCTGCTCCAGCAGCTCCATGTTTTCCTTGTGCTGAGCTCTCCAGATCCCCACAATCCATCCAACACCTGATTTCACTCTGAGGGGTGCCTGGAAGGAGCCCTGTCTGTTCAGAACATTATGATCTGCTGCTGATTAACCATGGTGGGATTCCACCTTTCAGCTCTCCAGGCAGCACCACGTCAAGCGTCCTTTGCAAATCACTGTCTGGAGTAGTGTGAACCCAGTTTAGCATTGCAGAGGTAGAAGGTCTTCCTCTGAGTTGAGAAGTGTTTTCTTTTTCACTAAGCTGAAGCTCTCATGCTGGAAGGGATTGTTTCATCTTCTCTTCCAGCATGGCAACTTCCCAGCTTTTCTGCCAGGAAGCGGCTGCTTTCTGGACAAATCAGCCATCACAGTTGATTTGTGTTATTGTTTGTTTTACTTATGGCTTATTTAAATATAATGTTATATTTAAATGTTGCTCCCAATTTATCAAGGAGAAAAGTGAGAGGAGTCATCCTGTTTGGATTTTGCCTTTCAGTTGCTATTTTTTAACTTGAGAACGAGTGGAAAGGAAAAGGAAGATTGTGTATAAGACTTATGTTACTGATTTAGAGAGGAGAGGCAATAATCATGGCGTGATAGAGGACTTATCTCATATTTATAAATAAATCCATCCTTAGCTACAATTAATGAACTGAAGTAGAGGAGCACTAACTATCCTGACCTCTTGCACAACGGGCTCCTCCCAGTGGGTTTTGAAATACAGTATTTGTTTTCATAGTAGTTAGGATTCCTCCTCGTTTTGACGTGAATTATCTTGCAGTTCTGCAGAGAGCTGTCTTTCCTCTTGGGAGGGGTATAACAAAAGTGTTTTGTTCTCCATTGACGAGATCTACCTCACTATGTGTAGGGGGAAGAGAATAATGTCCCTAAAAACAGTTCTGCAATTGCATGGTTTTAGGTGCAGTCCTATTCTTTGTATAGAATTCTACCCTAAATTATTAATCTGTGAAATTTGTACGAAAGATACAGTTAATTACTATAGAATACCACCCTAAATTGTTAATCTTTTAAATTTGTGTGAAGGTAAGATACCAGTTAATTCCTCAGACTTTATTTAGACTAAAAACAGAAGCTGATTTACTGGACATGTTTGTTATACTCTGTAATCTCTAGAGCCACAGAGGGTTTATTCAGTTGGTGGTGCATCTTGTTTTATGGAAGGGGCTCTCTGAACCTCATTCAGACATGACACAGGAGGTCATGACTGTGTTTTTTTGTGGTAAACTACCTCTAAATTCAGGTTTTAGAAAGAGAAATCATGATTGCTTTGAGCTGTAGCAACTTAGTTCTGCACACAGTAGATGATTCTGTGCACACGAATGTTGGTTCTTGAGATATCTGATGCCTCCTATCTTGTAAGATTCTGCTCAAATTTATTGAGAGAGGTGAAATAGATTAATTTGCTTTTCCTTCTCTTGTCTCCTTATGATCTTCCAAATGTAAGTGCTCAGATATGTGAGATACAGCCTTTCTGGTAAGAGTGTGAAAACTTGGGAGAAGCAACGTCCATTTTGCATTTTTGTGCAGTTTCTAGTAACCTTTTTAACACCCTGTCTCTGTTCCACATTTTAAAAGTAGCTGATCTGTAGTTTTTGGTGCAGGAGTTTTGTGTTTTGGGTTAGTCCACTTGCTCTCTCTAAGGACCTCCAACTTACTGGAAGTTGGGATGGGCAGATAGTGCACGAATTACACTTGTTTTTGAGGTAAACCCCAAGTATTTCAAATTTATTTTAAAAGGCTTAACAATGGAGGTTCCTTCATTTACTATAGAAGGCTGTGTTTTAGGTAGATTTCAACACACAAAGGTGATGAAATTATTATCAGATCTCTTTTGCTTCTTGGAAATTGCATCCCCATGTTCAGTTAGCATGGCATCATTTTTGTTTTAATTTCCAGTGTATTTGAATTGCTACACTCAAGTAGGTAAAAGCAAAATGTAGAGACAGTAAACATGCTGCTTTTGCAAGTTTCAGTGTGCTCTGACATAATTAATGTTAACAGAAATTTGGATAGCAGTTACCTATTTTCTTTTGTTCCTTGGTACTGTTTTCAAGCAACATTTGCTGTAATGGCAATCATCACTTTCCAATGGCTCAAATAAGGGGAAAGAAATTATTTAGCAGTATTGAGCATCCTTACTTAGCTTTTATTTGTTTCAGTGATTGTTTAAATGTTAACCAGACAAAAAAATCCAGCAAACTCTGAGGTTGGTCTGAGTGGTGTTGGCTACTGGCTACAGGATTCTGGTCTTGGAAAACATGAAATAATATTCTTCATTTTGTAAGTCAGGCGCAGGATAAGGATATCTCCAGTCTTGTAATTTATTTATTTATTTATTTATTTTTTAGTATTATTATACTTGGGGTTTTTGGCAGCAAAGTGCTATTCCAGTGTGCTGTGCAGCTGCTCTGGTTCATCCCTGGCTCGTGTTGGTGTGTGCTGATACAGTCACTAACACAGTTCTGCTTCCCAGCCTTGGCTGTTTCACGCTGCCAGTGTCACTGCACTTCGGCTGCCGTGGGGCTTGAAAGCAGCACTTGCCCCAGCTTACATCTCAGGATAAACAACCACATCTCCTGTGTTTAATCTAGCTGTCCCAGAACATGGAACAGCTTCTTTTCAAAAGCCTCCTCGTGTATTTCCATGTGCTTGGAGTGCACAAGGTGGGATTTGCTCAAAGGAGTTTCCTTGTACGTCCCTAAGAAAACCCTCGTGCTACCCTGGTGGGAAGCAAGTTCAGTGATCAGTTCTGCAGTTTCAGAAGTGGTGGTGGGTCTCTTCAGTTTTAAATGTTATTTGGGGGCCAGGTTTTTGCAGGTCCATGGCTGAGCATGCAATGCAGGAGGCTGCTGAGAACCTCAGTGAAGTTATATTTAGCAAAGTGGAGATAACTGCTTGCCTGAGGACAGCTCAGACCATGCAAGTACTTGTTTTATCCTCCTCAGAAAAGAGCCTACATGAACATGTAAGGCATGTTCAGGTCTGGACATGCCATTGTCTCACCAAGCACTGTCCATTTGACAGTGAAATACTGATATAAAATAAGAAAAAATGTAAAATTAAACTTCTTTGCACTCTCTCTGTATGCAGGGAGGTCTTGCAGTCAGGTATTCCATCAGATCTTCCTGAGCAGGGCTCCCCCAAGTCACCAGAACCAGAACCTGCCCTGAAAATGGGCTCTTGACAGATACATCCATTCAGTTCTTATTTTGACCATAATTTTAGACTAGTGATTTTTTTTAATGCTCATAACTGATGGTTGACATGTGGCACTGAGACATTTCATGCTTTAAAGGAAAAATTACCTCTTCAGCTTGCATTTGCTGCTATGTATCTTCTTTTCCAACTTGTTGCTGACTGAAATATACGTGTTTATTGAATTTTGACCTTTTTTATCACCTCAATGTGTGCATTGTTCTCTGGTTGTTGGTTTTTTGGTGGTTTTTGTTTTTTGGGTTGGTTGTTTACTTTTTGGGCTTTTTTTTTTTTTTGGTTGGTTGGTTGGTTGGTGGATTTTTTCTTCTTACTGATTGTGTTAAGACTAGTTCAACAAGATGTTCTTTAAGGCGATCCCACTATCCCAAAATAGTACATTATTATTCTCTAGTGAATAAGATAACAATACTATTATATTAATATTATTATCCTTATAAGATATTGTCTTAATGTCCTAATAATATGAGTGCTTTGAAATCAAACAAGCACAAAGCCAAAACCAAAGCCAAACAAAACCACAAAATCCCAACATTTTCTGATTCATAAAGAGCTTTTAGTTCTACTGGTACAGATTTCAGAAAATCCACAGGTTCTCCCTTTTGTGCTGGATTGCTGGCAAGTAAAAATGGAGAAAATAAGACACAACAGACCTGAACAATGATGTTTTCCCTCTGCTGAAATTGCTGCAAATATGAAATTAAACTCTGAGGTTCTTTGCTGTGTTGAGCCATTTCTGTGGTAAGTTAAGTGTTATGCTCTTGGCCTCTGACAAACTGTTGGGGCCATCCAGAGGAAGCCTGTCCCTGTCTCTGCACTGGGAGACTGCAAAATTAAGGAGGGTTCACCTGTTTCACTTGATTCCTTGGAAATTTTTGCCTCTGCTTTGTTCTGCAAATAAAATGCTCTGATGTGGCCTTTTTGGTGCCTTGTCTGAGCACCTCATGTTCTACAACATGATCCCGTGAAGTCTCCAGTCGTGCTCTATAGGATCCTAATAGTGAGAAAAAAGTGTTTTCCTTCATCCAGGCTTGGCTTGGCTTAAGAAAACATTAATCCTCTCAATACTTTGTCATGAAGACTTTTGAAAACGGTATTATGCGGGGAAAAAAAAGTAAATGTTTTGTTTGTGTTGCTAGCAACCAGTTTAGTCTAACTTTTTTATCTGTGAACTGTATTTCTTTTGCAGATGAGAATTTATAAGATTTCACAGAAAAATATTTTCTAATTGAATGCATTCCAGCTTTTGATCTGAGTAAAAACTTCCATTGTGAAAAGACACATTATATTTTCGTTCGTTTTAAGCATTAGGTAAGGAATTTGAGATAAGGGAATTTTTTTTGTCTTTAGATAGATTCAGGTGATTTGAATTTCCAGAAAACCTATTTTTATTAGAACTATTGTTAGAACTTAATACGAGTTACTTGAATGCAAAGATTTTTATATCTTTTACCATTATAATAATCCATACAGAAAAATTACTGGCTGGAGCTGAATTTGTAATACCCATGAATGGATCTGACATAGAACATAATAATCACCTCATATCAGTCAGGGTGAAGTGACGTTTGATCACTCAGATTTCAGAGGGCCTATGGTGAATTAATGCTCTGAAATGGCTTTCACCTATGGAATAAAAATGTCATATTTTAATTAGTGTTATGATAGAACATGTAGTTTTGACTGGAGTCACTCAGTGGTTTCTCCAGACATTTTTGGGGAAAATGACCCCAAAAGGACCATCAGTTTGGAGTTCAAGATGTGCTACTGCTCCTGCTGAACCTGGAAACCTCATGGGTCCATGCTGGGGCCACTGTGGTCACAAACACTTCACTGTTGTTGAAGGGATTATTCTTGTGACAAAAGAAGGGGGAAAATGCACCCCTCAACCCACCTCCATCCCTGTGAGAATCTCTGTTAGCTACAAAAATTTCCATCTTGCTGTCACCAGAGTGTGTAGTCTAGAACAAATGTTGGTTTTCAAATTTCTACCTGACAGTGAAATTGGAAAATAAGGAAATAATTGGAAAATAAGGAAACAAAGTGAAGCACTCCCTGATTTATAAAAATACTCCTTTCATTCTTAGTCTTCTTAAAGCTTACTTAAAGAGTATCCTAAGGGGTGGGGGAAATCTTTTCCTGATTATGAGATTGAACCATAACAATAGGGGCATGACCTTAGGGACAGAGAAATAAATACAACTTTTTTCACCTGCCTTGGATTTCTGAACCTGAACTTGCGCTGGTTTGTTTCTATGTGTAAACGAGATTTTTGGTGCTTTTTTTTTGTTTTGTTTTGTTTTGTTTTTGTTTTGTTTGTTTTTTTCTTTAGGTTCTTGGATGGAAAGAAATGTCCTGTTTATGTCTTGGCAATTTACATAAGTGTTTATGTCCTTCTATGAACTCAGCACTGCTTGGAATTTTGGCTTTGCTGGAATTTTATCATACTCGGTACATACATCTTGTGATGCAATGAGTTATTTCCATGTTTGTGGGTGGGGCACAGCATCCACAGATGTTCAGATTGCTCAGATTAGGTGCACAATCTTCAATCTGTTGGTTGTTTCTGTTTTATTCTTTTTTTTTTTTTTTAATGGGATAGAATAACTCCAATGAGTTTTTTATTAAGGTGTTTGGATCTTGAAGGCTTCAGCACATGGCTGTCAACATCCTGAAGGGATTTTTTTTTTTTTTAACAAAAGGTGAAATACCATCCTGAACACAGTCAATGGTTGTTCTAAATGAATACAGTGTTATTACTCACACTGGAAAATTGTTTGTAGTGCTTAGCTGGGAACACTTTTATATTTTGCCTTGGTCTAGGCATTATCTCATGCTTATTCACGTGGTTATACATTTACTTTCCAAAGAGAGGGGAAAAAAAAAAGAGTCATGTGCAGTCCTGGAGCTGTTTACTGCCAGCATATTCAGGGGGAATCAGACCCAGATTACTGCAAAACGTTGGCACGTCAGCTCCAAGGGTGTATTCACCCAGCACTTTATAGTTTCCATTACTTCCCAAAGCCTAAAGGTCAAGTGTTTGAAGGGAAGCAGCTCCCAAGACGAGTTGTCTTCATATCTGACAGTTATTAGTCCAGACATTTCAGTTGTGGTTTTTTTTGCAGTTTTTAAAGGAAGGCTGCAGTCTGGGCTTCACATGTAGGAATAGGATCAGTTGACAGGTAGAATTAAAATACTCCTATTATGTGATGGTGTTGGTTTTTTTTAATCTTGGAAGTATTAATAATTTGTATTTTGTTACCCTGGAACCTTTGCTGACAGCAATATCACCAGCACTCCTGAAAGTCTTGCTTTTGTTTTTGGAGATTTTTGGCTTAGAGCACATTTATATGGGTCTACCTTTCATAATGTTTGTAGAAACTTCTCTGGAGGTTTTTGAAGGCTTGCATGGTGCTTTTTTCTGTGTCTCATGTTCATGCTACATATGCTTTGTGACTGTGCATAAAAAGAGTCTTCAATCTGCTCCTTTAAACATTTTACTTAACTTGTCAGGTTTTTTTTGTGGAATAATTTTCAACTTGGATACCTGAGCATAAATGAAGAATATTTGGAGAAAAAAACCCAAAAAACAACAACAACAAAAAAATCCCACTGCCTTCAGATTGAATTAAAAATCCTTGGCAGTTATGCTTTTTTTAGGATATTTTTTTATCCACAATTTTAGGGAGACTCGAGCTCAAACTCAAGGAAGTTGCTGCATGATAAGTTCATGTGCCAGTTGTGTTATGGTAATGAGCCCATGTTCTGTTCTTTATTTCTCTAGGAAATAAATTCTGATTTAAGCTATCTCATAAGGCTTTCCCTCTGAAATATAAATTAACACAGTTGTGAACTGTTCATACATTTAAGCCCTGAGACCTGAATCCAGATGTTATGTCTAGAGTCTATTGTATTATTGCCACACTATAAATTACATGAAAAACAAGGAGGAAAACAAGTTTAGATCTCCAAGTGGAGCTCATTTCCTAATTCATTTAGGGCAGGTTTTAAAAATAATGAAAAGTGCAAGTGTTTTAACTCTGCTTCCTAAGGAAACAAAGCTTATGTGGTCATGCTGTGTGCCTCTGCTGTCTGCCAGCCTCTTACCTCCTCCCTTTCCCCCCAATAACTTCTGAAACTCCTGGACAATTTCAAACAGATTTGACAGGAGTAAAGGTCTCAGAGATATCAGGTTCCTACTAGTTTCATGGAAATAGGTGCCTGGATGGAGAAAAAGAGACCCTATTCATGTGCCTGCTTTGGAAAAAGCTGTGGAATGAGATCAACTGTATTATTAGACACTAGCAAATCCTCACGGGAGAGAGAAGTTATGAATGCATTAAATAAGGGAAAGGCTTTGACTGGATTTCTCACCTTTTTAGACATTAGGGGATCCAGCACAAGAGTCATAGCCATAGGAAACCAGCCTTCAGTAGTTCCATTGCTCACAGAGCTGCTGCCTGCTCAGCGAGGTGGGAATGCATCTGATCCTGCCTGGAGCCACGGAATTAATGAGGGAAAAGATGGGAAAAAAAAAAATAAAATAAAGGTCCTTTCAGGGTGTCCTGCCTCAGTCCTCTTTGTAAACTCACTTCAGAGGCAGAGGGGTGGCAGGACTGGAATGGACAATATTGCCTGAAATACAGAAGGGAGTGATAAAAAGAGGGGAAGCATAGAAGAGGAATAAACCATTTGGGGTGCATGCATAAAATGCAAAAACCTGACAGGTTTTTTTTTTGTGTGGTGAGACAGTAATTTCATCCCAAATCAAACAAAATGCTTGACTTGTTGGTTCTTCACATAATTGTGTTATCACTGTTTGTGGAACTATAAGGTATAGTTGCCTGTTCCGTATTTATTGCTCTAAAAAATAACTTGTGCACCTGAATTTTACAGATTTTTGCCTTTGGCTGTTTTACTCCGATTGCTTAGATTTTTTTTTTTCCCCCTTGGTGAAGTGAAACCATATATGTGATTACCACTGGGGGTGGGGGGGGGGGGGGGAGGAGTGGAAGAAATACCTGATGTTACAGGTGCTGAGTATTACCACCACAGTTTGTTTTACTACTTAGTGTATTTCTAATTTTAAGGGATTCAGTTGCACAATAGTAAAAAAAAAAAACAAAACAAAAACAATTGGTGGGGGGGGGGTGGGAAATCAGTGGCAGCTCTCTGTGGTTTAGCACCTTGAGAGATGAGCATTTCTGTGGTGCAAATGCTCTGCAACTTTACTCAGTTCTTGCCTTTTTTTGGAAATACATCAATACATCTCGCTTTTTACAAAGATCCGATTTGGGTCTTGCATATATATATATATATATGTATGTATATGTATGTATGTATATGTATGTACAGGTTTAAGGTTAGTTAGGAGGAAGTGCTCTCATGAGCAATATTTTTTTTATAGTAAGCCTGAAAAAATGGTTATAGAGCACTTTGAGGCAGTGGAATCACAGCCTGGGTAGATCCTGACCAGACCATGCCACAGCTGTCAAAATTCAGTAGCTAAAGACCCTTTCAGCCTGGGTGGGATTAAGCTTCACAGAAGTAGCTGATTATATAGATATGTGAAATATGGTGTTTTTGAGGAGTGTGGAGATTAAACAAGGAAGTTTTCCAAAGGCTTTAAGGAAGGACATGTAATGCCATTCATGAAAGAAATCCAGTAGTAGTACTCTAGTAGGTGTTTTTGGTACTTGAACCTATGTACACGGCTTTTTCTTTTTTTTTTAACCTGAGGGGAGGAATGTTTAAGAATTATCTGATGTCATTACTATTTTTATTTACCATATTTAATTACAAATCGAGCTGAACAACCAGGCATCCTAAAATGTAGATAATCCCTGTATCCTGGTGATTCTTACACAGGGTGCACATGACAGCAGGGTCAAAGGAAAGAAACTAAACATGCAAATAGATTTATGTGACATTTGAACACCATCAGTATTAAAGTCTGTGTCTGTTTTCTGTGGATTTCACTGTTTACTTTGACATGGTTTATATGTGAAATTAAATGTACAGTCTTGGTCATTCACAGTCAAGAAATGCAAGCTGAAATTGAGAGGAAGGTTGTAACACAAAACCAAAGCTACACGGAGCTTTAGTCCAACAGAAAAAAACACTGTCTGAGAAATTTATTTAACTATAAATTATGGAGTCTGTACATGACAGAGGGAAAAGAACACTGCAAGCCAGGGAATAGAAATGTTCTAGAACAAATTGATACAAATTGGGCGTGTATACCTGTTCAGGAGACAAATTAGGAAAAAAACAACTCAGCTACACTAATGACATGAAGCAAGTATTTTGAAAAGTTAAATTCCTGTATGAGGGGGTTTATGTGACACTGTTTCTTGTCATTGCACAGAGTTGCAGGTCCCACAGAAACGATGCTCAGACCTACACAGCTCCTTCAGTCAGTAACTCCAGGAATAGTTTTCAGGATCAGAGCCTGCTGCCCACGCTGAGCAGGAGAAACAGATCCTTCCTTGTCCTTATGGGGACAGGTACCAGGAGTCCTAGTACCTGCTGATGTTCTCAGTTTCTCTGTTTTCCTATACACGTGAAGCCTCCTTGCACCACAAGGTTTGAGGTTAGGAGAAACAGTGGAGTGCTCTCCAGAAAAATATTTTGGAACTGATCCCATGCAAAATAGTGAAGCGGGAAGGAATTTAATTTTCAGTGGACGTAGAGATGATAGGGTGGCAATTCTGAAGGTTTCTGCAGCATCTGGTAAAAACCTGAGAGAACTATGAATCACATCGGCTGTTTTGCTCTAGAGTAGATGAATGCCTTCATCAGGGGAGAGGTTTGTTGCAGGCAGGGTTTTTGTGTTAAACTTGTTTTTTGGAGTTGGTGATCATATTTTTACACCGTCTGATGTAACCTGCCAGATTTCTTGGCTTCCTTGGTGCTCTGTATTTTTTTTCTAGCTTCCTAGAGTTTGCTGTTAAAAAAGCAACTTCTGCTTTCACGTTGTCATCACTGTGTTGTGCAAGTCTAGTGTACTCGTTTTATTACCACACCCAGGGATGTCATAGTTACTGCTGAATGATTTCCCTCGAGATAATAGTGGCACAGCTTTAAAAAATCAGGACCACTCACTGATTGACTTAAGAAATAAAAATGGTATAATGCCTTCCAGATTCAGGCTTGTAACAATGCTTTCTTTGTGTAAGTGTCAGCATCATTCATTTGTAGGTCATATTCTTTAACCCAGTACATGAATTTTCATTAACATTTTTCTATTTTAAATTCTTAGGTGTTTTCACAGCAAAAGCTTATTTTCATCCAGCTGTTGATTCTACCTTTTTTCAGTCTGTGGAGTAGGAGACGTAGCTGATATTTAACAGGGAATCACATCCTGCCTGTCTTGCAAGAGCTCCAGCTCTCAACTGAGAAAAAGAAAGTTGCTTTACCTCAAGGCACAACTTTCTTTTGTAGCAATTCCTTTGGAATTAAATTCACGTCTAATTAATTTTAATGAAAGCTTTCAGCCTCTGTACTAAAGAATTTGTTTTCAGTACCAGCCATAGACAAGGGCGTGGATAGGGGACATCAGGGCAGCTCACCTGTGCAGCTTTTAACACCTTCTGCTAGCAGAGTTTTCTAGGTAGCCACAGAGCTGTAAGGAGGGCTGGAGCACCTCTGCTATGAAAACAGGCTGAGAAAATGGTGTTTGTTCACTCTGTGGAGGAGCAGCTGGTGTGGAGCACCTTCCAGTATGTGAAGGGGCTGCAGGGAAAGGACTCTGTATTGAACTGGAGGGACAGGACCAGGGGGAAAGGGTAGAAGTAAAAGAGGGGAACATTTAGGTGAGATATTGGGAATTAGGAATTGTTCCCTGGCAGGGTGGGCAGGGCTGGCACAGGGTGGAATTCCCAGAGCAGCTGTGGCTGCCCCTGGATCCCTGGCAGTGCCCAAGGCCAGGTTGGACACTGGGGCTGGAGCACTGGGACAGTGGGAGGTGTCCCTAACATGGATGGGGTGGGAATGGATGGGATTTGGGGTCCCTCCAAAACCAAACCATTCCCTGATTCTGTGATTCTGTGCTCGGAACAAGGCAGTGACAGAAGAATTTGTTGTGTGGTTCTGCAGGGCTTTCCTGCTCCAGCACAGGGGTCACAGCTGCTGTCACAGACTGCAGGTCTCCAAGAAGCCAGACAGGGACTGCACAGCTGCTCTTTGCTGGTGGGCTGCACTGGAATTTATTTTTTCCCCCCTTCAAATTCTTCTTCAATAGTTCCCTGGTGAAAGGATATTGCTTGGGCAATACCTGGCAGGAGGCAGTATCTGTCTGCAAGGATGTAGGTGTTGCTGGGAGTATTTTCACTTCAAAATCAGACCTAAGCCTCTGTGAAGTGTGCTCTCTCTAAAAATTATTCATTAGTTAGTTTTCAAAACAGAGAAGGAAAAATTGAAATACTGTGGGTTCAGATTTAATAGGAGAAAGAGGCTCTCAGATACACATAACATATATATATATAAATATATCTCTGTCTCTATATCTCTATCTATCTCTATAATCTCTAATCTATATATTGTATATCTATATATATGTATGCTATACTCTACCAGGACAACAAAGGACAAGATCTAATTTTTTTTTCCACCTTGTGGAAGTATAGAATTCCTTAAATATATTGCGGGTAAAAAATACTGTTAGAAAGGGTTGCTTAGAAGAATATTTTAGAGAGAAATCACAACCAGCAAAGCAGATGTAATGAGAGTTTCCAGGATGATTCTTTTTCTTATAGACATAGTGAAAAATTATTGGGAATTAGCTCACTGTTAGTATTCAGGTTCATATTCTGACTCAGAAGAGAGGTGTTGCTGTGTGAATGTCTCCTCCTTTCAGTGCATAATTATTAATTACCTGATTATAATTATTAATGATAATTATCTGATAATTATTGCCTTGGATATGATAACTCTCATTTTTAGTGGATTATTGTAATGCAAACATTATAAAGCAGATATGTGTTACTTAATGCAAAATTAAAATTCACCTTCTCTATATAGTAAAGTGACTTTCAGTTTTGGCATCTTCTGTGAAAAAAGTGTTATCTCTTTTTTTTTTAATAACTGTTTTGTTATGTGAAGCATGTATTCCCATAAGCATACGCATCTAGAAGAAAAACTGAGAAACTTCTTCAGTTTTCTCTGAATTATTTTGTGTCTTATGTTTGAGATCACTTCTTTTTTCCATCTCTAGAAGACCAGCAGTGGGCAGGGTAAGATGTCAGGGGAAAATGACATTTTTGTCATAAGCTTGTAATTCTTGTTTGTATTTCTTAAACTCAAAACACAGGCCTGATGGATACGTGATGGCTGTGATTTCTGATTAAGGGAACACAGTTATCTAAATGCTTCTGTGTTCATCTTCCTGTGCCTTTAAGAAAATAAAAAAACTGAAAAAATAAAATCCCAATAGACAATAATACAGATATTGAAGGCCAGCAGTGTATCAGTCACAGCCAGTGTGTTGTCCCTTGGGACCTCTACCAGATCTGCTCCTTCTCTGTATAAATGAAGTGTTTAGTGCTTCAGTGTTTTACATAATGTTTTCTTGTATGATCTGAAAGGGGAAGTAGAAAGCACATAAGTTACATCTGCAGATGATGCAGAGCCAGAGAGCTACAGCAGCTGTAAGGATGGTGAGAAATTTAAATTCATGTGGGGAGCAGCAACGTGCAGGAATTTACAAAGCTAACAAACCCCCCCCCCAAAAAAAAAAAAAAACCAACAAAACAAAACAAAAAAATCACCGTTACAAATTTAGAAAATCACATTGGAAACATGATCCAAAACAAAGACGTGTTGCTTGTCAAATTAGCTTAGTGAGGTGCTAATGATGTTTTCTTTCACTTCTGCAGTAAGCAAGAGCTGTTTATCTTGATATCCCACCCAGTTAACTGTTTGTTTTGGTATCCTGATCTTTAACCACTTCCACTGCATCTCCCTAGAACTGATTGTAATTTCCCTGCTGTGGTTTTGGCGGTGAGGGACAAATGACTGCACCATTTCTTGCTTTTTAGTTGCAAGGAAAATCTTAACAGTGTGTGGGAAAAACGAATATCTCCTTTTTAATGATATATATTCCCCCCCCCCCCCAGTCATTTAATTTTAATAGAATTCTGTCTGCAGTTTCCACCGCTGCCCCAAATTCAGAGTCCTTGGATTTGAAATTGTTATTTTGTCATCTTCTCCTCTACCAGCTTTCCAGTTCGGGATGCCAGGAGGACTCCAGAGCAGAACTGCTTTGAGGTTTCTCTTTTCTTTGCGTAGTTTTAGTTCTGCTTTGGGAATTCAGGTGCCTTTTTGGCTTATCAGCCTCTCAGCACTGGGCTCCTGGTGGGGCAAGCACCACTCAGCTGCAATTCGCCCAGATAGCAGCGTTGCTATTGTTAGTGCTGACATCTCCGTGTGTTAAAAAAGGTGGTGTAAAACAATTCCCTGCTGCAGGAACAGCCTCGGAAAAGGGTGTTTTTTTTTTTTTTTTTTTTTTTTTTTTTTTGTTGTTGTTGTTGTTGTTGTTGTTTTTATTTTTGGTGCACTTTGTCTAACATGCTGTGTGAGCCACACAGTCCAGGATCACAGAATCCCTGGGTGCTTTTTGGGATGCTCATCTTGCTCCACTGCTTTCCATGGGCAGGGACACCTCCCACTATTCCAGGCTGTCACCTTGGTTCTGTTTTAATTTGGACTGTATCCAAACATTCAGTGTTTTCCTGGAGGTAGCTGGGGTAAATTAAGATTAGGTGAAGGAGGGAAGATACACTTGTTTTGCAGAAAACCTTACTATTTTTTCCCCCTTTTTAAGTCGATTTGTCAGCGCCTGCATGATAAATTTCAGCCTCCTGGTGATGGGCTTGCTCTGCTCACCTTTGTGGGCCTCCTAGAAATGGTCCACAGGTCTCAGTGTGTAAGACACAGAAGCAGGACAGTGAATTTTATTGTGAGAAAGTAGGTAAGAGTCAATTGCTTTGCATAAAGACCGAGCTAAAGGCTAAACTAAAGATTAGTCATCAGTGTTGGACTTCAGCACCTGCAAAGATGGACACAATACTCTGTGTCCCTATAGTAGTGTGGGGATTTTTTTTGTGTGTGTGTGGTTCCTTGTTTTTGTTTTTGGGGTTTGTTTTGTTTTGTTTTAATATAATTACAATTGCTTTTGGGGTGCCTGCTGTGTGTCTGGCATGATTTTGGCTGTGCACTAGTACCAGGATTTCAGAATAACTCTACTGCAACTCACTTCAACCTGTTTTAGTATTATGCATTTTTAAATTCTTTTTTATGCAATGAAAACTGTCATGTTTTTTTGTCCTGATTAAATATATTTGCCTATACCTGATCTCAGTTGAATGCATTAAAGCATAAGAAAAAAAAAGCTGTGCTCTCCTTGCTGTTTCCTTCACTGTGAAAAGTTGTGTTGCTATTTAGCTGTGCTGCTGTTCCTCTCTATCTCTATGAATTCTTTATCCAAAGAGCGTGGTGGTGGCTTGCAAGTGATGAAAAACAGTTTCCTTTTACACAAACATCCATCTTTGTTAATGCTGTCAGACAGCAAGTGTGATATTCAGGGGGTGCACGCCAATCTGTGGGCTACTGATAGTGTAATCTAATTTCCAAAAATAAATTAAAAGCATCTTTTCATCTGTGGGCATCAGATGTTCGCCAGCTAAGGACAACACGCTTTAGAGACAGCACATGTGAATTTGGTGGCTAATTGGGAATTAAACCTTTGGGTTTTCCACATTTTCTGGCCTTGCTGAAGGAGGTCGGGATGGCATCGTGTATTGTGGCAGAGACTTCCACAGATAAAAGGTCCACGTGGAAGGACTGTTCCTTGTTTAAAACAAGGTCTTTGAAAGATTTGTGAGCAGTTTTTGCCAAGTCTTTTTCAGCCAAAACTTATGCATGGCATTAGTGAAACTTAAATTTAAAAGGTCAACAAATAATAGGCAATTTAAAAAAAATATATAGATGTCTCTTATGTAATTTTCCATGCCCTCCTAAGCAAAAGGGGGGAAAGAAAAACAAATCAAACTGCATTTCTGATTTTAATAGATGACGTGTCACAACACAGAGTGAACTCTTCCCTAGTGTGTATCACTTACATTTGTGCTTTTTAAAGATGTTATAGCTGTAGATTCAAATTGAAAAGATGGGTAATACTACTCTCCATAGGAAAATGCCACTAAATTTATGTCAGTTTTTTTGATCATCTCAAGATAGGAGGGACAACCCCTTCTCCTTCTTCTGCTCCCTCAAGCTATTGTGTTGGAGGTAAATGTATCTTCACCCAGGTTTGTATGGTTATAGCTCAGCTGGCACTGGCTTGTTTGTATGACTGATCTATTCATCCTTTAACATGACAAAAACAAGTTTTCTGCTGTTTGTCCCACACCAGACAACACAAATATGTTCAGACCTCCTCTATATCTTGTAGGGCATCCCCATTGCTGAAGAAACGCAGTGGTTCATTACAGATCCTTCAGTCTCACTGAAGTGATGAGGCTGCCTGTTTAATTGGAGGCGTCCTTTTATGATTAAGAGCTTGCTCTCTGAACCCTGGAGGTGACAACTTGCTGGCTAGATTTTTCATTTTACCTGCATAAATCACAGAATCACAGAATGCCAGGGCGGGTGGGTGTGAAGGGACCTCTGTAGATGCTCTGGTCCATCCATCCCCTGCCCTGGCAGGGTCCCCTGGAGCAGGGGCACAGGAACGTGTCCAGCTGGGCTGGGCTGGCTCCAGACAGGGACACTCCAGGCCCTCCCCGGGCAGCTGTTCCAGGGCTCTGCCCCTCCATGGAGAGAAGTTCTTGCTGCTGCTGGGCTGCAGCTGCCTGGGCTTTCTTCGCTGGCCATTGCTGCTCGTGCTGCCTCTGGCAGCCCTGAGCAGAGCCCGGCCCCATCCTCTGGCAGCCTGGATGGATATGTTTGGATGCATCGAGGCCATCCCCTCTCCCCAGCTCCTACAGGCTGTGCCCAGCACAGAGATGTTCCAGACTCCTCCTCAACATTGTGGCCCTCTGGAAATAATTAACGTGTAGATTATTCCACATATTCCTCCTTCTCTGCATGACAAATTTATTATCTCCCTTTGAACTGGAGAACTGTAAGGTATTTCTTTTGCTTATTAAAGATGTATTCAGGTTTACTGGAGCAAAGCCTCAGTGAAGTTTGTTGTACAGTTGAAATAACTCGTTCTTCCCTTGTGTCCCAGTTCAGACTTGGATCTCTGAAGCTGCAGGAAGTCCCCAGCCCTGCAGAGGTGCTCAAGGAACTCCTTGGTTACTGCCTGGACAGCCTGGGAAAGCTGCAGGCCAAAACTGAGCATCTGCAGAAAGAAAATGAAAGGCTTTTCAGCAACTGGAGTGACATGGAGAAGAGGTGAGTTCCCAGGTGGATTTACCAGAGAAGCTCAGCAGCAGTGGAGAGAAATTTTTATGCATTTTAATGCAATTTTAATGCAATTTTCATGCAACTCATGTAGTTGTGGATCTCCTCCCTTTGACAAAGGTGCAACTGAAACTAAAAATTTGCAGTTCATGGTGGTTTTAGCTTACGAGTTACCAAAACCCAAAAACGTTAGCTTATGAGTTACCAAAAAAAAAAAAAAAAAAAAAAACCCCAAACACCTCAAAAATCTGTGGAATTAGCTTATCTTTCTTTATAAAGCCTTTTCATTAATATTATTTCATGTAATTCTTAGGACTGGAAGTGTAAATTATTTACATTTTTGAGTGGGGAATAAATTGCTGTTTCTTTCATGTCTTTCCTTTGTTGAAGAAACTGGAATTGAAAAATGAGTGCAGTATTACAGAAAAAAGTACCATTATGTTTCAAGAGATTTTTGTAATTGCTGTTGCATTTGCTATCTCAGTTGTCTATCATCGTGCAGTGAAATAATCTGAGCTTGTTTCTGTAAGCATAGAACACTTAGCACAGAGCAGCCAGAGATTTATCTTGCTTTGCTCTAGCTTTACCTGAAAAAAACACACGATCTGGGAAGATGGATGAAAGAATGCAGCTAATTTGCCATAATTTACCTTGAAAAGGGGAGCCAACTTTTGGGAGGAGTTAGTTTTGTTCCTCTCTCATTAAAATGAGTAACAGTTTCTCCTGACAGTCTCTCTGACAAGCAGAGGACCTCCCTAAGTAGTGTTTTACTGCTTAACAGTGTAATTGAACAATAGTGTATTGTATAACCCGTGTTCTGTACTGCATTACACGCTGATGTGTAAGAGGCATTAGTGCTTGTATCAATTTCCATGGTGGGGTGGCACTTTTTACAGAATAACCCTAAAGAAAAGGAGGAAAAAGAAAAAAAAAAAAAGAAAAAAATCAGTTGCGTGACTTTGTTTTCAGGGCAAGCTGGTGGATTTCTTTAGCGTGTTTATAGTTTTGAGTAGATGAAAAATGGATTTTCAAAATGCACACTGAAGGTTTTATAGTCGCCACTTTTTGGGCATGTCTGTTAAATGAAGACATAAAAATAATTAAAAAATAATTTTCATGTAGGAAGTATTGAGCTTTTTGGTTGCATTTGTTGGGGGGGTTTTGGTGAGGGTTTTTGTTTGTTTTTTTTTTAATTTGTTTGTTTGTTTGTTTTTTAATTTGTTTTGGTGGGATTTGTTTTTATTATTATTATTGTTATTTTTGCCACATCCCAGTTCTACCCTGCTGCCTCCCTTTGCTGTTTCGGCTCCAAAGAGTTGCCCCAAGCTGAACAAAGCTATGCCTGTCTTTGTTCAGGAAGCAGGATTTCAGGATTTACATCCTGCACCACTCACGATGCTGAGTGGTAAAACATCAAATACAGAGCACGTGGTGTGCAGAATTGTGCTACAGGCCAGGACAGCCCCTGCAGCTCTCTCTGCTCACAGCCTCTCTCCTCAGGACTTTGTTAGAACTAGAACACAGCAGGCAGGCTTCTGAGAGCTGCTTTTTGTACCCCTGAGTCATGGGGCACTGGGTGGAATTACTCCATCATCCAATTTCCATCTCCCTGTTCCACTTTTCTTGACCATCACGGAGGTTTTGGTGAGCAGGTGACTGCCTGGGGTTGAGTGTGTGTGTGTGTGCACACCCCAGGGATGGATGAGTTAAAACACCACAGCAGAATAGATAGAATTCTCTTTATTTCATATAGAAAATTCAAGGCTGATACATCCCAGGCCAGCTTAGACATTGGGGTTCGGAGCAATCTGGGATAGTGGAAGGTGTCCCTGCCCATGGCAGGGGGTGGAACTGGCTGGTCTTCTTCCAACCCAAACCAAACTGTGATTCCATGATAATGGAGGTGGCAAATTTTAGGTAATAATAACTGGTAGCAAAATAATTCCTTGAACAATAAAAGTCCAATTTTTAGTTTGGGCATGGGGTATGTATTTTGTTATTGGGTGTCTAAAATCTGTGTAGACAAGCCAAATTCAAAATAGCTGCCAATTTATGTTGTGGTCAACTGCAGTGACAGTGTATTTAAACCACAAGCAGATTATAAAAATGCAAGCAAGGTGCTTTGGGCTTGAAACTGTGTCTTCAGCATTAGCTCATCAACATTCCATACCATTGCCAGTGCTGGGGGGAGGGTGAATCTGAAATGCAAGGGAACAGTGCTGTGAGATCCAGGAATTATTTTAGAGCACTGGGAACAGGGATGAATGCCAGAGATGCTGAATTCTTTCCTTCATAGTGTTGGATTGTGAAAGTTGCCACTAGTAATTAAAGAAATACCATTAAGTTTCATAGCTCGTGTTCATCTCTGTAGAGCATGTGTGATTGCTGTGTTGGGCCAGCACTTGAAATATTGTTTTTTGTTACTAATTTCTCAGTTTGTTGTTTGTCACAGTCCCTAACAGTGTCTGGTTTCTGTGGGCCGTGCAGAATGTTTGATGCCCCTCACCTTGAGTGCATTTTTGGCACGTGAAAAGCATTGCAGAGAGACCTGAGGATGCACAAATTAGGAGGCACCACTCCACCAACCAACCCCCATTTTGGGTTCACTGTGCTGGGAGCTGGTCGGTGTGATGAGCAGCTCCTCCACCTGGCCTGGGGAGATGGTGTTGGAGGGGCACAGACAGAGCACGTGAGGAAAGGCAATTAAAGTTTGTGTGTTTGCAGCTGCTGAGGTATTGGAATGAAACCCAGCCAGCTCTGCTGTGTGCTCACGTAGCTCAGGGGGTGAATGCCTCAGTGAATCCTCCACAGAGACACCCCACCTGCACAATTAATGCATCTCTGTGCCCAACACCATTGCATTTTACCAGTCCCTTTTAAAGTGTCACATATGCCATTTCAGAGTGTATTTTAAAGGCTCATGACTTGCAAGTACAGCATTAATGTGATGCTTCTGTGATGTTCAGTGCTCTTACATTGAGTGTTTTGCCAAGTTAATGCCATTCTGTGTCTGGAGAACGTATTTGGAAGTGGATAGCTTTGAATAACAGCAGAAGAAAAAGTCAAAAAAAAGGTGTTCTCATAAATGAAAACAATCATATAAGCTTAACTGGTGACATACTACTAATTGGTTCTGCCCGGAGGGAAGAGTTAATATTCTAATTCTAATGTTCAATATGCCAGTTTTTTTTCTGCAGAGCCTGAAGAAATTGGCTAGTCTTGCAGTAGGTTTCTCCACTGCACTCCTCGCAGTCCAGGCAGCATCAGCTTTACTTCCCTGGAAGTTTCCATTCATGTGGGTTTTCAGAAGGGGATGTCTTTGCAGCACTCAAAGGCCTCACTGGAGTTATCTTAAATTGCACTTTTTTGGCCAAGTCAGCCACATTTCTCAGTATTTGAAACAGCCTCAGCAGAGAGCAATCACTTTCCCTGGTTTATGTGTGGGAGAGGGGATTATTCTACAGGATTTGATACAGACAAGATTAGCATATTTTAGGCAAAATCCTTTTTTCTCCCCATTTTTATATATACAGAAATAATTAGTATCAAGCATGTCCAGGCTCTTCTGGGCCCTGCATTAGGGCTTATGATTCTTTGTGAATTGTCTATTTATTCCCCACTAAACAGTTAACTTCCCTTTTATAGGTGAAAAGTCTCCTGGTAGTTGATTAGTACCTGTGATCTTTCATTTAGGAATTATTGAACTGATCTATATGGTAATGATGTTCTGCTATTTGCATTTAAATTAGATGAATTATTTATCAACTATCAAGTATATCCCTAAAGCATTGAACAGTAGGCTTAATACTTCATGAGATTTCACACATTTCACCACAACATAAAAATCAGGAGGTTTTTTTTTTTTTTTGCTATTGTCTTGCTTATTACATCATATATGGTTTTGATCTGTGAACAAAGTAATTAGTATTTATGTAGGAAGTCTGTTGAAATCTCTTGCCTTATAAATTAATATTTAAAGTCTGTTTCATGTGTGCGTTTAATAGCATAATAAGCCTTATAAACTTTATTACAGCCTTGCACAGGCTGGTGAAAATAATGTTTTTAAGTTATGACAATTTACTATTGTTACCATGATCAGTAAGATTATTGAGATATTTATTTGCTTCTTGTGTACACAGCTAATAAAATGTTTGTGGTTCAACACAGGGACTGAAGGGTTATGAAATATAAGATATAAATGCAGAATTACATTTGCCACAAATCACTTGATTTGTGTGCTCAGGTTTGCTTGTGTTCCAGTTTTGCTTATGAGACTTTATGCACCCATATTCTTAATTTAATGCTCCCACTGTGCTTCCTTTTATCGATGTTCATCCCCCCACAGGTGCATAGTAAAATTTTTTAAAAATCTGAAATATATTTTCCTCTGAAGATATTAAGAGCTTCTAAACACTTTTAAGTTGTGGAATTTTCTTTTCCTCTATATTTTGCACCAATGTGTGGTCCAGATTTGAGACCTGTCATGGTGAATAATATCTGTGTATAATCTCATTATGTGCATCCCGCTAAGGTATGCCCACTGTTGTGATTTGGCATTGAAAATAAAGAACATTTGCCTATTTGAATTTTAGTTGTCTCAGATGAAAGTGTGCAAGAACCTACCAAAAAAAAGAAAAAAAAAGGGGGGGGGGCATGAAGAGAAAGGTTCACATCTGGGAACTTTTCCCTTTTGGATTTTGGAAGCAGAGGTCATTGCAGTACTCTGTGATAAAACAAAAGAAAAAAAGCTTATTCTGGACTGTTTCAGACGCAAGGTGCTGGACCAGTCATGCCTGGCTTGGGGTGGGGATTCCTGGCTGCCCTCAGGACAGAATTGTCTTCCAGGAAACAGAAGAATTTGTGTAACAGTTAATTTTGTGCTTCAGGCTGGAAAAATGCGTGGAAGCTAAAGAGGAGCTGGAGGCTGACCTTTACAGCAGGTTTGTTTTGGTGCTGAATGAAAAGAAGGCCAAGATAAGAAACCTGCAGAAGCTGTTGAGTGAAGCTAAAGAATCTGCAGTGGATGCCAAATGCTCAAGGTATTTAATTTCCCTGGGTTTCTTGGTGTGGTACCTGGTTTGAGTTCAGCTTAGCTCAGTTTCCATTTCCTTGGCCCTGACAGTGAGTGGCAGTTCTTCCTGGCTGAGGGCTGAGTTATCCAAACCAGTCCTGGAAGCCACTGGGGAGGAGGATTTTTTCTGGCATCCCTGCAAGCAGCAGCATATTGCTATGGGTGCTGTAGCCAAGAAGGGAATACCTGATGGATCTCTCCTGTTTTCTGCAGGGCTGCAGTTGTTTTTCCAATCAGATCATGTCCCTTTTCCTTTCCATAGATGGTAATTCCATACATATACCCCCCGAGTTATTTAATTCCTTTGGGAAACAAAAATACCTTAATTTTTTCCCCCTTTCTCTTGATGTTTTTAGGGATAGTATAGCTACTACTCAGATGGTTATAAAGAGAGAAAACAACTATGATGCCAGCACTGATGAGGAAAGTGAAAATCCATCAGGGGCCTCGTTGCCATCAGGTAAGACAGAAAGCATTGTCTTCCTGTTTTATCACAGACAGGCTTTGTGTGAATAAAGCTTAAGGAAGGAAAAATACTACCTGACAAATCTCTCTGTGACAAGCCAGCCACCAAGCCTTAAAAATACCTCTCCTGAAGCAGAGTACAATACTGGCATTTTCAAATTAGAGAGGGGAGGTTTAAAAGCACGTTGCACAAGTGAAGGCACTGTCATTTCTTGCAAAGTGACAAATTAGACACTTTGTGGAGCTAATGACAGTCTAACAGTATCTGAACCATCAACAATTCCATTTTAAATTCTAGGAATCATGATGTGTGTGCCATGATTGATAAAGTGTAAAAGGTAGCTCCTGACAGTTTCAATAGTGTTTAAAAAGGGGAAAGAGAGGAGGTTTAACAGCTATAAAAAGAGCTGTGTGCATAAATGGAATGAAAATGTATTTATAGCAGAATCCACTTTAATTTGTTAGAGGATTTTTGGCCTTGTGAAGATGCTCACGAAACTTAATCTGATGAATTTTTCCAGGACTAGAGCCTTGTAAAATGTAGGATGCAGTGATGGCCCATTATACAATACAAGATATTTAACTGTGATTCAGAATTTTGGGATGCTTGTGATAGACTAGTGGAAATACATGGGGCAAATGCTATCAAAGCTTCAAAACTGCATTGACAGTTGTTACGTGGTTTATATATGTATAGATATATGCATACACATGTATAAAAATATATACACAGACTTCCCTTCTGGTGTGCAAAGTTTGCTGTGGGTTCTCTCACTGCAGCTTTTTATTTTCACCATAGGTGAAGGTAATCCTGACTATAGTGTGTTCCTGTAAAACTCCAATTTTCTGTGCACATTGGGAACCAGAAGTGTTCAGGAGCCTGTTGCCAGTGGCAAACAGCTTTGTCACTCATGTAGGCCTGTTTGCTGAGGAATTTCTGCCTTTATATAATGTAGGCAGAGCTTCAGACAAGTGGAGGAAACTATGATCACAGGAAGAAATAATTTAATTTAATTGTTGCACTGTGCCCTCCAGAAGTCTTTGCTGTCAGGTGTTAATTGGTCAGTTCAGGTAGCAGGATGAGAAATACTTTGTTTTGTGAAAAGGCAAGGAGGAGTGGAAGGTGTCTTCCTCTAAGTTCAGTGAGGCCCCACTGGCTCAGTGAGATTTTTGAGACAGAGATATTTATTTAATAATGAAAACAAAACCCACTGCCCTGCTCAGGCAGTCATGAGGGACTGTGGACTGATCAGTGTTACAAATAAAAACTGTGTTTTCATTTGAGGTGCAAGCAAAAAATGTACTTTCTTTTGCCTTTGAGGGATGCAGTCCCCAGTATTTTGGTCCAGACTGGTAGAGTTCGGATGCAAAATTTGCAGATAACATGGAGACCATTAAGTTAATGCTTTGGGTAGCACACTTGAGTTTTTCAAGGCAATGGCACTGTTGAGCCCCCACAGTGAGTATCCCTGAAGTTAGCTGGTGCTCTTCTTTTGTGCACAACTTTCTCTTTCAGTGATCAATGAGAAAGCACAGCTGGGTACTGAATATCTGTAGTCTGGCCTGGAATTTTCACACTCAACAAGAGGCAGACCGTGTCTTTAGGGAGAAAATAGTGATTCAGGGATGAGTGGAATGAGTAGATAATGAAGATCAAAGCTATGTGAAGCATTAAGGACTGTAAGACATGGAAGATAAAACAGATAATATTTGGGGTTTTCTTTTTGTTCATCTTATTTTCCTATCTCCTAGTTCATCATTGCATTTCTTTTCCTTTTGGACTTGAAATGTCATTGCAGGTGTCAATGAGAATCAGAAGAACTTGAGGTAGTTTTAGTGGGTATTGGTGAAACCTACAATGAAGAGAGAAGATCATAATTTAAAAGCTTATTTGAAGGAAAGTGAAGGCAGGTGTGTGCATACACACATAAATGCACAGTAAAAATGCATTTGTGTAAGCGCATGTCCAAATATTTCACTGTTAGTTGAAAAAGCAGCAGTGCTCAGCAGGTGATTGGCAGGGGAAAAATTGGGGTGGTTCCATCACAACGTAATTCTATTCTAGCAACTCATGGAGGTGTTTCACAGAAGCTGTGAAATCCAGAGATTGCAAAATCAGAAAAAAAAAAATCGGGATTTGCTGAACTGCAGAGTGTAAAACTCTGTCTGAAGGTTTTATTTAACCACCAATAATTGCTTTTCTCCCTGAATTTTTGGGGCACTCAAATAAAATACTAGGGTTTTTCAGTGGACATGGAAGAAAACCCTGGTAATGTTGATTAAAAGAAAATTGAATGACTTATGTAGTTGTCAGTCTGGTGTTGATCTGATGCAAATATTGTAACAAGACCCAATGAAGAAAAATATTAAGAAAATGAATAAGAATGATTAGTTGCAATCTTTGTAAAGGGGCAGAATCTGGAGCCTAATAGTTTACTTAAAATTTCTTCTTTTTTTTTTTTTTGCATTTCCATTATACTGTTTGTAGGTTTGATTTATGGTTTCCTTTCTCACAACAATTTCTACTTCATAGCTTAAAGCAAAGATCAACTGAAACCTGGTAGGTTTTGTCTTGCCTACACACTGATGTAGTTAATGCTTTGTATTGTAAAGGAATAAATTAAAATTGAATTAGTAAGTATTTTAAAGCACTCAGAAAAACAGCTGATGAGAATTATACCCCTTAGAAATAGTACAATACAATAGTATTTATTTATAAATAATAATACATTTATGAATAATACTGTATGAGATTCTTTACAAGAGCTTTGCCCATCATGCCACGAGCAGGGAGGGAATTTACTTGAAATCTTATTTAGGGCTGTGAATGTGAAGTTGAGAAAGGCACATAACCCCAGCTCTCACTGCAGTTTAATAAATCCTGAAGTAGCAGCTACAGGTGATATGTCAGGTCCTTGAAATGCCTGTGAGCTCCTGCTTGAGAGAGGGAGGAAGAGATGCAGGAACTCCTGCTGCTGTTTCTTCATGGATGGAGTGTCAGGAATGTTTCTTGGGAGCAGGACAGGGTTGGTCTTGCTTTGCTCCTGGGTTGGTGAGATTCTGTGAGTTGCCAAACTCAGGTGTTGTCGTTGTTTTCTCTACTGGTGCTTCAACAAAGTTCCCCCAGCTGGAGCAGACCTGGAAATATCCCAGAGGGTGTGGAGTGGGATAAGGGCTGTGGTTCCCTTCATGTGCTGGTGCCAACTGGACACAAAAAAAACCCCAAAAAAACAAACCACAAACCCCAGAAATTGCCAGCCTGTGTTTCTCAGCCCACAGGAGTGAGTGGGTGACTCAGCATGATGCCACCACACTGATGCAAGATGTTTCTGTCATTTTAGGATAGAGAAACCCTTACTCTGGTTAAGGACAACCGATTCCTCTTCCTCCCCCTCTGCACTGAATTTTACAGGTTTTGTTTACTCCAGTTACTGAGCCCTTCCTCCTTAGGATCTTGAAATGACAATATCAGACTGATAAATCTTAGTTTGATATCATAGTTGGAAATAGTGGCTTTGTCTTGCAAATCAACTCCTTTTATTAATTGAAAAATGTTTTAGTGGTCCATGTGTCAGGGGGCTTTTAAAACATGAGCAAAGATGGGATAAATGTTCCCCTTCTCTGCTGCCTTCCCAGGAGCCTGAAAGGTAGATGGAGGGTAATAGTTTACTCTTCACAGTGACCAGAAAAGAGAATATTATTCCTCCTCCCAGGTATATGACAAAACTGCAGGGAAAAATGTAATTATTGCAATCTATTGTAGATATGAAGGATAATGTAGCAGGTGGGATGTAGGCAATGGAAGAAATTTATCATGGTTATTTTCACTTATAAATGCTATTATGTGTGCCTGCCTCTGGACAAAACAAGGCTGCTGTGCACCAATTTACAGTCAGCTTGCATCCTGTTTTATTTTCTCTTGTCCCTAAATCCTTTAGTAGTATTTCACATTATAATTGGTAGGAGTTACCTCACCTTAGGGTAAGGAGGGATGTCATGATCTGCCCTCTTGGATCAAATAAAATTTTATGATCTGTGTTTCTTGGCGAGGTGTGTGGAAATATTCCATATTTCCCCAGACATTCAGTGCCCACACTTTTCTCCATGTTTGATGGCAAGGACAGGTTCAGAATTGTTTGTGTTGGACTCTCTGCAGAGCCCACAGTAAATAAGAACAAGCACCTTGCCATCTCCCACTGCCTCACCATGCAAATGTTCTCACCCCCTCCACTCAAGCTCCTGCCTTGGGGACTGTGTTATGCCCTCAGGACTTTGTGGCCCTTTACATTTAATTAGCTCTCCTGTGTAGTCCAATCCACTGATGGCTTGGTGCTGCTGGTTAATAAGCTTTGATCAAAGTTAATAATAATTTTAAAAAAGCTTGTTGTAACAGCACCCATGCAGTTAAAGTTCCATCTGTGAAGGCTTCTCTTTAAAAGTCTGTTTTTCAGTAGTTTTAGTACTTAGTAATTTTAATTCACCTCAGGTTTAAGTTATTTCTCTTTTTGTTAGGCTGCAATTGAAAATGGTTCATCCCAAGGAGTAATCTCATTTCTCTTACCCTTAAAGTTAGATAGATACCCCTTTTTTTTTTCTCCCCCCCTGAAACTTGATACTGATTTTTTTACCCCCAAAACCTGATTGTTTTATGCCTCTGAAATATTTGTGGCTGCCAAACTGGTTTCCCCCCATGTTACACCAAGTGCCATGGCCAAAATACATTTACAGTATAAGTATTAAGATGTTCCATGCTCCTTTCCTGTTGTCAGTGTTGCACTGATGGATTTACAACATATTACTTTGACCTTTTTCTATGAAAATTATCAGAATTGCTCATATCTCTGCATATTCCCCACAGACCTTCTTACTGGTCCTGCCTCAGCATATAAAGTGATGCAGCTGAATGTGGTTGTCCCAAAATGAGTAATTATTCAGAGAAATTATATAACTGACAGAGTCAGATTTATGCTTTGCTAAGACTGTTGAAAGTTGGGTGATTGATCAAAAAAATTAATATTTTTTTCATATGATTCATAGCAGCTAATGATCACACTGCATGGCTAAGTGCAACAACGTTGATTAATGTAAGATTTTAAAATGTTTGTTGTTGTTTTATACACATACTACTAAATCTTACACATGAAAGAACTTTTATTTTCATGGTGAGTTCAAGTGCAATTTAATTTATGCATAAATCATCAAATTAACTGCCTTTATTATATTTAAGTTAAATTGTAAGACCCTTATTTTGGAATCATTTTCAGACCAAGCTGGTGATTCCAAGCTTGATGATGCATACCCATGAATCCACTGTGTTTTTTTTTCTCAATAACTGAAAAACCAGGGTAATTTCAACAGCTGAGCAATGTGCACTTTGAACAGAGGTGGAATTATTTCCTTTTTTTTCTTTGTGAGACAGGGATGTTGATATGTTAATGTGAAGGAGAATAAATTACATAAAGTTCAAGTTCTTAAGTAAATAAAATTAAATCCATTAATAAAGCAGTGCCTTCATAAATGTTATTTCCTTCCATGGATAATCATTTCCCAAGCCTATTTTGACACCTGTTGGTAGGGAATTTAACTCCCCAGTTGTGAAAGTGGAACATCAGTGGTGCTGGAGCTGTGCCACCACAGCCCTGCTCTGCCTCATCCTCCTCCAGTCCCCAGCTGAAGAGCCACTGCTTATCAGGTGAGCAGGAAACTCATGCTAGGCAATCCCCATTTCAGCTTTTGTTTCTCCTTTAATCCACAGTCCCTGCATTTGTTTAGCACTCAGGGTAATGGTCCTTTTGGGATCTGGTAGGGATTATTTTTTTTTTTTTTTACACCAAGTTATTCTTCAATACTTGCATTATGGACCACAGCAATCACTGAATTTGGTGCACAGTGAAATGCAAGCCTTCCCAGCAAACCTTTGCCACACAGTTTCATTTTTAACTTTATCCTCCCATTGTCCCAGGCTGCTCCAAGTCCCAGGAGCTTGGATGCTGCCAGGGATCCAGGGGCAGCCACAGCTGCTCTGGGAATTCCATCCCAGCCCCTGCCCACCCTGCCAGGGAACAATTCCTGCCCAATATCCCATCCAACCCTGCCCTCTGGCAGTCATAATGCAAGAAGAAATAAAAATATTTAGGTATATATGATATTCTGAAAACAGGATAATTGAAATGCAGAAAACACAGTGCGTTTGCATTCCTTTCTTCAAAACATGTCCCTGCTTTAGAGGAGGTGACATTTAGTTTAGCACTGTTGGCTCTTGGAGAATGATCCTTTCAAGAGAGAGAAATATTGGTTCTTGAGGATGAAAGGTTCCTAAAAGGGTAGTGATCCTGAACATTGGGATAAAACCTCTTATTTTCAGCTAGGGAATGGTCTGCCTGTCAGTGCCAGCCAGCAAACCCTGGATGTTGCAGGTGTTGGCACACTGGAGCAGAGTTTGCTGTCACCTGTGGCTGTTCCACCTTCTCTACAACAGCTCTTCTGATGCTCAGTTTTTTGTGGGCTGCCTTCCCAAAACTCCACATTTCCTGTGTGGTTTGGGCAGTTTCCCAGTGCTGGGTGCACACAAAAGTTTATTTTTCATTTGTAGTGTGGCTCTCCCTGTAAGGGTATTTGCTCTGGCCACCTGTGCAGCACTCACTGCCATAATTATCTTAATGACTTCCCAGCTGTATCACAGTGTGTCATCCCAGCAAACAGCCTATCTTGATTAAAAGCTGGGTTGCTCAAGGTTGCACTAAGCCCTGTGGTTGTTCCCTTGATTTATTGCTTTTCCAGGTTAAAGCACACAATCCCTGTTTTTAACTGGAAATTTTCTCAGCTAGGCTGCACCCTGTGAGTCTGCTGGGTCTTGGCTGGATTTGAGAGTTGGTTTCCCTGTTTGGCTTTGCTTCCTGTAGCCCTTTTATTGTGTCTTCAAACCCAGTGAAAACTTGATGGGAAATAAATTTTACGCCTAAGGAACTGTGAAAATCAGCACACTATCTAAAATGGGAGTAGAAAACATGTTTTATTTTAATGCTTTAAAACACCTTTGATTAAGAAGAAGGAAATCTCTGCTTCATCTAAAACTCACGAATGTAATACTCCCATAAACTTTGGGGTTTTTTTACTTACTGCCTCCTCTTCTCTAGTGTCCTGCTTATTTTACTGGATATTTTTGTTATTTGTGTAATAACAAAATCATCTCAGTAAAATCAATAAAATGATCTCAATTAAAAGGTACTTTTTTACTTTTTACTTTTACTCTTGAAGTCAGTTTCCTATGTGTCCTTAAGCTTTTATTCTCAAAGTGGCACATAGATCAATCCAAGAGACTGAGAGTGAGGTGATAAAGTTGCACTAGAAAGATTTGCTTTACTCAGTGGAAATCCTAAATGATGGCACTAAACTGATACACAAATTCCACATAAATCACTTGGAATGTTGCCAGACTTCCTGGAAGGCAGGTATTTTTATTTTTTGGTTTTGGTTTTTTTTTGTTTTGTTTTTATTTATTTTTTGTTTGTTTGTTTGTTTTTCTTGTCAGTCGTATTGGAAAGCTGAGAAGTTCCTTTTCATCTTTAGGATGAAAGACTCTCCTCAAGGACCCTTTTCCTCAATATCCATGACGCTGCATATGTGCATGAATTTCATGCAGAATATTAGAAATTTGTGAAACCTGGAAGGGGAAAAATGGCTTCAAAATAATCCAGACGCAATAGGCAAATGGCATTGGTAGTGATTTTTAATTTTGTCATGTATTTTGCTGTATTCTGCTTGGTTTTGGAGTTTAACCTGTCCTCACTACATACAGGTGACTTCATAAAGGAGCTCTCAGTTACTGTGTCCAGGCAGGTCAAACACGAAGTTACACACTCTAAAAAGAGAAATTTCCCATATGGGATCTGATAGAGGGGAAATGTTTTCAGTACTGGAGCCGTCAGCAGCATCTTATTAGTTTTTTTTTGTTTTTTTTTTTAATTTATTTACTGTATAAGTTAAAAGTAATAAAGCATATAATGCCAAAGCAAAAGTACTGTAAACTCTGAGGTTTTTTTTTTTTTTTAACTGAGTGGAGAGAGAAGCCAACATATATGAAACACAGAGACTGTGTATTTCCTCATACGTACAAGTACCTCATTTATTTACATTTTTTTCTTTTTTTAAAATACCTGATTAATTTTACTCTGTACACACAAAATATGACACTTGCTAACCTTCCAGAGAGACTCCAATTCAGAGCTTTACATTTATATTAAGAAAAACAGGTACAAAATCCACTCTGGGCATCTTAAGTATGACCCTTCCCTCTTAGAAACTAAATATCTGACTTTTGTTTTAAAGAGGTAGATTTAAATAAAAATATGCTCACAGGTGCCTTCATGTTCCTGCAGTTTTCGTCTTCATTTCCCAAGTGTTTACCTATCTTTGCTGCTGTTCCTGTGAGTTAATAGATGTGGTTGTGATCAGCTGGGACCAATCACACTGAAACCATTGGGCCCTTTTTAAAAATCTTCCCAAATTTAAACCGAGTAGTTCACTTTTCCAGAGAAGGTGTCCCTGTAGTCAAGCTGCAAACCTTTTCTCCCCTTGTAGCTTATAAAAACGTCAGTAATAACTAATTTATAACTCATTACCAATTCTGTCAGTGTGTAAAAAGGCACACTATCACTCTTCATGCAAACAGAAATTTGGATGCTCTCTGTGTTCAGAACATACTGTTCTAGAAATCTGGATATCTAAATATAAAACAGAAAGAGTGGCCATCTTCAGTTGTCATTTTTCTGTAGAACATGGGGTCAAATTTAGACCTTGTTGTATAGATATCAATTGTGTCCAAATTCAGGGTAAGTAAAAGGAAAAAAAAAGGTACATCACCACACATTTGTATGTACCAGTATTTCTGAATGTAGTAGGAATATAATAAAAACTAAAAATTGGCATTTATTCTGTGTTTTAGTTTATTTTTTTTAAGTTTTTCTTAGCCTCTCTTAACCAAGTAACTACCTCAATCATTTGAAAGACACAATCAAGATAAATTAGTCTTCAGAGTTGATGTACATGGCAGAAAATCAGTTTACTATGCCTGTGTCAAATGGCTCCCACTTCACTGCCAGAGCATTCCTTTGTTCAGTTTGAGAGAAGAGGTGGGATTTTTAAATTTAATAAGGATATAGAACTTCCTCAGCACAGAAGTGAGTAGGCAGCTCTTTGGTAACTGTGCTGATAGCTAAATATCTAAACAGCTTTCAAGAGTGACCAAAGTAATTTCCATGATTTAATTGATTAATCCATCAGTAGCTTGGAAAGGAATTGGATGTAACCAGTTCAGGCAAGACCAAAAAAAATCTTTGTTTTTGTCTCTGTTTCAGTTGGAGAAATAAACTCTGCTTGTAGGAGAGCACCTTGGAGCAGGGCTTTGTCTCAGCTGAGGCTGGGTCCTCCAGGTGTGCTCACCTGGCTGCAGTGTTGTCCCTGCTTATACAGCCCCCAGATTTCCCTCTGCTGATCCTGCAACTGTCTCCAATTCCATACAGGAAAAGCAGGGTTTATTTGGGATTAGCCATACTGTGAGCTGTTGTCTCAGGAAAAAAAAAAAAAAAAATCATCCCTTTAATCTGTAGCCAGGTGTTGGATTCTCACAAGGATACTCATTACCTGGATTCCTGGGAGAGAAGGCTCAGGTCAGGAGTATCTGATTGCCAGCAATTTCCTTAAGACCTTTTCTGGTTAACCTGTCTGTAATCCCCAGGGGTTCTTTCAGGGGGTGATGTTGGCATTCTGGCACTCTCCAGTGGGTTATTTGGATTTTGTTCCACCATCTCCACTTGGTGTGAATGCACCTCATCTGCTGAAAGCTTCAAAGTAATTAAAAAAAATGTATAAGAAATCCTAATATAAAATAAAGCTGTTGTATACTCCCTGGTTGATTGTTCACTTCATTACACCTCAACAAATATTAACTTCTCTAGTTAGGCATGAAATTTGTCTTCTTTGGGGGCAGTATCATTAACTAAATGGCTCACTAGTAGCTCGTTGCTCCTCCAGGAAGCATCAAAACATTTTGGGTGTGATCTTTGAATTCTAGCAAGACCTGGAGAATTTTGATGAAGGTGAAACTTTATTTTGTTGTTTTTGGTGGGTTTGGTTTTTGTCTCTTTTTTTTCAAGGGGTGAGGAGAAGAAAGCAAAAAGCAGTCTCTACCATGGAGCTGCCCTGTGCCTCAGGGAGGGAATATGTGATAGGATTTGGGACATCTCTGCCAAGTGAGTCAGTGGCTTCTTGCATTATTGATCAGTGTGTGAGTGAGGGGAATGAGGATGAAGCAGAGACCAAAATGTGTTTGTGTTGGAAACAGCACACAGGGTGTTACCTGACACAGCCCCTCACGTCTACATGGGGTGCAGTAAGCACCCTTGGGGAAATCGCCTGGAAATGCTGATTTTTCCAAAGCAGATGCATGTTGTGAATTTCCCTTGTTAGGTAAAACACTTTGTCATTGGGTAATAGGGACTCCTGCTTTCCATACCTAGAAGAGTCACAGTGTTTTTTGGTTGGGATTTGCAGGAACACCTCCTTGGTGTGGAAAGGAAAAGATACACAGGATGTGCAAAATTACAAGGATGTTTGGTAGTGAGAAATTTTTTTGACCAGCCTGTAAAAGTTCAGAGACATGAGACAGGGTTGTGTGTAGATCACACAGACTGGTTTGGGCTGGAAGGGACCCCAAATCCCATCCATTCCCACCCCATCCATGTCAGGGACACCTCCCACTGTCCCAGTGCTCCAGCCCCAGTGTCCAACCTGGCCTTGGGCACTGCCAGGGATCCAGGGGCAGCCACAGCTGCTCTGGGAATTCCACCCTGTGCCAGGGCCTGCCCACCCTCCCAGCATCCATGGTTTTCACCTGGCTGCTTTTCTTGGTGTGAATTTCTTCATACCAATGAAAATTAACAAGCAGTTCTTTTTTTTTTTTTCATTTTCTTTTTCTTTTAAGTCCTGATAAGCTGAGCTGCTTAGCAAAGCCTTTCCTTTGATCAGAATCACCTCCTCTCCATTTGCTGTGAGACACTGCTCACCATCAGCTTCCATCTGTGTCCAGAATCCTCATCCTTATTCCAGCACTTCTCCTCGGTTCAATTAGCACTAAGAGCACTGGGTTAATTACCTGTCCTTCACAAAGTCTGTCCCTTGCTCAGCCCTGGCTTCACCCTGCACTGTTTGCAGCCTGCCTGAGGACAGAATTCCCTGATTCCCTCACTTGACAACAACAAATGTGAGTCACAGTTCCCAGCCATGTCTCAAGGTGTGTGCTGAATAAATCTCCCTGCAGAACACTGCTGCCTGTTTCTGTGGCTGCTGCCTGCAAAAACGACCCTGTGTGCAGCACATTCAAAACATGTTGATGCTCCACTGGAAGCTGCTTGCAAATTACACCTGATTTGATTTCTGTTGGGCAGAAAGGTCAGTTCTGATACCGTCACCTGCCTTGATTATCAAAGGAAAAGAAAATTTGGGGATTGATGGGAAATGCTGATGGGCTTTTAGGTTAAATGGATTTTCAGTCATTTCACTATAGTGTCATTCATTTTTCATGTGATGTGCCCCATTTTTATTTCACCTTGCTGTTTTTTCTGTCCCTTGCATCTTTAAAAGTGCTTCCTTAACCAGTGAAATTTGGGAAGGTGCTCTGCCAAGTTTCTGTAACTTCCAGGGACATTAACAAATCACTAACCAAGCACAAAATGCCATCAAGATACAGAAGAAATTTAAATACTCTTCCTCTGCATGCCCAGGAGGGATAAGCTCCTATTGTGCACTTAGCTTAACTTTTCATCAAAGTGGAGAACAGAGAACTATTTTCTTTCTGGAACTTATAGTTTAAATTTCCCAGAAATGATTGAGTCTTACTGCTTTTAGGGAAATGTAAAAAGTGCTTCTGCCCACCAAGGACTTGATAAAGATTTTTGTCACTTGTGACATGAATGCACCTGTCTTGTGATCAGAAAAAATGGAGGCAGGCTGTGAATGATGGAAATGTGATCTTCGATTTGCCACTTCCCTCTGCCTAAAGTGATTTTTTTTTTTTTTTTGAGAGAGAGAAAGAGAGAAATGAAAGGTGTTGTACAGCTATAGCCATCAGACTGAACAGCTGACCTCAATTATTGCAGGCTGATGACATTGACCACATCACACCAAGGGTAAAATCAGATCTCTGCCACAGGTCCTGACATCTCGGGAGCCTTCCCCATAAAGCAGGGCAGGAGTCAGAAAATTCTAATTTTTGGATTTTTGAGGGCTATGAGTGCTTTCAAGCTATTCCTAAGATACGTGAATCATGAGATTGATGTCAGTCATTTTCAGAAAGCATCAGGAAGGTCAAAGCTGTGATTGGCCTTTGGTTTGTGTGCCTGTGTGAATTAATTATGTCTCTTTCTAGGCTACTGAGCTGCCTCCTGATGCTTTATTCTTTACTTGGTTGCAACACTTGGTTCAGGAGCTGCCAAATGAAAAAACCTACTCTCTTTCTTGGTGTATCAACATCAAAAAGCTGTTTCAGTGTCTGAGAACCTCCTGGTTAGCTTCATAGCACAGCTGAATTTTGATAATCTAAGGAAATAACAGGCAGAAAAATCACTTTATGCTGGAAACAATCTTAATTCTCACTGCACCCTGAGAGAATGAGGGTCTTGCCCACCTCACAGAAACATAGAATTGTAGACTCACAGATCACCAAGACTGGGGAAGACCTCAAAGATCATTGAGTCAGATGGTGAAGCCAGCACTGCCACGTCCCTAAACACCACATCCACACATTTATTGAATGCTTTTAAGGAAGATTCCACCACTGCCCTAGGCAGCCCCGTTCCAGCACTTGAAAACCCTCTGTGTGAAGAAATTATTCCTAATACCCAAACTAATGGGTGCAACTTGAGGCCATTTCCTCTTGTCCTGTCTCTTGTGAGGGGGCAGAAGAGATCAAGCCCCATGCTGAACCTTTGAGTTTTGGAGAGCCAAGGAGAGGAGATGGTTTATTTTGGATAAACTAAGGACAGGAGACATGCAGCCAATCCCATTGTAGGCACTTTTGTGTGCACTGGAGATATTTTATGTGCAGGGAAAGGCCAGCTGTGCCACTGAAGTGTCAAAGACACTGGAGAGCTTCACCAAGCATCCAGATATTTAGGGGATACTTACATTTCATGGCTAAAATGCATTAAATCATTTCCTAAAGCCCCAGCCCCATTAAGGATGTGTCTGTAGTATGTGAGGAGAATTTTTACTGCATGAACGATGGAAAGTTGCTTTAAAATAAATCACTGGTGAGCTCCCCCTGGGCAGGAGAGTGTCTTGCCAGCCAGGCCCTGTTGAGGTGGAGGGAAAGGAATGGGCACAGGAGATGAGCCTTAATAGGACAATGAGATACAATCCACATTTCCTGTCATCTGCTGGGAGACAAGGTGTTAAACTTGTGGTACAGATCAGGGATTTTGGAGCTCTAAGGTGGGAGCTATGTCTGTTCCACTCTGCTGCTCCATCCTTCTGCAGCAAAGGACAGAACAAGTTGCATTTTCATTTGTTTTTTCTTTATTTTTTGAAAAATGGACATCAGCAGGAAGAAGTGGCACTGCATTTTGGTGAGATGAAGCTGTTCCCCACTTCATCCTCCTCACTGTGGATTGCTAAAATTACTGCGGGAGAGATGTGACATTACATTTATTAACAGCAGCCAGTGGCTCAGTCAGCCGTGACCCTTATCCTGGCAGCAGTGAATTAGCCACGCTGTACATCCATGTCCTTTGGCTGGGGTAAGAAATCTGAAGGGAAATAAGCCCCCAGATCTTTCCTTGCAGCAGACTGGTGTCCCAGAGCTGAGCCTCTCCCAGTGGCCCAGGCTGCTGCTGTCCCCATTCAGGACAGCACTGACATTTTTAATTCACATCTGCTTCTCAGAACAAATCATCCCCTTGTTGCTCATGGGCTTGAGGAACTTTAAAATCCCTGTCTGGCAGACAGGAGGTGGCTTTATTTTCCTTAGATATCCTTGGATAACTAGATAAACACAGTTCTTGTTATCAGCTGGAATAGTTGTTATTAGTGAAAACAGTGTTAGAGGAAATAGCAGGTATTTTTGTAGTAAGGGTTCCTGAGGGTAAATGGAGAAGGCACAGAGCATTTTCCTTTTTTAAACCACCAAAACAAGAGGCTGTGATGTGTCAGCATGCAGGCTAGCAGCAGGCCAGCTGCATGGACTGGGAGCCCATCACAGCATTTGGGAATGTCCTCCCAGAACTGCCCTGGCCACGCAGCTCCCTTCAGCTTTTCCAAGGCTGGGAAAAACTTGTATCAAATAGAATTTCATATCCCAGGATAGGTTTGGTGCGTTAGCAGCTTAAAAATGGTTGTTTTAGTAATGGTAGTGCTTTTTCCCTGCTACTTCATGGGAAAGAAAGCAGTGGACTTTAAGCTCTTTCATATAATTTAACTTGAGAGAACAAAGCTCTTATGTCCAGGTTTTGCAAGAGGGGGAATGCTCAAGAAGGATTCTAGGTGTTTTTCAGGTAGTGATACTACTCAAGCTGCCTTTGCAGGAAATACAATTTGAAGTGACTGTGCTCATGCCCAGCATGCAATTAGCCTTTTGCTTTGTTTTGTGCATTTCACCAGCAAGCTCTATCCCAGAATAATACTCTGAATTCTCAATTGGTGTAATTCATTATGGTTCCATTAACTTCCAGAGAGGCTTCTCTGGTTTATTCTGGCCCCGTCCCTAGCCAAAGTGTTCAGTTCTGAATATGTAATAAAAGTGTTACTCATCTGAGCAGCTGCTATTCACATCAGCACTTTGTGCCCAGTCCTGGAGGTTTTAATGTGTTTTTTGTTGGTCAACAAAGAGGGTGTTGTGTGCATGGGCAAAGATTAGATGTATCTTTCTCTGCTTTTGAGCTCTGCTCTGACATTTCTCACTCTTCTGCACAGTGTTCTCCTCCAGGAGGAGTCAGACCAGACTGGCCTTCCTGGGAGGCAGGGTGCCAAAATAACACCCAGTACCAGCAACCATGGGACTGAGGGCAGCACTGTAGAGCCTTCCCAGCTCCAACTGGAGCACACAAGGAAGGAAAATATTTTTTAAAATGTCTGATTTGGAACTCTGTGTGATTTCTTTTTTTTCCTTTTTTTTTTTTTTTGTTAAGTTAGGTTTACCAATATAATAACCAATAATCCATTCCAATAAAAGAAATTTTTTTATGATGGTTAAAAAGAATATTATTTAAAGGCCAAAATTCTAGCTTTAAATAATGTCAACATTGTTTTTTTCTAAGGATCAGGCTGTCTAATATAGCACTACTCAGGATAGCTGGAGTACTTCTAAGATGGAACCCTAATCTGAGAAAATGTCATACCAAGATTCTCTGTTTTATGTTTCATTTTTGTTTTTTTTCTGGAAGGAAAGAAAAAAAATCAAATTATACAATATATAGAACCTTGTTATGGCTTTCTGTCATCCCAAATATCACCTGCTTAACCTAGTGACTTTATTCTGCTTTTACTGTTAGTGATCTTAATTCTTCAGGTCTTTGTCGCCTGCAGCGCCTTTTTTTTCTCTTGGTTCTCTAGAAAAAGTCGTAAAACCATTCATACTTTCCAACATCTTCAGCAAATTTCTCTGGAAATAACCCACTGGCATTCTTTCTTTGACGACATTGTGTTTTTATAGTATTTCATCACTACAGTTTAGCATGTGGTTTATATCACAGTGCTCATCCCTTGATATTTTTCCTGAAGCAAGGTGCCAGAGGAAAAACTCTTTTCAGTCTAAACCAGTCTGTTTTGTTGTGGTAGGAAAAGGAGTGTGTGTTTACACACCCTTTGTATTTAAATCCCATTTTCTCTAAACTTGATTTAGTTAGAGGGAGACTGTATTACTTTTTGTAATCAAACCTTACCATTACAGTAACTGTTGTTTTGGAGAAATGTCAGGAAGTGTTTAAAATTTCCACAGGGCCTTAATAATTTAAATGAATTTTTGATGGTAAAAGGGCATGAGAATTGCCCAGTGTAATGAAATTAGAAAAACACATCAAATATAGAAAAGCATTTTCTTCTTTCATACAGATATTTTGAGCCTGCAGGAAATATTAAGCAACCATAAATTATCCCTATATATAGATATCTAATTTTTTTTAGAATTGCTGCACTTTGATGGAAGGGTAGAGGAATTGCATCAAGCTTTGCCAGTCCAGGCTGTGTTTCACCCTTCACTGATCCCTCAGGCAGCTGGTACTCTGCCTATCAGCAAAACTTAGTAGGCAGACTCTTTATCAGAAGAAAATACCATGTTTCCTGGGCTTGGACATTTGGGGTTTGTGTTTCCAAGTGGGTTTGGGTGATCATTCCTATTTTAATGAACAATTTTCCTGAGCCGTGGTGGCTCTCAGGAGGAGGATCTGTGGAACATGAGCACAGCTCAGGGCGTGATCCTGTTTTTTTCTCACTGAGGGCTGCAGCTTTTGCCATATGGAAAGACTATCCCAGAGTTAGTGGTTCCCAGGGGAGCAGGGCCAGTCACACACACTGACCTCACCCCGCAGCCTGCCTCTGCATCCCTGCTGTCTGCCTGACTTGGGGCCAGCTTGTTTGCCATGGTCTTCTGCCATTCATCACCACCACTGCCCTCCCGAAAATCCCTGAGGATGTCCCAGCTGGTCCATTCCCTGTACACCCACGAGGCTTTTCGTGGTGTGGGTTACATCTCCTGGAGCTGAGCTCCTTCCTGACTGCTGCTCATGGTCACAGCCCAGCCAGAGCAGGACAGCCCTGCACATGTCCAAGATCAGGTGAAGAAAACCAGCCCAGCTCAAGCTGTAAACACGGGTCTGGGGTCCTGTCTCCAATTTTACAATCCATTCATGATAAATAATAAATCATGAACAAGTCATGCTGTGTGAGTGTTTAAGAGCATCTAAATACAAGTTGTTACAGATTAAGCCAACTTCTTGACTCTGGTTGAGACCTGAGATTGATAATTTTTTGTTCATTGTGTATCAATGTCTTGCACGTGACCGGGTTTCACGTTCATTGTTCAGTAAGTGTTGCAATAAATATTAATGTGTTGCTGCTCTCAGAGTACTTACCGAGGTCTTTAAAATTCTTTAAATATACCCTCAGAGCCTCTTAGGGCAACCAGAATTACCTGTAGCATTTTCCAAAGCAGACTTTTCCCGTGATGTTGATTGAGATTGTGCCAGTGCATCTGCCATAAAAACATTAATGTCATGTCTGACTGAGGCACCTTCCACGTTCATCATTTCTGAATCCATTACAAAGACCTTAATGGCAGCTGTATATAAAGACATGCCATAATGACATCTTAAATGCTGTCTTTAAATTCACAGCATGAAAAGCCTTTTAGGAATACAGTATGACAAAAAAAAAAAAAAGAAAAAAAAAAGCAGAGAGCTGACAGCAATTTGTTGATAATACTCATTGGTATGTCTTTTTATTTAGTGGAGGTTTTATATTTATTTCAAGAGAAATAAATGGGTCCAGAAAGGTAAAAGTGTAAATAGAACTTTGTTCCTAGTGAATGACATGTGAGACTTCAGTTCAGCTTGCTCATTGCACAGCAAATACAGGAGAATGCATAACAGAGTTTGGAACTGTATCAGCTGGTAATGCAAAATTTAAAAATAGTAGAAATAAAGGATCCAATGCTTGTTAAATTCAGGGGGGAAATAATGTCTATACATACAAAAAGCACAATCTAAATATCCCAAAAATCACTTCTTCATGAAAGGTTTATTGGAAAGGGCATGAGCTTCTCATGGAACAGTCTTTGAGAAGGAAGGGTTTGAAATAATTCAGTCACTTTCTGGGCAGTGATCTGCTTTTACCAATCACCACATTCTCCTCCGTTTGTCTCATGGTTTGCTAAAGGTAGGGAATGAAAAGGAGGCTTCATGCCAAATTTTTGATGATCATCACTGAAATGTGGAGGGTGCTGGGACAAAGCTTGGTTTTCCTGAGGTTGTCATGTTGAAATTCTCATTTTTTCACTTCATTTTTCAAGACATTGAGTACTTTGGGCAGTGGTTTAATCTCTAAAATAATTTAAATAAAAAATTTATAAAGCCCATGTAATGTCTAAATATAACCCTTAATTAGTTCACAGTGTGGACGTCACCTTTGGTCCTGTCAGAAACATTGTTTGGAGCATTAATTAGGCTTTCCAGTCTTAGCTGCTCTCCGTCAGCACTGACTGAGGGATTTTGGACACATTTTGTAATCTTTTTCATGCTGAAGAATCACAATGGCCATCAGAGTGGCTCCTGGGCCATTAGGTCACAGATTTTCTTGTGTCTGAGCCTTGCTCAACAACACTGGCCTTCTCCTCGTGCCTTCCCACCCCAGGAATCACCATTCCCCTTTTACTCATCTCAACTTTTGTCCTTTGACAATGACATTTTGAATGATTAGGCTCTGTGCTGTCATTAATTCTGTACGTTCACATGCAAAGACAGTTTTAAAGTGGCTGGTTTGTGTTCCAGGGTTAAAGCTGTATGCTGTTATGGAGGGTGGGCATAGGTCTTGTGTCACTGACTGATTTTGGAATGGGTTATTTTAAAGCTTTAAATCTGTCTTTTTCTCTAAAAGATGTGGTGCCACATATTTATGTTGCTATTTTATCTTTAAAATAGCACCACGTATTTATGTTGCTTTATAAATAAGTAGCAAAATACCTTAAGCTCTGAATGTAGGATTTGTTTAAATGTTTTCATGGTTCCTTACAAATATATAGTGAAATACAGGCAAGCAAAGTTCCTGTTTAGGTTGGTTTTTATTTTAGATTTTTCCAGCTGAAGTGTTTTCTCAGGCTAAAGTAGAAATATCTATAGTGCAAAAACCTGGAATGTGTAATACAAATGAAAAAAAACCTTAGGTTTATAAGTACAGCATGATCAAGTTATTGGTAGAGGTTACTAATTTATCCACCACAGAATGCCATCATTATGAAAACATAAATTTTTGCAGAGTTACGGCCTCCCTTGAGTTGTATTGATTTCCTCAAAGGTTGTTTAATGGGGAAAGAAATCATTCTTGTGGAAGAGGAGCTCCAGGGCACTGGGGAAGTGCAGCTCACACTTGTTTTTTAAGGCTGCCTTTGGGGGGAAACCTGTGCTCGTGACTCCCATGGGGTTCTTAGAGAATTCAGGATGGTGATCCTCCAAACCAGGTTTGATGTTCACATCCAGGAGCCTGGGCACTGCAAATGCTGTCCAATCACCAGGGCGACCCAGTGCTTTATCCAGAGAAATAAGAAAATAAATTTAACAAGTGATGGGATCACAAAATTATTTATTTAGGGTGGAAAAGCCCTCTCAGATCCTCAGGTCCCAGCTGTGCCCAGTCCCCACCCTGTCCCCAGCCCAGAGCTCTGGGTGCCACCCCCAGGAATTCCTGGGACACCTCCAGGGATGGGCACTCCAACCCTCCCTGGGCACTTCCAGTCCCTGAGCACCCTTTCCATGGGGAAATTCCTGCTGCTGTCCACCCTGAGCTCCCCCGGCCCAGCCCGAGGCCGTTCCCTCTGCTCCTGTCCCTGTTCCCTGGAGCAGATCCCAAATCCCCCCGGCTGTCCCCTCCTGTCAGGGAGTTGTGCAGAGCCACAGGATCCCCCCTGCTCCCCCTTTTCTCCAGGCTGAGCCCCTTTCCCAGCTCCCTCAGCCCCTCCTGGGGCTCCAGCCCCTTCCCCAGCCCCGTTCCCTTCCCTGGACACTCCAGCCCCTCCATTCCTGTCCTGAGGGGCCCAGAGCTGCCCCAGGGATCTGAGCTGGTCCCTCAGCAGGGCCAGCACAGGAACAGTCCCTGCCCTGTGGCTGGCACAGCCCAGGGGCCATCAGACTGCTGGCTCAGAAAGTCAAAATAAGGGTAAACGAAGTCAAAAGGCTTTATTGTCCACAGGTCTTGCAGTTGCTGATGTACAGTGACAATACACCGTAAAATACACAAGTATTTCTCCTTGCAAGCCATGCTGAGTGTAGAATCTGTCAGGAGTAGCAGCAGCTCTCACTACATGCATGAGGGGTTTGAGACTTACTGTCGGTGTTAATTCAGTTAATGCAGTTAATTTCAATAGTGGTCATGGACAAACAAGCTACTTACCTTCACGTTCCAAATAGCAGCACGGGTGACTGTTACCTGCAGAGGTTGTGGAGTCCCCAAAAGTGTCCCCAAAAGTGCCCAAGGCCAGGTTGAACATTGGAGTTGGAGCAGCTTGGGACACTGGGAGGTGTCCCTGCCCATCGAGGGGTGGCACTGGGTGGGATTTAAGGTCCTTTCCAATCTAAACCGTTCCACAATTCTGTGGTTTTGTGACTGTATAAAGGTTAACAAAACAATCACTTACTGGTTTAAAACCAGTAAATAACACTGATTGTTCACATTCTTCTTTAGGACTGACTTTCAGACCATGGGTTGCGCATCCACATAGCTGGGGGTTAGGGATAATAATGATTTCTGACATGTGGGGTAACCTTAGAGGTGATCATTGTCAGCTCCACCACTGCTGGTGCCAGGGCCTGGATCTGCTGGGTGGGCTGAGCACCATCAGAAAATCCCAGTCGAGCAAAAACAGTGGAATTCCAGGCATGAGGTTCATGCTTTACAAGCCTGCTGAGAAATTACTCTGGGCTCCACAACCTCACGTTGAATTTGAGACATCACAGCCCAGAAATCTTTTCCAAAGCCTCATGATTTCATCTCTTGTGTCCGTCTGTCTTTGTTGTTTTGTTTGCTCGACCTGAGTGGTGCTTCATGCCTCCTGGGAGTTATGTCCAGAAGCCTCCTACCTCCACCCTGGGTGGTACAGATGATCCAAACGGGACATCCCGGGAGCCCAGAGGATGACTCCAGCAAACAGTCACACCCGGGACACTGAGCTCATCCAAACCTTTTCAAACCGTGACCTTTTTGGGGCTGATGGCCTGAATTTGGGAGTGTTTGTGTGCTGGATGTCAGAGCAGAAAACCAGCCTTAACACAGAGCTTTGAGAAGATTCAAAGGCCACAGAGGGAGAAAAGCTCCATGCAGTAAATCAGGAATTGCAGTGGATTGTTGAAAAGCTGTTGCTGAGCAGCCTAAAACTTATCCCCAAACAGCCCCAGAGCATCCCAGCCACCAGCTTTGGTGCTGCTTCTGTCAGGCACCCATGGAAAATAAAGCAGGGAAAATAACCCTTAATGGTTAGGAGATTTTTTTTTTTAGATGTCCAGATTGAAGTTGCAAAGTGTTGCTTCAGCAGAGCACCTGCCTGACCCACATCAGGAAGGATCTGAGCACATCCCAAAGCTTTCTGTTTGTGCTCTGAGGGGAGGTACTGACTTTGAGAGACACCAAAAATTTGTAGTATTTTCAAGCAAAATCATAACCTTTAGCAATGCTTCTAAGCGGGCAATTTTTTAGAATTATATTACTACTGAAGTATTTTCGGCAAAACAAATTGATGTGGGTTATTGAAAATTACTGTCTCTCACCTGATTATGTTGTTCATTGAAATTTCCCTTCTCAAGGTATTTTTTGAGAGGGGTTTCTATTACAGATCATGGTAAATTAATGAGCTCCCTCAGAGTCTCTTGGATATGTGTAAAATGCATTCTTTTTCTTTACCCTCTTGTATTTTGATAGATGGAAAGAGACTTTTTCATGCTTCCTGACCAAACTTATTATTTGTGTGTCAAATCTATCCTATTTTTTTTTGCCATGTAGTTTCAAGACAATGTGACATGGCAACAGATGAGCACCTGAGTTATCCCCAACAAATAAGCATTGAGAAGGAAACCTTATGGCAAACAGATTTTACCATAATATGATTAGTTTCCCTGCAGGTTTGAAATGAGGGTATTTTGTGTGGGATTTTTTATTTTATTTTTTTTTGGTTTCTTTTGTGTGGAGTTCTTTGGTGTTTATTTTTTTTTTTGTTTTGGGTTTTTTTTTTGTTGTTGTTGTTTTGGTTTGTTTTTTTTTTTTTTAGTTAAAGTTTTCTGTTTCAGAGGTTTTTAGAAAAGGGTGATGTCAGGAAAAGAATAGACTTTGCAAATAGAAAACTCAGTGGTAATACAGCCTAGAAGGTTGAAATGTAAACTTTCCTTACTGAGCTGAATACAATTTATAAATTTTGTATAGCTGGATCTAAACTTTTTGCTGGAGTTGTTTTAAAATGTGTCTTCATAAACACTTCCCATGGAGATATTTTTTGTAAAAATAAACGTTAATAACCAGCTTACAGAGAATTTATAGAACCTTGGTCTCAGTTGCCTCTTGGCCCTAGGGGTTTATGGTACAGTAAACCCAAATTTATACAAAGAATTAAATATACAGCAGGGCAGGACAAAGGGAATGGTGAATGGCTCTCACTTTTTTCCTAAAATTAATATAGTGACATATTCCTGTTGCTTTCATGGAAGCAGATGCATGGGCTGTAAATTTTGTTTAATATCTCTGAGTGGTCTAAATAGATCTATTTCTGGCAAAAAATGCCAGGATCTGTGCACACGGCGTAACTTCAGTGTAGGTAGGAATGGTGTTTCCTCAACTGCCTGTCAGGAATGACTTAATCCTGCTTTGCAGATCCTGCCTCTGCTTCCCTGGGATGTGTTAATTTCCATACTCATTCATTTAGAGGGCTCTGCTGAGACTGTCAAAGAGATGCTAATTACCATCAGCCGCCGTGATCCCTGGGGAATCGTGCTGGGATTGAGAAACCACGAAACTGCTGGAGTTACACTTGCAATCAGGGATTAAAGTGATGAGTTCTGCTCCCTCTCTGCTTTTTCCTTTCTCTGGCAGCTTGGGGGGCAGCTCTCACAGGCAGTCCTGGTGCTCTCCAGGTGATGGTTTTGTGACCAATTGGACACCTCTTGTGCCATTTTCTCTAATATTGGTGCTGGTTTTGCACTAAATCATCAGCTTCATTGAGGAGCAGAACTTGGAAGTTCAGTTGATTAATTCCGTGGAGCAGCACATGCTGCCTGGAGTCAGGCAGAATTCAACCAAGGAGGTCTGCTCTGCTAACAGGAGGGCTCTGGGAGGAATTTAGGGGAGCTACAATAGTGTTAAGATCTGAAAGATCTGAAAATCTGAACAAATTTCCCTGAATGTTTACTACTCTGATGAAAAAGCTGAATTTTAGTTCAGAAGAGAAATTTACATTGTCAGAATTCTGTGTTGCTGTTGTTGAAACCTTCAGATTATTTTAAATAAAGGCTTTTCTTCAGGATAAATGCCTGTGTCCTTTAAAAATACTTCCTCTTCTACACCAGTCTGGAAAAGCTTTTGCTTTTGGTTTTGCCTTTTTTAAAAAAAAAACCCTGCAAATTCTTTATCATGATCAAAGTAAATACATTTTCATTTAGTGGTACAAGCTGAAAACGTGAATATTCCTTGAATCCATTTAATCATTTGTTATATCTTGACTATGTAACAGCAGGGTGAAGAGAAGTAATGTCTGTGACTGAGTTTCCTGCAGGTAAAATCTGGTGAATTGCAGCTTTTTTTCTTGCTTGTGGTCCATCCTTCATAATTTGGATGTTGAGGCTGTGTATTCTGTCTGTGTGAAGTTAGGTCATTGTAGGCAAACAAATTCCTCAATTTTGGAAAACTTCTGCTTACTTTTTGCTTGCTTTGGTCCCTGTTTATATTTTTTATGGCAAAACTAAGCTTTTGGTGCTGCTTTTAGCACTTTATTGCTGTACTAAGAGGATCTGGATCCTGTTTTCTCCGTGACACTATCATGAATAATTAGACAAGTCAAAGCTGTAGGATTTTCAGTAAAGGTGATGGTATACACAAATGAAAATGCACAGAGTTGTTTTTTCCACACTGAAAGGTGGATATGATAGATTGGAAGGTTTATCTTTTTAAATAAATGCCTTCTGTATATCAAAATTAAGTAATGCAAAAGTGTATTGTAGAATCTAATTTCTGCCTGTAACTAGGCTGCAAAAATTAATTTCTGTCATTTCAGAGATCCTGATGCTGTAATTCCAAATGTCTTGAGGATGAGTCTTGATTATTTTCCTGTATTAAAGGCATCTTCTGTTTCTAGGTCCCCAGCATTGTGGGGCTGCATTGATTTAATTTCATCCTGGCTCTTCCAAACCAGTGACAGCTATTTTTAGTTTTTCAGTTATTTTCTGGAATACCCTGTTGGAAAACTCCCTCAACCCACCAAATAATATCACTCTTCACAATTACAAGAAAATGACCCCACAAAAGAACAAAAACCCCTCTAAACAGCAGGAGTTTTTATTTGAAGTTTTGAATCTTCTTGGCACAAATATTCAGCTAGTATTTGAAAGCATCCCCTTCTTGCTCTCTTATCAATCTTATTTCTTGCAGTTGCTCACCTGTAGGAAGTGTGTTACCTATTGGGAATATTTTCTTTTCCTAATCAGTGTTTGGTGTAGGAGGCTTAATTACTGTTTTTCATCCAGCAGTACTCTTGTCTGTGTTTAAATTGCTACCATTCCTCTCAAAGGTATAACAGCAATTCATATTGAATTACATAATATAAAAGTAAGAAATTTAATTTCACGAGGAGTCAAGGAACTTTGCTTCCTTAAAACGTTGCTTAAATTTAGACAGAAAATATTTTCAGAATGAAAAGCTAGGCTTGTGCCTAAGACTGTCTCTCATTTTTCCAAAAGATTTTTATGTTGAGCAATGAATAATATTTTGCTGAAGCTTTCTTTGGCTTTTAGTCAAGTGCTATAAATGAATTCATTAATGGGAATTATTTTTGGGTAGCAATAGTGGGTGTGTGTTTAAAGTCCAATGGTGATGCATGGTACTGTGAGAGTCAAGTGTATTCCATCTTTTCTTCAGCAGTTCTGAGAGTTTTAGCCTAAAAGAAAGAAACAAACAGAACAAAAAACCCCAAGCCTGGGGTGATCAACCCTCAGCCATGAGCCAGTCTGCTGCTGATTGTGAGATTGAATTCTGAATGAGAAGCCTTTCTTTTGGTACAATTAAAAGAATTTTATTTTTTTAGAAACATAAGGAAAAAAAAAAGTATTTTAAAATTCATTTTTGAAAAAACGCTGAGCGCAAGGGCTATGATCACCAGTGCACATTGCACAGGTGAAAATAGAAAGACATTTCTTTATTATGTTAGGAAAATGTAGGTTTTGTATATGAGGTTCACCTCTGGATCTACTTTTTTGGCTGAAGTAGAGGGTGTAGTAGGAGAACTGCAAAAAGGAGGGACAGGAGTTATGATAGTAAAACTATTCAAGTTTGTTGAGTTTTTAACAGCAAACCATTCTGTGTGTATTCCTTATGAAGAGGCCAGCTTTTAAATATGTTGAAATATATAAAATAACATTTGTGCAAATGTTGGACACGATGCCCCAGACAGGTAAAGAGTAACTATCATAAACATATTTCCAGCATTTAACTCTGGAAAACTATGCATGTCTGGTTAAAGTTTAGTATGGAGACTTAGGCTGTCGTTTAACACTTCTCAGCATTTATTGCAGGAATGCATCTTGTCTGTGCTGGACTTTGGAACTTGTTAATTGTCTTGTGCCTTGGAAATATGTCAGCTAATACCTGTTGTCATCCTGCAAATATCTGCAAGTCTGTGATGTAGTGTAGTGCATGCTGGTGAATATTTAATATTATTATATGTTAAGCACGTGCTTCACTGTGAGCAGAGGTTTTAGGGAGCCTCTGATTAATTTATCAGTGTTCTGGACCAGATGCACATGTTTTTTAGAGAATCGGTGAAAATGCCACTTGTGGGCTTCTTTGTTACCTCCCTGCCTCATTCTGAGTGCTGTTACATGGGTAACAATTGTGGAAGGAATGGGGAAACAGGACTCATTATTTACTTTTATGGTGAAAACCATTTGTGTTGAATCTCAAATTATGGCATTTTTCATCCACATGAGGATTAAACCACCCTAAAATGCACAGAAACTTAATAAACAGGGATGTTCCCCTAAAAGCTTGAGTCTCAGTCACCACATTATTATTTAATATTTTTCAGCTGAGGTTTGTGCTGTTCTGGATATCGTTGTCTTGAAAATTATAGGTAATTAAAGATTTCATTTTGAAAGCAGGCATACCAAATGAAAATACACTGCAGGATGTTGATAGCTGGAATAAACATTTCTGCATAACTTCTGAATGCATTAATAGGGTTGTGGGGTTTTTGTTTGGTTGGGGTTTGTTGGTTTTTTTTTTTTTATGGAGGGAAAAATCTTTTCCTATCTTTTCCTTATCCAGATATTTTCCTATCTTAGGGAAAGATCTGTTTGTCTTGGCATTTGAATTTTGAGTAGGTAATTGTCCAAGTGGAGAGGGTTTGTTGTTTAAGTGTGGGTAAAGCATATTTTATGAATTTACATGGTAATTTAGGTAGTGGAACCTGGAGAGAGAATGTTTCATTCATCTTCAGCAAAGCAGGCAGAGAAAATCCAGACAGACTGTCCAGTTTGGGGTCGCTGGCCTTTCTCTCCACTGGCTACAAAGACTTACTGAGGGAAAATTATCTTTGTAGTTCAAATTCAGTCTTTTTGAACTTGTCTTTTTTGTCACAAACTTCAAATTCATTGGTTTTTTCTTTTATTTTGTCACAAACTTCTTCCAGTTCTGAGGCCATCTTGGAGCCACAGAGATTTTCATTAAGAAAGGCAAAGAAAATAAATATTTTAAGGGTTGTCTTGAAACACTTCAGATCTCAGATTTCTTTTGACCTTGTTTGATTTTCATTTTGGCAGCTCCCAAACAAAGGGATTCCTCCCTCCTGGCCAGCCCAGACCCCGTGGACCCAGCTCCAAGGAGAAAACGAAGGCAAAGGACAGCAAAACCTGCAGGGACAGGAGCTAAGGTGGCAGCTTACGAGGCAGAGCAGCCAGCACAGGAGAAGTAAGCAGGTTTTAAATGTTTTTGTGAAGTGTTTTTTATGCTCACAGACCCCAGTGGGTTCGTGGGACTCCAAACCCAACTGGGCATGGACAACCTCTGCTTCAGGAGGTTCCAACCTCCCCACCCTGAGATTCTGCCTTTGAGATTTCAGTGGAAAGAAATTACCTCTCAATTCCATCCTCTATAGATTTTTCTGAAAATGAAGTCTCCAGGCAGGAAAAAAAAAATAGTTCATTCTTAAAACACAAAGGGGGTGAGGATTTTTAACACTTAAAAGTACTTTTCTTATGCCCATTTCAGCTTCTGGAAATATTTCCACATGTTCTAGGAAGTGCTAGAGGTATGCACAGGGTTGTCTCAGAACTGCCATTGGGATTTATAGTGTTTTCTTCAAAAACCCCTTTTCTAACATCTAAATATATGGGAAATTACATTTGAAAATACATATTTTCCATTTTTATCTGTAATATTCCATGTATTGTGGACTCTAAACAGCTGTGGACACAAGTATACTACAAAGACATTTTCCATGATTAGCAAAGATTTCTGTTTAAATCAGAGGAGGAGAATTATCTCATTTTGACGTAAAAGTTGTGGTTTGACGCCAGCTAGGAATGTTTGAATTTACAGTCCTGTTTTATTAGTTAAAAAAAAATTCTTTCTTTTTACGATGGCGTAGAAATATGTCAGACCTTGCTTTTTTTTTGTTTTTTTACATCCCAGTCCATTGCATTGGAAAGTGCCCTTTCCACATTGTATTTGGTCAGTTTGATTTTGACAGTCTGCCTGTGTTTGCCTGAAAGTCAGGTTCATTTTATTTAATATTGGTTGTTGAAGGAAAACCTATGGAGTCAAAGTATGGCAAATATACAGAGGCCTTGGACTGAGTAATTGTCTGTTTCGTGTGTGTAGACGGACAACTCAGAAGATAATGATATTTTTGTTTCAATTCTTTGAAATAAGGCAAATTTCAGTAGAAACAGAGCAGCATTATGATTGTCATATGTGCAAGGAATTTCTACTCTCAGACTGAATCAGGGCTGAATCTAAAGAGTGGCTCTTCTTATAGGCTGTAACATAATTAGTTGTATTTTGAGACTGGCTGTACAGAACATCCATTCTATCAGTCTCCATCACCATTTTTCTTTTATGCACTTTATGTGGCATTGGCGATTTTTGGATTAGAGAAGAAGATAGGAAATATCCCCCTTGACCTGAAACATTAGAAAAGCTTTATTTGTTGTTTTTCTCAATGTCACTGAAGTTTCTGAGCTTCTTCTGAAGTCTTGTGCCAGCTGCTAATCAAGTTTTCAGTCAGTTTGCTTGGCTAATAATTTTCAGTTCTCTTCAGCCTGTCAAAAGTAGGGTGTAGAGCTAGCACCATGATCCAGTTCACAAACAGAGGAGTTCTTTTTATGGAGTAACTTGTAATTACTCCAGTAATTTGTGCTGATGGAATGCCAGATCCTTGGTGCTGGAAAGGGCTTTATCTTAAGATGACAGCATGTTGGGGTCCTGCCCAAAAAAAAAAATAAAAAAAATATTTATCCAAGCAAAGGGGTGGTAGGGGGGGAGTTAACCTGGAAATTCCTTCACCTCTGGAAGTGGTCCATCACAAACAGGGAGATGGAGAGCATGGGATCAAGTGACAGGTTTGATCTGATTTCATGATCACGTCTGCAAACGCACCACAAGTCCCCCCTCGTACCTGGGCTCTCCTGCTCAGACCTGCAGCCAGGGCTGCCTCCTTAAGGTAAATACAAATGTAAATGCTTCCAGGCCAAGTCACACAGAACCCTCTCCCACATTTCTTGCTTTAGCAAACAGAGCTTACTTAGAGTTGTTTCCCACGTGGAATTTTTGGTGACATCAACAGAGCTCGTGTCACGCTCTCCAGGCCAGGGAAGGGCTGCCACAAACCCAACACCACCAGCCGAAAGCTGCTGCATTGTGAGTTGCTTGGTACAAGATCCTTAAAAAAAACCCCAAAAGTAATTAAAAATAACCCCTTTAGCAAAGGATGGCATCCAAGGTTTTCTTTTCCCTTTGCCTTCCAGGTTGTTTTTTGAAAACGCAGTGTTTTTTCAATGCTGTCAATGTTGTTCACATAAGAAAAGTTGTGTCTTAACTTTTAAGAAAAGTTATGTCTTAAGTTTCTTACACTTCTCATAAGACTTTACAGTATGCTAAGAAAGTAGAATTTATCTTAAACTCAATAGTATCTACAGTAAATACTAAGTCATCAAACCTTAAGGATTCTATTTATGCAAATATTTTAGATTTAAGGATGTTGAGGCTAGTTGTGTGGCAATTCTCTGCTCCTTGGAATGAAAATATATTCTTGGATATGACAAAAAATACCCAGAAGAATGCAAATAAAAATCTGTTTGACACAGAAATTAGAGCAAAAGGAGTGCTGCCTTTCTCATGCTTTGTGTGTGGGTGCAGGGGCAGGAAAAGAAGTTGAATTGTATTTATCCATATAGACATCTAGTATTACTGGGGCAATTTGTTCAAGGGCTAAATCAACATTTTTAATGAAACTTGGCAATGTGCTTTAGATAGTATTAAGCTTAGTGAAAGTAGCCATGAGAGCGGCAAGGAACTGAACTAGGATTTGTGGAACAAGGTTGCTAAATGTACTGTTTAATTATTTGCTGAAATAAAGATGTACTTTAGGATAAAGTAGAAATTTAGAATAATTAGTGGGTCAGCCAACTGCCAAGAATGAGGTTTATCCAGCTCTGTAGCAGGTTGTTCTAAATTGGAGATATCCACTGAAAGGAAATGCTTCTTTAGGCAGACAGATGTTACTTTTAGTTAATAACAGCTGACCTATGGCTCTTAATTTACACATTTTAAAAATATGTAAACACAAAAAGGAGATCTTGCTTTTCAAAACACAGTTGAGCCAGGAAGTAAAGTTGAATTATTCTGATTCCAGTAAACTGTGATGGTCTTGGTGCAGCTGTAACTGTAACTTAATATCTGGCAATTTCCTAAGGTGCAAGGCAGAGATAGTATATACGTTAAGTTAAAATGCAAATTCTGCTTTTCACAATTTGCATTTCATAATTGGAGGAGAAAAAAATTAATAAGAGCATTCCCAATCCACAGTTAGAAGTTATGCTTATTGAGGCATTACCCAAATCTCTTTGGGGGCTGCATATGTATGGCACTATTAGCTGTGTGGAATATGCATTCAATATAGAGGCTTAGCTGTATAGCCTGTCAGCCTGAATCCTGTAAATAATTGGATGTTTCTATAACATTTTCACTTTAAAAGTGTTGGAACCTACTTGAGAGCAGATAGTACCTACTGAAGATGGCAACATTTTTAATGTAAGTTTTAAAATTAAGCGTGGCCATTGAAGAAAACCTGCAGTCACAGACTACAGTGGAACAGAGATGGAGTCTCTATAACTAAAATAAAAATAAAACAGGAAAAATCTTCCATTTCTAGTGCAACTTGCATCTTTCCACTTTGATTTATTAAAATAGTTGGGATTTTTTTAAAATGAGTTAAGAAAAACAAAACCTTTTTATTTCTGTCTTTCATTTTTCGTTACTAAAGGATCTTTTATGGTCCTCATTCACACATGTGTTTCCTAGGAGAAAGGCTTTGCTGGATAAGGCTCAAAATTTTTATAAATTATTCTGTATATTTCAAAATATAATCCATTCCTGCTGCTCGAGGGTATTCAAAATTTCTGTGCTATTTAATGCATGCCTACTGTTGAGTGGATGTTCAATTACAGAAGTGGTTTGGGGAAAGGCATCTTAAATACAGGAAAAACATTATTATGGATGCAAATATGCTGGCCTCTCCTGAGAATAAGACTAGAAAAATATTTTTTAAAAAAGTTCTTACAGAGGAAGTGTTCCATAATTCTGAGAAACAAGTGTTAAGAGATAATCTTAATCAAACTGACTGAAAAGTAACAGGTATTATTTTCTTGTCTTTTTGCTTTTTTATGAAGTATTGTCTGTTTGCACCAAGCGTTGTGCCTCTGACTTATTAGTTGTTCTGCATTCCAAAAATGTCAGTTTCTTAAGTCCAGTTTAGTACATTTGATATCACTATTACTGGTTTGTTTGTTTGGTTTTTTTTAATTGAAATTTGACTTTTGCTGGCTTGGTACCTCTTGCTTGAGTGGTAAAATGGAATGAATTTCAGAATCAGGCCTAAATTTAACTTGAAGCAAAGAGATCCTCTCCTTTACCTTGTTTGGCTTTGCTGAAATTTCAAGATTCAGGCCAATTTGATGGGATCTTTGCCACCAGTAATTAATTTTTTTTTTTTAATTTTTTTTTTTTTACACATAAACTCTTCTTTTTCAGGGAGTTCTAAAAAAGCTCAGCGTATTTTTTAGGTGCTCTCATAAACACCCAAGCAAATCAGACATACATATTTAGGTTTCTGAGTGTGTGTTTGAAGGTCCCAGGAGCTGCCAGGGGGAGGCTTGTGCCACTCTTGCTCCATCAGAGGCCAAGGGAATGTAATTTTTACTTTAAACACGATTTTTACGGCACTCACACTCGCTGTTTGTTCCTGGCTTCAGGGCCTGATTAAACTTAGTCATGTGTGTAATTGTGGGTAGAATGAGCTGCTGCATGGCTTTTACTTGTTAATGATAAATATGATTTTTTTTTTTTAATACAGTGTTCATGCTCTCCTCCCTTTCTGTACCTTCAAAAGGTTTTTTTTTCGAGTCCTCACAGGTATATGTAATTTATTTGGAAATAAATCCTTTAGACTTGTATCCCAACACTGCAGTAAGCTGGACTTGTCTTTCTTTTGATAAACTTCCACCCCCTTAAAGCACTTGGAGCTTGTGGTGAGCCCAGGGCTCCCTGGGGATCCTCTCTCTGCATTTGTTTAATTCATTGCTTGCGGTTCACATTTTTGAAGCTGTAATGTAAGGCTTATTTAAAGTGTGGTTTGCCACCACCAGTGACTCAGGTAGGAGAAACCACAGATCTGTCCTGGAATCTGGCATTCTCAGAGCTGAAACAACAACTTCTTCTTCAACCAGGCAAAAATTGGGTTCTGCTGAAAATGGCACCAGAACCTTCCAGAGGGGGTGTGAAGTTTACACCACAGTTACCCCCTTCCAGGGAAAGATGTACTTAAGAGCTCAAGATGACATGGCACTTTTGTATTCTTTTAAGTGCATTTATTTAATTCAATAGGAGAGAACTTTCCTGGTCTGGCAAACACTGTGATCACTGTGATCTCTCAGTCAGTTCAGTGAATGTGTACAGCAGTATAGAGGCTCATTCCTGCCATCATAAATTTATGAGATGCAATGTTTAGAAAGGTTTAGATGATTACTCATTCAGGCTGAAATGTAAACATGTTAAGAAATCTCTTAGAAGTGGATGGTTGGGTTGTATGAGCCTCTAATGTGAGTATTAAACCAAAAAAATTTAAACAGTGATTTAAGCCATCTTTGTCATTCATGCATGCTCAGTATTCTTTCTTCCTTCCTTCCTTCCTTCCTTCCTTCCTTCCTTCCTTCCTTCCTTCCTTCCTTCCTTCCTTCTTTCCTTCCTTCCTTCCTTCCTTCCTTTTCTTTTCTTTTTCCATCTATTTCTGCTCCTTTCTCCCCTCCTTTGCCAGGACACTGGCAGCAGCAGAGTGGCATCAGTCACACCAGGCAGTTTTTCCCCACCTGAGCAAACATCAGGAATATCATAGCACCTTTATGTGGCCCGAGGGGAGCTTTGATAAGTGACCCTCATCACCTGTGACTGTGTGACCTGTGCAACAATGGGGGGGCTGTCAGAACAAAAAAAAAAAAAATAAATAAAAAGGGATAAAGCCTTTGATGACAATAATGCAAAAAACTGTGTAAGACATGAATCACTGGGAGGGAAAAAAAGTGGTTGCAAAAAAAATCTAGGGTAATTCTTCATTCAGCTCGAATGAATAAGGCAGAAATAAATGCAACAAAGCACAGGTGTTCTTCTCCTGGTGTGGTACCTGTGAAATGTCTTTTTATAACTGTGCAGTAGATAATTAGGCTTAAATCCCCCACGTGGGAAGGGGTGATTTATTTCCATGGGAATTGGAAGGAATTGGAATCCACCATCACCATTTCACCCAGCTCCCCAGGGAAGGGTGGGATAATGTGAAGGCTGAAGGCCCAGGGCAGGAAAAAAATGAACACTGTCTGCTGACCTCAGAGGCTGCCATTTCTCCAGGGAAAAGTCTCTCAGCTCTCCAGTTTGGAGCACATCTCACAGGTTTTTGTCACTGGTAATAGCCCAGTAATTGACTGCTGATGGAGGAGTTATTACTCAGTAGGACTGACAGGACTCTACCCTCTGTTGTCCCAGGGCATGTTCCTTAGGTCAGGTTTTTTATTGCTGTGACAAATCTGGTGAGATATGTGTCTCCAATGATTCATCCATAATGTATTTCACTGAAACATTTCTAGAAAATTTATTTCATATTTCAGGCTGTGAGATTACAGGGGAAGAGTTTAAAAAAAATGGCAATTATACCTTCTTCTTCCATTACCTTTCTGGTAAACTTTTTGATGCTTTTCCCTTGCCTTTTCAACAACGGTTTTAACTGGAGTGGTGTTTTACCTGAGCTTTATATTTTAAGCCCCTGGGCTGGAGTAATTTAATTTTTCACACTATGCATTAGTTTTGATAAATTCTGAGTACCTCGATATGGAGTTCTAATGTGGGAGGCCAAAGAATTTCTCCTCAGAGGTAAATTACACCAAGAGGGAGGAAAGATTGTGTGTGGTTGAGGTAACCAGCAGTGCTGGAACAGTCATTGGCTTTTGAAGTAGACCATGCTCCAACATTTCCAGCCTTTGAGAGTAAAGAGTGGGAAGCTGAGAAAAGGAGATTGTGTTAAAAGCAGCAAAGAAGGCAACATTTGAAATTCCACATGCATCCTGTTGATCAGAGTGCAGGAGCAATCAGGAACTTTCTGTCTGAGCACTTCTGCAAAGGCCTCTTGATGGTGCCATTAAAACCTCGATTTCTCACAGCAGAATTCTCAAGCAGAATTATTTTCACATTATTTGTAATAGGAAGGAGCAGGTAATGTAGGTGCCTGAGATTTTGATTAGGTGCTGGCAGGAGATTGAGATTGAGATTGAGATTGATATTGAGATTGAGATTGAGATTGAGATGGAAAGCCCAAGTAACCTGCTTGCCACCTCAGTGCTGGTGTCAAAAATAGCATGGCAGAGAATAAGAGGAAAGCTTGGCTCTATTAATGGCATAAAACTGCCTCAAACACCTATTTCTGGTGTTCTTTGGACTGAACATGAAGTTAAATCTTCTTTACTGCATTAAATTGGAATATTCTGTATAGCACAACTGTCTGGGAAGGGCAATAATCCCTTAAATCCTAATGGACCCCAGGAAACCTGTTGGAGAAAATCCTGTACACAGGAATACACTAAAACTCATGATCTGGGAAAGGATTTCACAAACTCATGGATTTCACAAGCAAATGCTGCTTGCTCTGCTGAGGTGATTGCTCAGTTCAGTTTACTTTTCAAAACTTAGATTCACTGCATGAAGCTATTAATCTTTCTATTTTTATTTCTGTTCATCCTTTCTTTTTTACTTAACTTTTTACCATTTTTTTTTCTCCCAGAATTGTCCCACCTCAGCAAAGCAGGGCTAAAAAGCTACCATTTAGATTTAGCAAGATTTTTCAATTTCTTTATGCTGAAAGAAGCATTTAATCCTCTGTTTAAAATCCACAGAACTAAATGCATGGAAATTTTTTTCCAGTGGTGACTTTACTCCTCAAGCAGTGATGGCTGTGTCTAAGATGGTCTGTTTTTCTTCACCTGCCTAATTTCACTGATTACTGTTGATTGTGAAGACCTAGGTCCAGCCAGTGAGAAATATTTTATCAGATTTGGGTGTCCTAGACCTCCTGTGTGTGATGCATAAGGATGCTGCTGAAACTGAAAAAGATACAGATATTAGGACATTTTCTGTTGCAGAATGCTTGAATTCTGGTGCAAAAACAGAGGAAAATGGGAGAAATGGCTTGTGCTGAATTTATTTTAATCCTGTTCCTGTCTCATAATGGTTTGAAGAAGGAGCAGGAAAAGGGTGAAGGGTGGCACTGGACATGTCTGTGAGCAGAGACTGGAGAGGGAATGTGGTGTGAGGCACTGATGGTGCATTTGTTTTTCGATTTATAATGTATATATGTCTCCCCTAAAGCAGTAAATCAAGCCCTTGACATCCATGGCAATGAATGAATTTCCAATGATATTTAGAGCATCCCCAGATCTGGTCAGAGTGGATAAATATTCATAAATGTGACTAACACATATGGTATGAGCAAATGCACTTTCATGGTCGGGTGAGGGGACTCATCTGTTTGTGTCAGCCTCTGTCAGGACAGCTGTGGCATTAATCAGGACCCCTTTTGGATGAGTTCTGCCACCCCTGTCAGGGCACATTGCACATACTTATGCCTCAGACCATAAACTTTGAGAATTAGAGACAGGATTGCACAAATCAGGTCTCTCTTAAAGTGACTTGACTACCTTTCAGTCTCCTCGAGCATAAATAAAAATGTCCTTATTAGAAGCTGCAGGAGGTGCAGAATTAGATTAATATGAGCCTTGTTAACAGAAAATATTGCTGACACACTCCCTTGATTGCTTAATAGCACTTAAAATAATTTCCTACTTTATTCATCTGTCATACCATTCGTAACAATTGTCTTGTAGCTGTTGCATCACTCAAGCCTGAACATACAACCAGCAATTTGAAAGCAAGTTGCATGCTTGTGTTTTCCTCAGATGGTTTTTCTGTGTATCAGCTGTTGTAAGTGGACTGGGTGTAAAACTGAAGGAAAATGGTCAATATTCAAAAAGGATCAGCAACAGAGGCAATGTTGTAATGAATCCTAAACAGCAGAAGTGAGATAAAGTTAAAGGTTCTTTTCAAAATTATGCTGAGGATTCAAAGTACTGAGGTGAATTATAATCTAACAGTAGTGTAGCCTCAGTGTTTCATCCTGTGCATTTAGAATGAACATTATTTAGTAATAATGACTAAAACTGAGGAAATGGGACAAATGTGCAAGAAAACCCCAGTGTTTGGTGAGAATGAGTTTCATTCTAGGTCTCATGCCAGAAAGAGATGAGATTTCTCATGTGCTTCTTTCAAAGGTCTTAATTATTCAAGAGTGTAGAAATAAATATTTTATAAACCACTTATATAGATCCCCCAAGGAGTATTTGACATCAAAGTAAGAGACCTGTCTGTTAAATTAAAAAATGGTACCTCTGGTCTTGTGTTTACGTAGAAAAGATAAAGAAGGTATTTAACTTGAGAAAATAATTTATGAGAGGCTTGTTGAAAAAGGTGCTCATTGTAGAAGAAGGTTGAAATAAATTTGTTTTGTATTGTAGAAGCTCACAGAGATGTGATTTTGTAATGACATCACAGAACAAAGAGAATGTTCACTGAATTTAGCAGGAGTCTGATTTTTTTTTTCTTTTTACATATTGAGATGTTCTCCACGTAGGAATTGAAATTAACACATAGAAATTAAAATTACCAGGTTCTGAACTGTGATTTGGCCACAGGAATAAACTTTTATCAACACCTAGCTCATACTGTGATCTTCCCCACTCCCCAGATTTCTGAACAACTGTATAACATATTTTTACAGGGGTTGTTTTTTGTCTCTTCAATGTTCTGCACAACTGGCTAAACCTTGAAGTTGCACAAGTGTAAAACTTCAGTAAAGTGGTGATAAATCATTTGGGTTCTGCTGGGGATGTGAAGCATCCAGAGAGTTACTGCTTCAGTGCCTCTGGAGCTGATCCTTGGGTAACTATTGAACTACCTGAACAGAATTCTACTTTTATTAAGCGATACTGAAAAAATATATCTTTTTATAAAGAAAACCATCAATCTTCTAGGCTAAAACTCACCACTGAACAGGAAAACATTTCTACAAGGAGTAAACCTCCTGGATTTGGTGTGTGTCACAAATAAAAAATTATTTTTCTGTTAAGTGCTGTGTCAGTGTCAAACTGTTCTGGAACACCAGGTTAGGAAAGAATATCTTGGCATTAAAACTCATCTCTAGTTGTATATCTGTGTAGCTACAGTAGTGACTAAAAATGTTAAAAGACAAAAAAAAACAAAAAAAAAGCAGATTATAGCCAGTTGTGTTGACCCAACTGCACAGAACTTGAGCAAGTGTTTCAGCTTAACTAAAAACAGAATTGAAGACACAAAGCAGAAGATCTCCAGATAAAAATGAAACATTGTCAGGGTGTGATCAGTTGTCCATTGACCCTTTAAATGGTTCAAAATACTTTGTAAGCTCCAAAGTTTTAAAAAGATGCAGAACCATCAACTTTTTATCAGTGTTGCTGAGTGCCATCCCGGAGCAAAATGTGTAAGCAAAATGTCCAAGCAAAATGTCCAAACCAGTATTCCCCAGCCCAGTGATGGTGGCAAGGGAGAGAAGCAAGGGGAAGAGCAGTAGGACAGGAGAGCAGAGAAGTTTTTTTTAAAGATAAATGAAGTTTGTGCAGCTTCCCTTTGGGGTGAGTGTTGTCCTTCCCAAATCTGGGAGCAGCGTTTGGGACAACAAGCTCTGCCCGTGAGCAGGTGGTGGCTGATGTGGCTAAACATAGGGAATAACACATCAGGAAATCTGGGAAAATCGTGTCAAGGCTCTGGAACAAGCAGGAATGGGACTGTAAGGGCTGGAGGGTTTGGGGTGATGTGAAATTCAGTTTTAGAAGGATGTGGTGGTGCCCAAGTGAGTCTTTATCCACTCTTTGGTGTGAGACCTCTCAGCCTCCTGTTTGCCTTCCCACTTCCTGCACTGCAGCACAACACTTGAGAGGCAAAGGGGGATGGCCTCCTGCGTGCCTGATATGCATTTACACCTTTTCTGCTCTAACTGACACCAAATCAACTATCACATCTGAGAACAGGAGGAGGAGGAATGCTTGTCAGGCTGTTTGCTCTGCATGACTGGGTGCAGGATGCTGCCAGCCAGAGACCACAATCCTCCCTTCACAGCTTCTCTCATGCAATGATTTGCAAGAGTTGAGATGTTCCTGATGCTGTTATAACCTTTCCTTGAGCTAGATTTACAGAAAAAAAAGAAAAAAAGCCAGTTTTTCATGTTACCCTGGGACAGTGTTAGCCAGACACTCCCCCCTTCTTCATGGTTTTGTTCACACCACTCCCAGCTCTGCACCAGCTCCTGTGTCTTGACATGTTCTGACTTTGCCAAGCTAAAAATACACATTCATTACTTCTGGCTTTTCTGTTGCTGAGGTCCCTTTGCAAAACCAGCCCACAGGAGGGTAGATCACATTGAGTATGGTGACACATGTAATTCTCAGGCACCAGTGGGGTTTCATGATGCATCAACCAAAATGTGCATTTCTATTCCAAAGAGAAATATGCAAGTGAAAGGAAAAGAACTAATTTGAGAGGAATTTGTATTAGTAAAGTTCATTATTGAGATGACAGATAGTAAACAGGCTTGGATGTTATTGGACAAGTGAGCATGCATGTCCTATCCAAGCCCTTGAATCACCCTAAATCTAAGCTGGCTATTCATATTTTTATTTCACATCTTCACTTTTTTGTTTGTTTGTTTGTTTGTTTGTTTTTAAACAGTCATTCCTGTCTTCAGTAGCATTTAGTGTTTATTTTAAAGCATTCACTTGGTATTTATTTAAAGGCCATTACCTTGGCATCAGAAAGTCGAGTCTCAGTTAGGGCTTCCAAATCATTAACCTCAAAACTTCTGCCACACCTGAAATTGCTGTTCCTCAGCAGGGCACCAACATTCCAAATGTAATTGAGTTCTCTGCTTTTACATATATTTCTTGGCTGAGTCACGTTGACAAGTGCTTTTCATCTTGAAAACTTTCCAGTTGTTGAGACTTGGCCAATTTGACATGGAATTCAGAAAATGAATCAATGAGCCCAGTGCTCCCTGCATAAAGGTGCACCTGTGTGGAGGCTTACCTGCCATCACCTGACATCTCCAAATATTATTATTCTTCCATTGTATGCTCTCACAAGAGTGGGTTGTCTCATGTAACACAGTCTCCATTGTCCCCTGGAGCAAAATGTGACTGCCTTAATGTAGGTGAAGAAAAGAGGAAGAGAAGAGAAATCGGAGGGTTTTTCTGAGCAATTTCACCTAAACATTCAGCTGATGGAAACAGAAACATAGGGTCCACAGCTGTAGGCTGAGGCATCTCTCAACCTTGGCAGTAGCATCCTGGAATGGGTTTTGGAATCCAGTGTCCCCCTTTTGTGGTGTCTTAATTCAGGTAATTCCCTCACCCCAGGTTTGGGTCTGGTCCTGTCTGGCACCAACCTCAATGGGCTCCTGGTAGACCAAGCTCATCTGGAGGTTTCAACAACTTCATACATTAATTTACAGGTTATTGCTTCAGTGCTGCTTGTATCAAAACAGCATTGAACTACAAAATTCCAGGTGACTAGTAGGGATTATTTATAAATGATGGCAAGATCTACAGTCTTGAAAGCCTGGTGTCGTTCATACTTAAGAGTCTGTAGAGTAGAAGCTAATTAAGGACGAGAGTGATAGGACATAACCAGGGTCCTCAGTCTTCAATAACTTCTTACAGACATCATTAATGTGTCAGTTCCCCATTTGTGTTATTGTGGATCTGTTAATGGAGAAAGATTGGCAAGTCTCAGATGAGAAGGTAGATTGTTGAGTTTTGTTTGGTTTGGTTTGGTTTTGTTTTGTTTGGTTTGGTTTTGTTTTGTTTTGATGGGGTTTATTTACCAAAGACAGTTTTGCACTATGCAAAATTAATTTTCAGTGAGCCAAGGAAGTAATCAGTGCTGCAGGACAGGATATTACAGGGATATAATTGAAAAATTAAACTTTTATTATAAATGTGCAAGCAAGACACCTCCATAGACTTCTGTCTTTGTCTTCTAAGCAGCAGGATAATTTTAATGTATACTGGTTTATTCTTCTTCCTTATTTTATCTTGTTTTCAATGTGGTGCTGTATATATTTTCTCACTTTCCATCTTTCAGCAAAATGAATTTTCCTGCCAGTAACCAAACTGTCAGATAAATTATAATAAAATTTATTTATTAACCTGAAAAAGAAATCAAAGGAGTAATCCATATTAAAGTATACAGTAGCAATTCCATATTCCATCTGTATATGAAGCTTCCATGAGAATTCCATGATAATGCCAACTCTGAAGCTACTTTTTTTTTATTTTAACATTCCTTGATATCACAAGAATTTTGCTGTAGATATTATTGCAACAGAATTAAATGAAACAGTGAAAGGCTTCTCCACGAGGCAAGTATTGCAGAAAAAAAATGTAATCTGTTGACAATAAATACCTTTTTAATTGGATAAATAAGACAAGCTCCTGGATGAATGATGACTGATAGGTGATAAAGCTCTCTGGTGTTTAATTATAGATGAACTGACACCACAAGGATAGAGCAGATGTGTGAGCAGGGCTTAGGCAGCAGCCTTGGTTTTATTAAAAAGCACTTCAGAAGAAAACTTAATTATACACAGGCAGTGGATGGATATGGATGGGGGTCAGAAGAATTCTCAGTCTGTTGAGAGATGGCATTAAGCAAAGTGGCAGAGGTTTAGAGGCTGATGGCTTCCTGCTCCTTGCCTGGAGCTGAGGCTGTCTGGCTGCTGGCTGGACCTCTCCATCCCTCTATTCCCAACAGTTCCTGGCACACCTTCCAAAACAAGGCTGTCCCTGTTACACCTCACTGGGAGCCTTCCAAAGTCACAAGTCATGACAGAATTTGAGAGGTGTCCACCTTGTGCAAACTCATGCTTTCTGGTGCTGTGAGGAGAGTAGGAGCATTGGCCCACCAGAATTCCCAGCAGAATTCCTTCTTCCTCCTGACTGTTTCAGGCAGTATGAACTGTCCTGCATCCACTGTAGGCTGTCCTCTGGAGCTCTTTGGTGCCAAGGGGCAGGATGGTGAGCTTTGTCTGGTTGGAAGGGACCAAAGAATGAGGACTGCGCTGAGCTATGGCTTGATCTTCTTCCTGCTTGCCAGGGGAGCTCAAACTTGGATGATTCTGGGGGTCAGTGGCAACTTTGGGCTGGGAAAGTCAAGGCTGTTCAGGCTGGAGAAGACAAGTTTGTGTGGAGACTTCACAGCCCCCTGCAGGGCCTGGAGGAGCTGCAGGAAACGTGGAGAGAGACAATTGCCAAGGGATGGAGGGACAGGACCCAGGGAATGGCTCCCAGGGCCAGAGGGCAGGGCTGGATGGGATCTTGGGAATTAGGAATTGTTCCCTGGCAGGGTGGGCAGGGCTGGCACAGGGTGGAATTCCCAGAGCAGCTGTGGCTGCCCCTGGATCCCTGGCAGTGCCCAAGGCCAGGTTGGACACTGGGGCTGGAGCACTGGGACAGTGGGAGGTGTCCCTGATGTGGAACACATATCCCAGCAGGAGCGGCAGGGGCTTGTACATCCCTTCCTACCCAAACCATTATGGGAGTCTGATTCTGTAGGGAGATAATCCACTCCATCTTTCATGTCTTTAACTTTAGCCAGTTGAGCTCTCCATCCCCTCCAACTGAAAATAAAAAAGTCTGCTAGAGTACTTCTTAATTCTGAATTAACATTTATTTTTAAACTGTGATGCTGTCACTGGAATATTTATGCGTTTTCCTTTTTTGGCTCACAATATATTAATTAAAAGTGTGCACTTTGAAATAGACTTTTTTTTTCTCACTTTTCTATTTTAATCCTTATCTCTTCTTCCTCATACCTCCAGCCTGCTGAGTACGCCCACTGTTTCCCCCTGAAGCTAATGTGAGAATTTAAATTTCAAATTACTGACAGAAGTGGATTGCTGTTCAAACAAGGCATCTCAATGTTCTCAAACACCTTGATGAATTATGCATTCAGAGGGTGTTGGATCAATGAAATCTTTAGTGTGTTTTTATTTATAGTCTCTTTCCCATCAGTGGAGTTGCCTTCTACTTAATCTCCAAAGCGCAGTCTGACAATTGCTGTGGTGTTTCAGGTATTTTATACACTTACCTCTGAAATACAAAGAACAGATTAATAAGTATTGTGTGTGTGACATGTGGTCCCTGAACTTATTAATCAACGTGGAAGGTTAACTTCTTGCATTCAGAAGCTTTCAGGAAAACACAGATATTTTCCCTGAAAGGCACCAAAGATATCTTAGATTTTACTGTACCACGTATTCAAGTACTCTGTGCAACTAATTGTTATTTTAAATGGTGGAAGGCTGTTTTAAACATGTCTTTATAGCTTTAACCAGAAGTAAAAATTTCTTATGCGTCCATTTGATGTTTAAGTAATTTCAAAAAAATCACATGTATCTCATTATCTGAATAAAATATACACTTCACAGAGTTCTAAGCGTAAGAGAATGAGTCTGTAGAAATTGGATCACTTGGATTAGGGATAAAATTCTTTTTGAAGGACACATAATCAATACAATGTGATTAAATGGATGAGTATAGATATCTATTGACCAAAACAAATATTTTTAGATGTATGGGCCCAGCCTCCATGCTTAGTGTCATCAATTGCAAAAATCATTTGGAAGTGGGATATTTCTTTAGCCTATGAATAGTTTGTTTGTACACTCATCAGTCGGGAGCTCACCTGCTAGAATCCTTCCACCAGGCCTTCAGTTTCCTGCTTTTTTAATCGCCCTGGGTCATTGTGTGTGTGGCTTCCTGAGGATTTCAGTCAGAAAGCAGGTGAGCCTAAAAGCATTTATTGTGGCAGACTAAATTCCCTGGTAGTTCAGAAGGCAGCTCTGATGCTGGGCAGCACCATAAGCTCACAGAGCTGCTGTATTTTTACTTTGTGCTGGTTGAAATTTAAATTTCTTACTGTACATCCCACAGGTCTTACTTTTGGCAGGTGGCTTTGCTGTGTAAGGAAACATCTGACCAAAACTGTAAGATTGCAGTTCTTGGATGACCTGCAGGTTTTTTGGTAAAGATCTTCTTTGGTTAGGAATCACAAAATACCCTGAGCTTGATGGGATCCATCAGGATCATCCAGTTTAACCCCTGGCTCTGCACAGATCCCTCCAACAATCCAAACTTGTGCCTGAGAGCATTGTCCAAACACTCCTGGAGCTCTGGCAGCCTTTGCCCTGCTCAAATTCTAAGCAAAATTGCATCTGTAGTTCTTTTACATAGTGTGAAGGTTTGGTGGTTTTTTTTTTTAGTTTTGTTTTGTTTTGTTTTTGTTTTTGTTTGGGAAATTAAAAAGGCGTTTTGTTCTCCAACATGAAAGGATAATGATGAGAAATGGAATTACCGATCTCCCTTCCTGTGGTCACAGCAATGATTAGGACTTGCATCAGAAGATAACTTTGTAAAGAGGCAGTCTGCAGAACCTTGAAGCCAGCCCAAAGAGCAGTGGCAAGAACATAAATTCATCCTAATCTGGAATTTGGTTTAGGACATGCATTCAGGTGGATGGGAGCAAGGGAAGATGGAAAGCCCTGTGGACTGTGAGGACCCAGGGATGGTGCAGGTTTTGTCTCTGAACAATTGTTTCCTGAGAAACCTCCCCTTCCAGAAGGCTGAGCTGGGCAGGAATGTTGAAATATTTTATATAATAAAATATGTCCTTTTCCCAGGGAAAGGTTTCCGTGGCAGAATATTGAAATATTGAGGCTGAGTTTTTTGGGTGTGGATGGGAGCAGCTGTGGTGACATCCAGGACAGGAGGCTGGGATGGTGCATGGTGAGGACATCAGCACCCATGTGAGGCTCCACTGAACCCACCAGCTGGAACTAAACTGGGTTTAAATATTTGCATTACTGCCTTGGGTTAGTGAAAGCAGAGTGATACAACAAGCAATGCACAAAAAATGATGATGACAGGCAGACAATGCTTGTGGTGCAGCTGTGAGGAAGTACTGAGTTCTCAAATATGGATTATCTTTGAATTTGTGCTTGCTGGTAATCCACTGTAATTCACATTAAACAAGCATTGTGAATATCTTATTGTTTTTAGAGGAGTCAAATGAGTGTCTTAATGAATTAAAAATGTAACACATTTATCTGTGGAGGAAAAGCTTTCATCTTCACTCCCTCAGGTCCCAGTGCCCTCCTAGGGACAATGGTCACCTGCTGAACTGACCAGAATAAAATGCTGAAAATTGCTTAATAGGAGGAGAAGCAATTTTTCACTAATCTGTTTCAGGCTTGCCAGAGGTGATTTCTCAGTCTGAGCTGTGGCTGCTGGAGCTCAGAGGGATGGCGAGCAAAAATGGGCAGGTGGAATTACTTGGAATTATCCTCCATCCTGTTTGATAGGAGCTGCCTGCCTAGGAGGAAGGTTCTGGAGGGCAAAAAGTGCTGTTTGGGCATGTATCTCCTCTTGGCTATCAGTGGAAGGAAGATGTGTAATCATCCATGACTGGAAAATTTAAAAAATAAAAAAAAATCCTCTTCCTTCACCTTCTGAACAAACTGTCGGAATAGGAAGTTTGAATTTCTGCAGAGTGAATATAATGAGGTCAGGGCAGCTGCAGAGCACTAATCATTCTTCAGAAAAAGGCCACTCTGTGCTCTCAGTGTGAAACATTTCCCGTCCTCAGACATGCATTTTATCCCCTTTTTGTCTGGCTTTTGCAAGTGGATGGCTTAGTCACCCTGGTATTAACAGTTCTTGTATTCTAGACCTTGCTATAAGCTTGATTGCATAGGCAAATTATTGCAAAATAAGCTTTTTGTTTAATCAGTGAATTTAAAGAGCAATGGTATTGCACAAGTCCCTGAATTACACTCTGACTCCACAATTATCCCTTTTTCTGCTCCAGCTCTCCTCAGCTCCAGAGAAGGCAAACCCAGACCCTGGGGATGCTCCCTTAGCACAAGAGTCTCCACCTGAGGAATTGTTCTCCTGTTGCTTTGCCCAGGTGTTTGAAAAATAGAGAAATCCTGACTGTGTCGAGACCTTAGAAAAATGTTATTTTATCCAGTACATGTCCTGCTCTGTTAGCTTTCCAATACTGTTAATTTCTGGGAGGCAGTTCAGCCTGATCAGCTTTGAGAAAAATTGTCTCCGGAGCAGAGAAACTTGATAATTTTTCTTGTTGGGAGCCAAAATAATCTGATTTCAACTTTGCTTTATTTCAGGGGCTGGTAAACATTAGTAAATTTATCTGTTCTGTAAGTGAACTGTTACTATGTTTGGCGTTCAGCAGTCTGATTCTGTACTTTTTTTAATATTTCTGCAGCTTAGCCCACAGGACTGCAGCACCAGCTAAAAGTGAGTAATGTTACAGGGCAGGATTTGTGGTGCTGCTCAGCCCGTATGCAGCACAGCTGGAAAATAATGCAAAAAATATTGAAATTATTACGGAAAACATGAAGAACTCTTACGAGAACTGCAGGCTTCTGAAGCACAAGAAACTGTACCATATGTGAGGCTGGCAGAGAGAGGTTTTTTGGGGGGATATAGTCCTTGGAGGAACTAGTCCTGACAGTTTATCAAAGGCAAGACAAACCGGGAAGATAAACAGAGGGACAGAGCCGCCTTTGTCGGGACAAGTTTGGGATACAATGGCTCTTGTTGTTGTTGCTTCCTGAGTGATCCTGCCCCATCCCTGCCAGCCAAGAGCTTTTAGTGTGCCTGATTACCCCTTGTTCATCTCACTGCCCCTCTCCTCAGGTGGGGCATGAAATAACAGAGTCCCACCTGGAGCCCAGGCTGCTGGCGCTGAAACCTTTCCCATCAATTACCCATTTTCTGTGTATTTGTCTCACAAACATGCCAGAATTGTGGTCAGGACCAGTGAAGCAGGAGGTTCACCAGCCCCTTAAGACTGAGTTTTTAATGGTGTTTTATTCCTGTGGATGCAGGGAGATGTTTTCTGGGATAGTTGTGTGTGCCTTGGCTCGCGAGTTCCCGAGGGGACCATTTGCTGTGCTCACTCAGCCTGTAAGGAAAGAAATAAACCTGTAACATCTGCAGAGTCGTAAACATCTTGAGAAAAAAAAAAATAAATAAAAAAAATTGTGTTGCTGAGTATCAGGAGTGAAGGTTTTCTTCAGTCCTGTAGGCCTCATCTGACACAAAAATGACTATAAAGCCTTACATGCCCTGAGAAATGCTCCTGTGGTCGTTTTCAGCCTCTACACACACATTCTGTAATGGTATCCATTATTAGAAATATTCTGTTTTCCATATAGAGACATCCTTAAAAAGGCAGAATAGAGCAAATTTAATATAAAGGGGGAAAAGTCAGCATGCATTAGGTATCATTTACAGATCATCTGGAACATCTTGCTCTCTCCAGCAGGAGTTAAGAAATTTTCTTCCAAAATAATTTTGCTGTTGTAAGAATTCTTTCAGGCCATAAAAACCTTGAAAAGCTGCTTGTTCCTATTCTGCCTGCAGGCAAATTACAAAACTTGCTGCTCTGAAGAGAAAGATGACCTGACACTTTTATACTTTCATGGCTTTGGTAATGGATCGTGCGTGGGGTACGCAGAGAGGATAAAAGGATTGCATTTCCATCTTTTCTTGCACATTGTAGACTTGAAGGCAAAAATCTAACATTTTGAGGGTCTGCAAGGCAGTAAGGAAATTTTAATTTTTCTTTTTTTTAAAATTATTATTCATGTACTCCATTACAAACTGCAAAAGGTCCACTGGAATTGTGGCTCGTACCAAACTGCTTTGCTAGGAGACCAGGGAGTGCAAGCACTCAAAACCTCTGCAAAACCTGTAATCTTTGTCCTCTCTGTGGAAAGGTGCTTTGTTTTAGCTCTTTCTTTAATCCATTGGCTTGAGTATTACCAGCTAGTCACAACTAGAAAGTCATGTTTGCTAATGCAGTAAATTGAGTATTACCAGAAACTGCAGCTCTGGATTGGGGGGGGACCAACCAAGCAGCAGCACCCACAAAATCGATCTGGGTGATGCTCCAGAGCCCTGTCCCTGTCTGCTGGTGGTGCAAGTGGAGCTGCCTGCTGCTCCCCTGCTTCTCTAAAGTGCAGCAGAGCTGTAAAACTGATCCAATGAAAGCCCTTAAGGTCTAGTGGGCAATCACCAAAACAAAAGGTACAGTTTTCTTTCAGCCCAACCAGCACAACGTTTCTTTGATTAGACAGCTGAACGTCCGAGTAAATAAAGGAAGAAGATCATCACTTGCTCTTACTTTGGGAGCAATTAATAGTCCTTTGATAACAGACTATTTCCTTTTTTCCGGCTCTTGCATTGCCCTTCCTTTCCTTCTGCTGGTTAAGCACTCTCAATAGAGTTTCGTCTAAAACTGTGGGCAGTGGAAGTCGTGGTTTTTTTTATCTTTTCCAGGTGATTAATTTTGTTTCGTTTGGTTGGAGGGTTTTTTTTCGCTTTGGCTTTTTTTTTTTTTTTTTGTGGGACACAAAGGTAACCTTCATAAAACAAAACAAAAAAAAATATGAAAGGTTTTCTCACATTATTTTCTGCTTTCCTCCAGACAAACACAATTAGGCTGAAATGTCTTATATATCTCAGATGGAGTATTCATTGATTTCATTTTGTTCTGCCAATAATGCATTTTTATTTCTTCTGACTGTTAGAAAGTTCCTGCATATCTCAGTTGATTAGGAAAAAAGCAGGTGGGGATGAAGGAAAATTCCAACGGGATACCTTTCTGGAATCAAGAATTATTCTGGAAACAACATGCTTTTTTTTCCCATTGAATGAATTTTTTTTTGTTGTTGTTAAAATCATGCTTAATACCATACATCAAATAATTTCATAATTGCAGGTACCATTAAATTAGACAAACCGTTGTTCTCCTTATTACTGGTGATGATACTACTTTAGCAACAAAATTGATAGTTGGCAATCATGCATAATTAAATTTGTAAGTTTCACTCTGCAGCTGTGCATTTGTTTCCAGTCTTCCTGTCCCCTTTAGATACCCATTCCAGGACTCTCTTTTTTTTTTTTTTCCTTGAAAAAATGGGAATTTTTTCTTCAGTGTTTCCAATAACTCCAGAACTGACAAGTTTGTCCCTAGTCCATTTGCATACAGCTTGAATTGACTGGTGTGATTTAGCCCTGGCATAAGGGCTATTTTCCTCTCATGGTGATAGTGTAGAGTTATAAGCTTTTAAATTATTTCATTGTTTCATTGTTTTCCTAAGCTTTTTTTTTTCTTTATTTTTTTGGCAGATAGCTATGAATATGTAATTTAATTTAGGATATATTTATATCCTACATGATATAATTTATAATACATTTATACATTTATTTATAAATAATTTATATTATTTGTGTTATTATCAAGAGGGAACTATGGAGCAGTCGTACACTAAATCCTTCTCAGGTTTGTGTCCATGTTAGAAGTGGCAGCCTGTTGACTGGCGAGAGGGAAATGCTAGTAAACAAGGCTCTTCAGAGGCAAATTAAACTGTGTTCCTGCCAAAATCCTGGAATCATGCACAGCAGACCAGCCCATGGGCTGCAAAGGGGCATTTTGAAACCGTGCTCCATTTCCACTTCCTCTTTTTCCTGTGAAATGTGAATTTCTGACCGTTCTCTCAGGGAGCTGAGAAGATGCTTCCCCCACCCACCTTCCTGCTGTTCTTGCCTTACCTGAAGGCATGAGGTCACTGCAGCAGTCTTACTTTTCAAATCAGTAAATATCCACTCTGCAGTGCTTATTGCTGGAGTGATTCAGATGGCAGTGCCCTCACTGTGAGCTGGATTTCTCTGTGCCCAAAAAAATGACTTCAGTAAAAGCAGTGAGTATTAAGTCCTGTGGCAGTGTTTTAATGAAGGTAATTATCTCGTGGTTGCTGTAGCTCTTTGCTTGGATGCTGTTCTCATGATACATGGATTGGGCAAAGCTTTGGCAAGGTTTGGTTTAGCCCCAGCACTTGGCATGGTCTGGTGTGAGGATGCAGCTGATGATGCTGAGTTTAGCACAAGCTGTGAGGTTTTAGGTCTGGTCTAGCCAGACCCAAGCTGGCAGGTGATCCAGGTGTGGCTCAAGGGCTGTGGTGAGCTTTGGAGGTGTTACCTGCCCACTGTTTTTGTGTGGAAGGGCCAAGCAGTCTTTTGGAAAGGTTCATGTCATGCAAGAACATCCACAATCCAAATCTTTCCTCCTTCTTTGCTCATTTAACTTATTTATTTATTTATTTTCTATTTCTTTGGCTTTCTGTCTCTATGGCAAAGAGTTTTTAATATTCCACGGGTTCTATTGCCATGGGATGACTAATGTTGGAGCAGGGCTGGGACCAGATCACCCACTTTGAGGGTAAAACAGAAGGTGCCTCTCAGTTCCCCCTGTGACAGGGTTTTGAGTCACCCTGACTCATCCTTCACCCCCTCAGGAAGCCCAGACCTACAGCACAGGAGAGGCAGAACTCCTCATTTGTTTCTTGTTTAATTTTCTTATTTTTTTCATTTCTTCCTCACTTATTAGGCCTAGAATTATTGGTCCCATAAAAATAATAATTATAAACAGATTTGTTTCTTCCTGCTGCTGCCGCCCTCACCTTATGGCAGAGATTTAAAACAAAAATCAACACTGAGTCCTTCTGTTTGCAGGGGTGGCTCCCACCCTGTCTCCATTTTTCACTATGAGAGAACACAACCCCTCGCTGATACAAACTTCTGAAGTTCATATTATATGAACTGATATGAACTGATATGAAGCCTTTATGAACTTCTAAAAGCCATTCCAAGAAGCTCAGTTTTTTCCTCTTTTCTTTCCTTTTTTCCCTTTTTTATTTTTTCTTGTTTCTTTTTTCTATTTTTTCTCCTTTTTCTTTCTTTTTTATCTTTTTTTCACTTCTTTTTTATCTTTTTTTTCACGTCTTTCTTTCTTTCTTTCTTTCTTTCTTTCTTTCTTTTTCTTTTTCTCTTTCTTTCTTTCTCTCTTTCTTTCTTTCTTTCTCTCTTTCTTTCTTTCTTTCTTTCTTTCTTTCTTTCTTTCTTTCTTTCTTTCTTTCTTTCTTTCTTTCTTCCTTCCTTCCTTCCTTCCTTTCTTTCTTCCTTTCTTTCTTTCTTTCTCTCTTTCTTTGCGTTGGCTTTGCTGTTTCCTGGATTAAAGTCTAGCCAGCAGCTTTCACCCAAAGCCCTGCTTCCCAAACACCATAATTCACCAGCCCATTGCAGTGACACTGATTTTGTCCTGTGTTTTCAATATTTCTTCTGTGAAACAAGGCTCAGTTCTTGTCTGTGTTCCTGACAGGTAACATCTGATACCTTAAGGGAATGAAATGGTTCCCTTAATCAAGTGGAAGGAACAGTTTTTTAACTGCTGCCACAGAAACTGGGTCTTTAAAAGGATTGAATGCTTTAGGGAAATGCTGGAGCTGAAGGCATATATTTGAATGCCTGATGATATTGAGTTACTGCTGGATGTTATAAATAGCATTTGTTTCAGTGTCCCAAGGTGTTACTCAGCAGCAGTTTTGGTGAGGAAAATTACTGTTTTTTTAAACACTGAGTATTTATGAAATAACTCACAGAGATCACTGTTGGAGAATTAATTAGTTGCAAAGTTTTAAAACTCAAAAAGTTGTCAAGGATTGGATTGTGTATGTTAATAAGGACCTGGGGGTGCTGTTTGATTCATATTTCTGAATTTAGGCAAACTTAGGTTTTGCTGTTAGTGTCCTGTTTTGATACTTTCCAGGAAAGACACAAACTGTAAAGATAAGGGCTTTTTTTGTGTTCCCAAATTTTGTGAAACAAATATAGCATCCTGAGAAAAACCTATCATAGCATAAATACACTGAGAGGATATGTTTTACTTGAGGTATTCTTGTCTATGGTACTATCAATAAAATACTAATATCAATAAAATCTACCTATTAATATTGTATTATTCTTATATATAATGTATCTTATATATCCTATATGAACACTTTTCTCTTAATTCCTATCTGTTCTCTTCTCCACTTCCACATTCACAAGTTAAGAAGAACATGCCTTCCTAGCCCATAAAAAAGGTAAATTACACCCAGAATTTTCGTTTGGTTTGACTTTTGTTTACTCATCTGGAAATCAGTAGGACTTAGTCCAATTATCAAAAACAAGCAATAACACTTGTATTGGTCTGGTGGATCTCTTAGAGGGTAGGCTTTCTGCACATTCCCTGTATAATTAACAATTATTAAGACTATCTATAATGTTTAAATTAAAGCATGTAAATTATGTACAGTCAGCGTGATGGACATCTAAATACAGCTTGTTTTTGTGAAAGTTTGGTTCTTGGTTTGCACTTTTTTATTATACTTTTCAGCAGGCAAGAAATTCCCCTCTTCTGTTCTTCCTAGGAAGTGACTCCTCACAGCTCAGGTGTAATAATCAACATCAGGGAATGTATTCCCATCAATATTAGGAACCTTAATAGCAGTTTGTAGTTCTGCTTTTGTCATCACTGATATCTCATTTTTCCTCATAGCTTTTATTATTGAAAGGCCTGCAAAAGTAGGTAGGTTCTAGGTTTTCTAATAAAAACCTTTTAATGAGTGTATAAGAATTTAAAGTAGCTTTGCACTTCTGTAACAATGCCTTTACACGTGAAGTGTTAAGGATTAGTGTAACAGTGGTGGTTCATGCCCGTATTTTGCATTTTTATGCTGAAAGATGAGAAGTATGTACTGCCTGAAAAGGTGAAATGAAGGTGTTAACAATGTCTGCACAGGTTATATGATTTTCAGAGTTGCCATGTTGGTAACACCATAGACATTTTGACTTAGAGATTAAAAAAAAAAAAAGGCAGTTTTATTTCCATGCCCTCACTGGATGTGATGCTTCAGCTTATGTAAATGAGTGAAGCTGGCAAGCATGTTAATTGGTATCAACTTAATGCTGTGACCTGAATCTTCAAATTCTTTTTTTTTTTTTAAATACACTAATGAGGCAAGCAGGTAACACAACTTCTAGGCCATTTTAATTTATTTTTTAGCACCTCCAGTACAACTTATGGCAAATGAAGACCCTCATGGCAGGGCCTTGAACTGAATAACCTGAATAAAACTCCATTCCAACCCAGACCATTCCATCATTCCATGATAAGTTACTCACGATATTACACACCTGGCAGCCAGTTCAGTTACTTTCACCAACAGAATAGATACAGGCATCAATTCCCTCTCTTTTTCTGATGGATTATTTTATTTCTTCAGTCATCACCATGCAAAGCATTATTAAAGTTGTATTTCTTCACTGTGTGGTTCGGTATCTGTGACTTACCTTGCCTTCTTAGTTGTAACTTTACATCAGTGAGGTACCTCATGTATACATTGAATTTTGGGGCAGTGCACCAAAATCTGTGGATTATCCACATCTTTGATAAAAAGGGAAAATGCCACTTAAATTTCAAGTGAGCAGTATGGTCAGTGTCTGTGACTGACAACAGAAATTTTTCTGGTTTCTCACGAGAGTGGAAATAGAATTAATCAGGTGATATAATGTATTATAAGGATTTATTACTCTGCAGTCTTCATTGTCTCAAGGTAATGCCATTTGCTATCTGCAGATGTTTTTGAGCATCATTTTCATCCCTCTGACAACAAAATGTATATTTCAGTGTGAACAAAGACAATCCTTATCCAATATAAAAATACTATTTAAGGAGAAATATGCCAGTGTGTATGAGGCGTTTTTTTGGTTTTGGTTTTTTTTTTTTAAATTTCATTTACTGTTGTGCTTTGAATTTATATTTCTGTAGCATAGAAATATTCAACCACGCTTTCTGCAGTCATTAAGCTTGTATTTAGTAGGTGCACCTCTGGGACTGGGATGAGTGACAGCTCATAAAATTCAGAGTCACTTGAGAGCTCTGTTTATGATTGACATGAAAAGCATTGAATTGGTTGGTTTTTAAGAGTGTTTTTAGAGGCCCAAGGCATGAGGCTATGCATTTTTAAGCTGGGATCTCTGATATACTGTGTGAAATACTCTTATTTTCATTTTGCTTCACATCAGAATCATCTGTAGCCCTTAAAGTAACTAATGCAAAGTGTAAAAGGGGTCTAGACTGCACGTATTTCCAGGGGTTGGGGAGGGGAAAAAATGAAAGGGGAAAGAAACTCCTCGTGGAACGTTTTTTTGTTGTGGGTTTTTTTTCCCCTTTATTTAGAGGTGGATAATTGTTTCATTACCCAAATGCTGCAACTTCTGTGCTTTGCTGGGTTGTTTTTAATGGGAGTGCAGGTGGGTGTAACACCTGAGGGGTGCACACAGCCTTGGCTAATCCATGGGGAGAAATGATACCTTAGGATTTTAGCTTTTATATTTTTAATATATCTGTAACCCTGCAATTCTTTGGTGTGTAACTCTAAACTCCACAGCCAGTGTGAGCTCTGCTCTCCCAGTTTGGGCACACACAACAATTCCTCTCCAGGCTGGGAATCAAGGACCCCTCACTGCCTCAGCCCTGAGATGGAAACTAAAGTGAGCTGGGGGAGCAGGCTGGGGGTAAATGACTTCATTACCTGAAGCTGTCATTGGGAGATTAACCCCAACCTGCAAATGGAGCAAACTTGTAAAAGTGTGAAACCCTGTGAGCCATTGTCCATTTTGGGTGCAGCCCCAAGGGGTTTTGTCTGCCTGAAATGTACCTGAACACCTTCAATAAATAGAAATAAACTTCTTTTTATTCTCTTGATTTTGACTGGATTTTAGGTAGTCCCACAAAGGTATCAGTGGCTGTGTGGGGAGCCTTGGCTGCCTCCTCCACCACTTCCTGCAGGACTTTGGGGTGATTCTTTCTTTTTTTCCATAAAATGTGTTCCTACTCTGCCATTGCTCTCTTGACTGACAGAGAGCAGTGAGTGTTGTGGAAGATGTGCTGCTAAAACAATTTCCAGCTGCTTAAAAACATTAGTGCTTATAAACAAAACTCCTGTTTTATGGAGTTTGTCATCCACTGAAATGTCAACAGCAGCAATTCTCATTAGAGAGCATAATGACAGAGATCTGAAAAAGGGGGCTTTGAGTTTTTTACTGTGCTGGTGTTGTTTTGGTTTTTAGTCTGGGTTTATGGTAGATGCTGAATGTTTGAAAATAAATCCCTTGTATTTTCTCACCTGGCCATCTGAAATTTGAGCTGCAGGACAATTCAAAGCTGGCTGCTCATGAAGCCTCTGCCTTAAAATTCAGAGAGCATAACCCCCTTTAACTATGGGTGTCTTCACAAATCCAGTGTTTGTTCTCGATACTAATATCATAGCAGTTGGGTAAGTAAGAGATCTGTATCAAAGAGTGTGTCAGCAGTGGACTTAGTGGGAAAACAACATCATCAGGCATTTGAGTCTTTAGGGCTGGATTTGTGAAGGAGGCTGGTGCATTTTGAACCAACACTGAATTTGCCTCTCTTGGTTGATAGAATCCACTGCCACAGCTGGTCAGGACAGTGCAAGCCCAATGTAAACATCAGATTGTTTTTGTATTCACTGTGCAGCACCCTCTGAACACCCTGTCTGCATTCTTGAATCAAAACTGGTCTCCTGGGATACTCCTTTTTTGATCTACTCAGGCTTTCCTGGAACTTCTCAGGGTAGTGCTACACCTGGGAGTGAGCATTTTCAGGATTGGGTCTTGGACTGGGATGTGTGGAGAGAGGTGCAGACCACAGCACAGGAAAGAGAAGGATGAGAGAAGTCACACTGCCCCTTTTGAAACCCTGTTTTTTCATTTTAAGTCACTTCACATTAAGAAAAGTTAGGTGATAGTATAAGGGAGGAATTTCATTATGTGCAGGAAAGGCTACTTTGGATTTGGATGGTTTTTTTGCTTCATGTAATACAGAAAAATTATGTCTTTTGGAATTTGAAATGGTTTATGATCTATCCTGCCAAGTTACTTTACAGAAAGGTACCATCATAAATCAGCGTAGATATCTCAATTATTCATGTTCTGGACATAAAAAAATCCACCATCTGTTACCTTAATATTAATGCTGCTTTCCCAGTAGGTGTAAGCAAATTATAAAATACATTAATGCAGGTTTTGTGCTGATCAGAAAACAAAATACAAGAAAATCCATTGTTCCTCTATGCTGGAAACTCACTGTTTTGTGTAGTTGCTATTCAGTAAAAGTACTGCAATACATTTGTGAGGGGAAAAAGGAGAATTGAAGTGAGAAGAACAACTTCTGTGGCTACCACATATTCATCTTCCTCTTGCTGAAGTCTTGCCCTCCTGGCCACAGAAGAGTTGCACCTGAATCTGGGGTTTTTTTGCTATGAAAAATAAACAGGTGGAGGAGCCAGAGGTGGGGGAAAGGCATTCCTCTTTCAAATATGTTCCATTTCATTTCAGGTATTGCCAAAGCGGGGGGAGGAAGTGAATTAGACTGAGGATGGTTATGTGGCAAAAATTAGTGTATTTTGGGTTTTTGTTTTTGTTTTTTGTTTGTTTGTGGGTTTTTGTTGTTGGGTTTTTGTTTTGTTTTGTTTTTGGGGAGTTTTTTGTTTGTTTTGGGAGGTTTTTTTGTTTGGTTGGTTTGGCTTGGTCTTTTGCTTGTTTTGTGTTTTTGTCACTTAGCTAGAAAAAGCAACACTGTTGAAGACAGGTTTGCAGGTTGCATCATGCACCAAAAGCCATTTTGCTGTGAAATTCCAAGATCATTGTCAAGCCCAAAGACAAGCAAACAATTTTGCACAGGTTTTACTGCATTAATACAATCCAGCTGATACACAAACATGAAAATCCATTTGCTCTTCAAACTATGGCGTAAAAATCATCAATTTCCAAAACTCTCACCAATTGCCAGACATGATTACACTCCTGCATATATTATTTCCTTTTGCCTGTAGGGGGGAAAAAAGGAAATTTGAAGCAAGTTTTGAATAATATTGTTAAATCAGAGTGGTGTCAAGTCTTTTGTTTGCAGTGCAGGGAACTACATATAAATGTTTCAGCTTTTTGCAGTTTATGCTGAATATTCCTGCTGCTCTGCTGTTGCTTTCAGGGTTAGCATGGATAAACATTGCTGTGTGCACTCTGATAGGCCTAAAACAGGTAAAATAATGTTCTGTATTACCTGAGTCCACCAATAATAAAATTGCTTTTCCCCAGCAGTGTGCACCCAGGGCATGGTGGCATGGTGGAAGGACACCAGTGCAAGATAACTAGATGGCTTTATTCAGGATGAAATTAGGATGTTAGTACTTCCTATCTGCATGGAAATCTCTCAGCCATGCAGGCCACAACATTAATGAGATATGAGACTGTGACTAATGGTGTCACTGGAATTTATTGTACTTCCCTTTGTCCAAACTCTCTGATTTTATCCTCATTCTTGCTCTGCAGTGGCTGTGCCCAGAGCAGGGTCAGACAAAACCTTCTCCCACCTGTTCGTGGTTCAGATCTCAACCAACCATTTCCATTTATCAAAACCTTTGCTATTTCTGAACTGCTGTTTCTATTTCTTCTTCATGAGTGCATCAAATAAAGGGATTTCTTCCTCATTGCTTTTCTGCACTAGCTGGTTGTTTTAACATCATCTGAGGAAGATACTGACACAATCACACCTGGTATCAACCAAAAGAGACAAAAATCATCAACCAAAAATGTATTGAAATGTCTTACTTGGATTATTTTTTTCCAAGTGATGATTACATTTAATTATCTTTGCTGCCTTGTAATCTGATTTTGGAGGGGAAAATGTGAGTTTTAAAATAGTCAATGGATGAGGCTGCTCTGCAGTCTCGCCATCAATACCTTTTATTTGATGTACACTTAAAAAGCAGTTCTTCAGCACTGCCCTGCTGGGTTGGGAAGGATCCCATGGGCTGGTACAAGTAAAGGAGAACTGGCACAGCTCCCATACTGAAATGTCTCTGAGAAATCCTTTGTGGTTTCTCACAGAAAGGAGGTAGAAATCAGATGGTTCAGAGGCACAGCCCGGTAGAAATGAGGGTTTTAATAACTTGTGGGGACTTTCTTTGCAAAGATGTCAGACTAAGATGGTTAGATTACTTGTGGAACTGGCTTAGGAGCGATCAATATGTGAGCACTGTTCCCACAACGACTGCAAGGAAAATTCTTGTAATTAATAATAAAAAAAGATTGATTTTTGTGATGGTGGTGGTTGCAAACCATAGCTGTCAGGCAGCCCTGTAGGAATAAGGCACTGCAGTGTTTGGTGAGAAAGTCCAGTATTGATTCAGTCTGATAAAATATTTTTCTTTATCTTCTGAGAAGCCTTGCTACAGGGATGGTATGAATGAAAGTTTGGTATTTCCAACATGTCGAGGATCCCAACAGACACAGTTCTTTTTTGTTACAGAAACTATATTCTCCCTCTGTCTCCTTTGGTGTTGGACAGTGTATGTGAACAGAGAACTGCACACCGAGGCAGAGAAGTATAATTCTCTGTTTTTCTGAGGCTCAGGCTACTGAATAGGTATCATTGTATCTGTATCTCTTGAGGGGAAAAAAAAAAAAAAAAAAAAAAAAAAAACACTGCAGAAACTTCTTGGAGCTTTTTTTTTTTCTCTTTCTTTTTTTTTCCATGGTGTGTAGCCTCCTACTGACAGCTGCAGAGAGAAATGTCTTGTGGCCTTTTCATCCCTTCCCCTGGGTGTGTGCTTTTCCTATCAACCTCCCCATAAATATTTTCCTGTAACTGGCACAGAGGATGCTCCTGGCCACATCTTTAGGAGGGAGACACATAATTTGGTGCCTTTGAGGCAGCTGGGGGCTGGGTTTGAGTACCAATCCTGCTGCTGAACGTAGGGGTTTAGGGATTTCACAGTTCCTCCTGTGCTCACTGTTTTATGACCAGTTCATATTTAATGCCAGAGTTCATTCTCTGTTGTCAACAGTTTGCATTTATCCCTGATCTGTGGATCACAGATTCCCTTCCTGTCTGTTCCCTTCCTTCCAGACCATCCTGCTCCAGATATCACTAATATGCTAAATAAAGCCCTTCAAGTTTCCAGATTTGGCTTAAGATTTCTGGGAGGCTTCTCCTTTCACAAGGCAGATGAAATTCCCTCTGGGGTGTTAAGGTTGGATGGGATGACCATAAAAAAAAGCCAAGAAAACCCTCACTTCTTGCTAAGTTCATCCTGGTAGACACCTCCTTCTTAAGGAGGGAGGAAATCTATGTGTATTCCATGTTCATGTTGGCTTATTTGCCATTTGAAATGTTTATTTGGAATATTTCACAATAAAATTGAAGTGGGTTTCTGTTGTTATCGGTAGATGGGGGAGGTAGTGATACAAGTAATTACAATTTCTAAGTGGATGGGGAAGATAGGGATAGAAGGAATAACAATTTCCCATTAAAAAGACACAAACTAATAAACAAAACAAAACAAACAAACAAAAAAATAAAATTAAATTAAAAAAAAAAAAGGTCTCCTGTAAAGAGATGCTGGTGTGTGTGGTCTGGAATTGTGGATTGTGTTTGAGGTTTGAAAACAGAACCAAGTTAGCCAAAAAAAGACACCAAACTGCACTGGTATTTTTAAACTATTTAATCTGAGTTACAGAAACTGATGAAAAAAAAATCTCCTTTGTGCATGAAAATCACAGATCATTTTTTACAGTGCTGTTATCACACTGCAGGATAATACTGGTTTCATCTGAGGGATCTTTACCCCTGTACTTTGGATCTTGTAGGGAGCATTGCTCCAGCTTTCTTTTTTCTGTTTGTTTGTTCATTGTGCTTTTTTATATTTGTTTGTTTTTTAGGAAAAGCATAACTCCGTTATGGGTGGATGTTTAAGTGTTATACAATATGGCTTTAAACTTTTCCTGCAATTAAAGCCTAATCCAAAACACTGAGGCACATTATTAACTTTATGCTTAAGTGGAGCATTTTTTCAACAGGCCTATTCATCTACTTAAAACTAAGCACATGCTTAAGTGCATTTTTGAACAGGGGCCAGAGTTGTTACGCTGAAGCAAAAGAGAGAAAAAAGGAAAAAAAAAAAACAACAAACCACAAAGAAAAAAAAAATATGTCTAACAGATAATATTTAGACATCAGTGTGATTAAAATGTTCATTTGCAGAAGAGGAAGGCACAATTATCTTCAGGCACAGGTGAGGCAGGCAGCAGCTCTGGGTTGCTGTTCCAGGAACAGGGGATGGGAATGATGATCCCAGCAGTGTTTGCTGGAGCTCAGGCTGCCAGGAGCAGCAGCTACTGCTGGGAAACATGCTGAGGCTTCCTAAGACAAAACAAAATAACTAAACAAAACCCCAAAAAAATCAACAACAACAAAACACAAAAAAAACCCTACCAAAAAAACCAAAGAAACAAACAAACCAACCCACAAAACAAACAAACAAACAAAAAAAGGCTCTGGGGAAGGAGCAAACACCCCTTTCAGTCCCACACCCCATCTCCCCACAGACCATGTTTTCCTTAAGAGAAAATTAAAAAGTAAGACTCCTGCTTAAACCTTCTCACAGACAATTTTTTTTTTAATATTAAGTTATGCGTGGGTTAAAAAGTTGATTTTAAGGCTTTTTATTGTTATTGTTGCTGTGGACAGGAGGTGACATTCGTCACTGTTTTTTGGGTTGGAAAGGACCTTAAAACTCATCCCATTCCACCTGCCACCTTTCCTCTACCCCAGTTTGCTCCAAGCCCTGCCCAGCCTGGCCTTGGTGATGATGAGATGTAGAATAAAACATTGATCACCAATATTTGAGTACAGCCCTGGGCAGAGTCTGTCTGAGGAGGATTCCTGTGTGAAAACCTTCAGGTAACGCTGAAAAATCAAACCACTTTGAAATAAAAAGACAGTCTGGGGAAGGAGTGCTGTCCCTAAGCCAACAGCTGTTGCAATTTTTACTTTTCCCTCTGTGTTCTCTTCTCTTTTTGTCCCTGAGTTGAGCAGAACACCTACACTGGTCCCCAGTACTGCTGTAGGGTCCCCCAGATTTAAAGTTAAGTAGGTGTTAAAGTGTTTTGTTACGTCAGGGAGCCTGGGCAAGAAGAGGAAGAGGCTATTGTGTTGTAAACAGTGTAGTTGCTGTGGAAACTGGTGATCGGCAGAGAATTGGGAAGAGGGGAGGAAAGAAAATAGAATTTTATTTTTTTTCTTTTCTTCTTTCCTTAATATTTAAATGATATCTGTGATTAGTGACCGTGCTTCCTGTATTTGTTTAGGTAAAGTGGTGGGCAAATACAATTGTTTTGGAGGTGCCAGGCATCCCTGTGTGTTGTTGCATGCCTTGTCTGTGAGGCAAGGATGCTTACACCTAACAATTATCTACTGAAAACAGTTGACCTCATGCTTGTGTATCCTGAGCTATTCTGCAGATTGCCACGGTTCTCATACACAGCAAGGTATGCTGTCTAATGATTTGTTAACTTTTCACTTCTTGGCCCACGTTTGGCTGTAAAACCACAGTCCTGCTAATTACAACGAATCTGTGTCTGTGTTTTCTTTACTTTGCTGTGCAGGGGGGGTGGAATTAAATGTCAAGGAGAGGAGGTAGGGTTTTTCTTTTTTTTTTTTCCTTTTTTTTTTTTTCATATAAAATGTTAAGTGACCTGTGGCAATTTCCAAAGTATTTCAGTTTGCTCTCTGATGTTTGAATTAAACTTTACATCATTTGTTATAGTGACACCTGCTGCCCTTGTAATGGTTAAGTGTATGTGAGTACACAGAACCCACTTTTCAAAAAAATTTATAACCCCACTGTAAAGATTTTATTCTGTGCTGAAACTTGGCACACAGGCTTTTTGACTAGGAACAAATTATTCTTTTAAAAAAATGTGTTGGGGAGAAGTTGGTTATTCACAAGAGCTTACTGTGCAGTAGAAGCAAGCTGATTTTACTGACACATTTATCTGTTTGTGCCTCTGTAACTTGGAATATGAGGTTGAAATGGTGCATTTGTCCAGTTTGTCTGGCTTTAAATCCTAATTCAAGCTACTGCTTAGGTCCCCGGTGGAAATGGACCTGATTTTTTTTTTCCACAGTTTTTTTCTTGATATTTCTCTCTGTCGCAGACAATTTGATTAAAGATTGCTCAGCAGGGAGCCCAGATGGTTTTCAGCCAGAGAAGAGGCATTCCTGAATGAAATCTTGGAAAATTCCTTTAAAGCTGTCCCAGTTTCAAACCTGCTGCTTGTGAAAACAGCAACAGGTGCTGTTCTTATACGTCAAAGCTGGATTTTTATTTTTTTTTTTTCTTAATAAATACTTCCCCCCAGTACTGGAGTGCCTGGGAAGGTAATCACTGCTGATAGGTGTGTTTGTTTTATGTGGCATTTTCTGAAATGGATCTGAGCTTTCCAGCCTGTTTGCTGGAATCACCTCCAGCATGTCTTCGGCAAAAATCCCTTGCACATCAACTTTGTTGTTTTTTTCTGGTTGTCTTTTACTAGGAACAGTTACACAAATAAAAGTTGCTTATGTTTTTTTGGTTTGAGTAGTCATGTGAATACAGGAAACTTTTTTTTTCCCAAAGTATTGTATTAGTATTCATGTATTAGTTTATCTACACAGTGCCAGGAAACAAAACCTGAAGCAAGCTCATGGAGGGTAATAGTCAACTGCAAGCATTATATCAGTGTGTAGAAAATGAAGCAAATTGAATTTGTGCAATCAAGGCAATAGAGTGGAACTACAACAAAATACACTGCACTCCTGAAATAAGCTGCCTGCATCTTTCCCTTTACATTTTGTGGATTCACCTAATTTTCTGTGAAGACTCTCCTGAATTCCTGGTGTTTCTTTCTGTGAATTATTGCCTTTGTGTCCTACTGCTGCCTGGTTTTAAAAACCAGAGATGAAACAGCAGCGGTGACAGGGGTATTGCAAACCCTCCCTGTGCTCCAGCTGCATCTCAGAGGTGAGAAATGCCCAACTGGAAACAGATTCTGTGCTGAGCTTCACCTAAAGGTTGGGTGTGAGGGTGGAGTGGGGTCTGGCTGCCTAGGGGCAGCCATGTGGATCCTGGCAGGGCAAAGATTATCCCAGGGATTATCCCAGAGCTGCTCCTCATCCCTGAGCAAGGTTGGCATTAATGTACAGCTCTGTCCCTCTGGTAACTCAGTAACCAGCAGCAGCACCAGCACTGGTGACTGTTTATCCAGAGTCTAGACATTTTATATGAGGGTAAGGGCTCTGTTCTCTGTTTTATAAGGGAGGCAAACACTTTTTTATTTTTTTTTTTTTCCTGGTCTTGTGGTAGCATGACGGGTGCTTTGGCTGTGTGCTGTGCTGCCTAAACAATCTCCAAAGTAAACAGCCTGCTGGCATTTTGGTTTGCTACACCTGGCACAGGTGTGCCCTCGTCTACCTGAGGAAGGGCAGATTGGAAACACACCAGGAGTTCAGCATCATCATGGAGAGTCCAGCAAATGCAGCCTGCCATGCAAAAGCATCAGGTGGTTAGATGGAATGGCTTTTTTATGCTCTTTAGAAGATTAATTTTCTCCTTTGGTCTGAAGTTTGTAGAGGGAATTTAGTTCAGATAAAGAGAGAATGTGGTAAAATGCCTCACAGTAAATAGGCTTGTTGGAAAACAGTACAGGTGGAAGTGAAGATCTGCCATCCCCATTGCTCTGGAGAGAATTTCCTGAGTCAAAAATTAGTGTATTTAAAAAAAAAAACAAACAAACTGGGTTAAGTGGTAGGTGGATCCTGGTACGTGATGATTGTTCTGATCAGTACAGAAAAACAAATACGTAAACACAAATTCAACCTCAAAATCTTTGCATAATTTCCTCAGAGTGCTGTTGTAAGTGATTTATTGGACCAGATCCAATAATGAAGCCTTTTGGAAGAATAAACCTTGCCAACCTATTTAATGCCTGCTTTAACAAATTATCTGGGTTGGTTTCCTTCCTTTGTGTCCCCCGCTTCTGCTCATCATCACCTCTGGCTTGTGCTCTGTGTCACAAACCCAGCAGCCATGGGCTCCGAGTCCCTCAGGGGCTCACTGCTGGCACTGGAGGATGCACACCATCATCTGCCATGGTTTCAAGGTGTTGCAATGCACAGAAATGTGTTCCACTCCTTCGTAGAACAGAGCATTGGAAACGACACCCGTTAAAAGTCAAATGTAGGAAATGCTAGGCACTGGAAACACAAGAGGCTTTTTTTGTTAGTTTTGGGCTTTTTTTTTTTTTTCTGAATGATTAATACCCAATCTGCCCAAACTCACCAAACTTCATTTAATTCAGTATTGAACAATCCCCCTGCACCAGACCTTGCGGGGCAGCCAATAACTCAGTGAGACAATGTTTACACAGTGAAAATCGGTGTAAAATACAAAAAGGCAAAGCTGCAGACTGTTCTGAGTTTCTGTTTACATTCAATACATAAACAGCAGAGTGGCTCGGGCCGTGTTTTGTGTGTGCAGCACTCACACTGCAGGGCCCAGCTCTTGTGTGTACACAGCCCACACATAAATATTTCCCATTATTGTATCCAGTGAGCAGTGCTTTGTCAGAAATCAAGTGCCCATGACCAAGGGCTGTGCACAGAGCATGTTGATGTGAAGTTTATGTGACAACAGTAATGGGGCACGTTTCCCCATCACAGATAAGGATACTTAATATTTATACAGGGCTTTCCACTCTAAAAGCATTTTAGGGGCATTAATTAGCACCGGCCTATCAAGGGAAAATTAATCTGAGCCATGGATTCCTATGGGTGAGGAGAACCTTGGAAAGCAGCAATGCCAAAAGGGACTTAAAAAGTAGTAACTGACAGCAAATTAGGCATGAATTTGGAATACTGATTTAACAGCAGTAAAGACCAATTCAATTTTAGTCTAATAAGCAGAGGTCTCCTGTGGTTGGGGATGCTGAGGTCTCATTAGCTGGGAGGTATTGACAGCTGGAGGGATGGAGGGAAGAACACTGTGCACAGGAAAGGTATTTGGAGCCTGGATTTATGAGGGATGGGTTTAGGTTAAATACATACAGGCTGGCTACAGGACAACAAAGGAAACATTTGATAAGGCTTGAAGAGTATCAGCACAGAGCAGAGAATGTAATATGAGAAATGGGATTAGGGAAGATGACTTGAAATGAGAAAGAGCTTTTGGACAATATATTAGGAAATTGTCAGTTATATTTATTGGCTTGCAAAGTAGTGTTTCCAGAGGAAAAAATGAAGCAGCATCTCTGGCTGAATTTAACAGCGTGCTGCAGAAATACTAATGATGAGGAAGAGTTCTGGGAGAAATAGATCAATTTGGAAAACTCCACAGAGCTTGTTTCTCTTCACAGTCCTTTGTAAGATGAATAAAGACCCCTCATCCAATTCTGGAAATCAAATGTAAATAGAGAAATTAATTATTTTGTGCATACAAGAATGCCAGTGTAGCTCTAGATCTGCGTACAGATAGATGTGCAAGCACTGAATTCTGGCAAATTGCTCTTAGTTGTCAGGGCATCCTGACTCCTTGTCGAGCACCTTGATTTCTCAGGACTTATTTATATGGATGAAAGGCATGTTTTCCACTGGCATCACCTCATTTTCCCCGTGCCTCTTGCAATAAGGCTTTAATGTTCTGAGATGAGCTGAGCTGAACATGCTGGAAGCTGGGATTTCATTAAGGCTACCCAGGCAACCAGTTCAAGGGACACTTTATTTTGCTGGGTGATGTCCCCAGCCACATTAAGAAGCAGTTTCAGCTGGAGTGACCTGCTCTGATGGAAAAGCTCATCTTTGGGCTGTGGAGCAGGAGCCCTGCAGTGTTCCCAGTGCAGGGAGGATATGGGCTACAGGACTTTCTCAGTTTCAACCACAGCATCTCTGTAGGAGAGCACAGCCAAGTGTATTTTGCAAAGAAGGCTTCTTATTTCTTTGAATGTTTAATTAATTATTCAGATTTTTAGCCATTTCTAGGGCTATGACCTGCTGTGGGGTCAGATTTCCAGCTCCTGTGTGTTGTACAAGAGGATTTGGGCTCTGCAGCGTCTCTGTGGGAGCTGGGAAGGGGAGAGGGGATGGCCTCGATGCATCCAAACATATCCATCCAGGCTGCCAGAGGATGGGGCCGGGCTCTGCTCAGGGCTGCCAGAGGCAGCACGAGCAGCAATGGCCAGCGAAGAAAGCCCAGGCAGCTGCAGCCCAGCAGCAGCAAGAACTTCTCTCCATGGAGGGGCAGAGCCCTGGAACAGCTGCCCGGGGAGGGCCTGGAGTGTCCCTGTCTGGAGCCAGCCCAGCCCAGCTGGACACGTTCCTGTGCCCCTGCTCCAGGGGACCCTGCCAGGGCAGGGGATGGATGGACCAGAGCATCTACAGAGGTCCCTTCACACCCACCTACCCTGGGATTTGCAGCTCTTTATGGTGTTATACCCACTGCCTTTACCTCTTTGAACATACAGGTTCCTGCTACCTGCAGTGTTTCTTTCAGTAGGATTATGATAGTCAAGTCAGGACTAGCAGAATGAGATTCTGTCCAAAGTATTTTTTTTTTTTCTTTTCTTCAATGCACAAGATCCTGTTTTGCAGAATTACTGGAAAAAGTCTTGACTTGAAGTGAGTGCTGTAATAAAAGGCTCAGAAGTTTGAGACCTATTAGCGTGAGGGACTCCACTGACAGCACACAAGAATAGTAAAGTACTAGAAGAGAAGAAAGAGAGGAAAAGATTTTGTCTTTCCATAACAGAAAAGAACAGGAATAAAACCCGACCAAAACAACAAAACAAAACAAAAATAACACTCAAAAAACCCCAAATAAACTAAAGGAAAAAAACCCAGCTGGGTTGCTGCTGATTCATATTCTGTTTTGGTTTCCTCAGAATAGGTCTTTTTCCATCTCTCCCCCCAGCAACAGGGCAGGAACATTGCTTGGTGAGATGCTGGAAGGCAGAGCCTTGTCAGAATTACCAGGGGATGCTGCTTCACAGCCACAGTTTCGTGTTGCCTAAGTTCCTCCTGAGACTTAACTTTTCTGGAAAGCACCCAAAGATTCTTTCCTTTCTGAAGCACCTTCTATGAAAGCTGCGGCTGGTGGCAGCAGCAAAATTCCATAAATCCATCCATTTCAGCATCCCTCCTGCCAACAGGGCCGCGAGTTTGTGCCTTTTCTGCTTCCAGTGCCTGTAAAAATGCATCAACGGGATGTGGAGTGGAAAATAACAATGGAAACCAAGTACTGTTCGCAGAGCCTCGTGTGCATTGTGCCACATGCATCCCCTTGGCTGATTTATTACCCTCACGTTTCGCCCTTGAAGTTAAATTAAGTCATTATCTTCTGAGTGAGGGGGGGGTTCTTCCAGTGTAAAATGTTGTTTCTTCTCTAATGCCTGTGGCTAAATGCACAAGAAATTTAATGGTGGGTTTGACGCAACAGTGAATTCTTTGCAGTGGTTTGACAATCCCTAACAGATCCTGTAGAAGCTTTCATTCACTTAATTGGAAAATCCATTACAAATACTTTTTATTATCTAGGCAAATATATGCTCTATGGTTAATTTCCAGAGTTTAAGGCTTTGGGGACAGGAGTTAAATTTTCAAAACTTTTCCTATTTTTTTTTTTCTAATACCCGAAAGAAAATGCTTTGTCTTATTACTTGGCTAATTTCCCTGAAATGTGGAACTGTGGAATGAGGTTTTGTTTAAACAGCTCCAGACTATGTATTATGTTAATGTGGAAGATTTTAGGAGGAGCAAACCATGTTCCAGTAAAAATACAGCAATAAAATTTGCAACCTACGACTCCTCTTTGATCACTTAGAGTCTTTGGGATTTGATTCCCAGCATTGCAAATTGGGTCAGTAATTGATAGTTCATTGTGCTGCTGTATCATTAATGTAGGGTTGTTTTGGGTTTTGGGTTTTTTTGTTTGTTTGTTTGGAGTTTTTCTTTGTTTGGTTTTTTTTTTTGGTTTGTTTTTTGTTTTGTTTTGTTTTGGTTTTTTTTTTTTTTTTTTCCAAAACCACAGCAGAGGCACGACTGCCTTCTGGCCAGGGTGAAAGGACTGATTAGGCAACAGGAACTTGGATCCCTGAACTGCTTCTTCATGCTGGGCTCTCACACTCTTGGCAGAGTCTGGAGTCAGAGGAGGTTGTAATCCTGGCTCAGCTGTTTGTGCACAGCCAGAGCAGGGCTGTGATATGGGAAGCAGCATCAAAGGGGAGGACAGTGGGGGAAGGCAGGAGTGGAGGGCTGTCTGTGGGCAGGAATTAATCCGTGACATGCATCAGTTAAAAAAAAAGTTCAAAAATCAAGCCATAAGAAGTAAAACCCAACACGATGCCTTTATGGAAAATTAACTAATCCAAATAAGATACAATCTTAGTGCAATCTGTCTTTATTTCAGTGATAATCCCCTCAATTAAAAGTAGGCATCAATTACCATGCCATCAGTGCAATGAGACTCTGTTGGCTGCTCTGAGGAATTAGTTATGTCTATAGAATAAGACTTGTTTTTTGGTTTTTTTGGTTTGTCTTTTTTTTTTTTATTTTAGGTGGGGAAAATCCGCCACAGTCTCATTAAAGTATTACTCCATAGAGCTGTAGACAAAGAAATAGCTTATGGTTCAGATCAAATCTGGTAAATCCCAACCTCCCAACCTGGAATTACTCATCATTAGCTGTGTTAGTGAGTGTCGTTTTCCAAAATCAATTCTGTCATTTTGGATTATTTTCTGTGCGCTGTATGTCACAAGTGTTTATCTTGACAGAAAGCAAGATACACTCCTCTCTGTTCTAAAATTAACTGTTTGAGTTGAAAAATAGCATCTAAGGATGAATTGCTATGATAAACATATGTGAAATTATTTTTCCATGTCTTTTGTTGAGGAAATTGTAGACCTGTTGGAAATTTCCATTAAACTTGAAGCCATGGCTGTCCAGATCAGAGCACTTGCCTGAATTAATTAATTAAATACCCCTTTGACACCCAGGCATAGAGAGAAAGGCATGTTTGATCATTTGGTTTTAAGAGATTCTTTCAGTGAGTTTCTGTCAGCACAGATATTCAAGCCCAAGTGATCAATGTACAGGAACAAAAATCTTTTAAGAAAAGGATTGTCTGGGAAAATGCTCTTTATTCACCTTGCTGCTAGTGGTTTAATATTTACCCCTAGACTGTTTTTAGTGTATTCACCCAGAAACAGTAGTTCATCTGTGGGACAGAAACTGGAAAAGCTGGAAATAAACACTGTCCAGTCCCAGGACTCTTCTGCTCGCCTCGCTGACAAAAGCTCTTCAAAAACAAATTTAAACTGGTGCTTAATACCTGTATGTTCTGCCTGGCAAGGACATAAACTAAATATATTTGCCTTTCTTTCCATCATGTGTTAGACAAATCCCAAAACCCAGCTGCATATCTGGTGTGTTTTAAAAGGGAAATATCGAGGGTTATTTTTCTGTGGTGGGGAGGACACTTTCAAAAGGTCAGGTGCAAAGGTGAGTATATAATCTGCATTTCAGATGGAGTGTGTTGCAGTATTCATTCATATTGGTTTCAAGGCTTATGCTGAACATACCATTCCATTCTGTAAGCCTTTTTTTTCTTCCCATGTCTCTTCCCAGAACTCTGTGATTTAAGTTCTAGGGGGACCCGATGACTCTCTGTCAATGTGTGTGGTTTAGTCTCTGAAACAGTCACATCTAAGAGCAGAGCAGCACTAGTGACAGGAACATTGCACAACAAATTTCAGGAAGGGCAGTGGGGGTTGCTAAGCACTTTATCTGTTGGGAGTAGGAAAAATGCTGTATGTGGATGAGTGTAATTAGGTCATTGGTTTATGTGCCCAAAGCCCTGGTTTCCCAATGTTTCTTAGAATTAACGAAGATGTATATTTGATGTGTGTCTTTGATTTGGCTGAAAAGCATAGCCAGGCAGTCCCCTGCTGCCTCTACATAATTGTGTGTATGTATTTATGTACAGAGCTTCACAGACATAGATTATTCCAGGGAGGATGGGCAGGAACATCTCCTCCTCCTCAATAGCTTCCAATTTCAGATACAGTCAGATTGCCAGGCTCTGGAACCCCTTTGGTGCTACAGAACTCCCTGAATATCTGTCATTTAAGGCACAAGCTCAGGGGGTCTGTGTGCCACAGTTATTTCCTTGGATTTCTTGTGCAGGTGGGATACTCCAGGATATGCTGAGTGCCTGAGCCCAGAGTTTGCAAGGGTGGCCAGGAAGCCATACAGAAGACTGAATTCAAGATGTGTTGAAAAAAAAAGAAAAATCTGATTCCAAATCTCTTGTTTAAGGCTGCTTTATTTTCCCTTGGGTGTTAGGGGAAGGACTGACCCCTTAGATAAAGGGACACACACTGGAGCAGGGAAGGAATTTGGGGAGTCCAACTCCTGAGGAAGAAGGAGCAGCAGAGCCCACCTGTGATGTCCCTGCCCTCCTCAGCTGAGGACTGGGGTGACAGGGCAGCTTTGGGTGTCCAGCCAGGATCAACCCACAGCATTCTGATTTTTCCACGTTGAGTATTTTCATTTATCTTTCCTTTTCTTGCCCCCCCTCCCCCCTCCACCAGAAGATTCTCTTCATTTCCTATTGCACAAAGGAGCATTTGTGAACACATCAACTTGGCAAAGCCTCCAGTGCCCCTGGAGCTCACTTCTCCATTAGGGGAGTTCACGTTTGGAAAGGGCAGCAATACATCATCCCCTGGAGGTTCTGCTGGAGTGTGGTGTACTTAACCTTTTTTAAAACCCACTCCTGCCACCAAAAGCTGCCTGTGCTGTACCTGGCAGGGCTCCAGCTTCTCCCAGTTTGGATGCACACTGGGTCCCTGCCAGGGAGCTACTGTGCTGCTGTTCCAGTCAGTGCAGCACTTAGGGCTTGCCACCAAGACGTGCCAGATGATGAGCGTGGGAGCAATAAATGGGTCTTTTTGGCACTGTTTTGAGACAGTCAGCCCAGGCACACCTGGGCAGGGTGACCACAGTTGTGCCAGGAACAATTTTGTGAGGCGTGGCGTGACACCTGCTCACCCCTCCCCCAGCTGCCACCTTCACCCTGACAGTTGCAGCCTCTCCAGAAATGGGATTTTTTTCCAAACTTGCATTGCTCTGCATGGTCCTTGAGAGTCCCATGCCTTCCTATCCCTCATCCAGCTTTGTAACACTTCCAATTTTTATTGTTCTGCAGGTATTTAATCATCATTATGACATTTTCAGCAGCACAGTGGCCCATCAGCTTGGGGCTGCGTGGAGCCCAGTCAGCCCTGGTGAGGCAGGACAGTGTCTGTGAGGGAATTTGAACCATCTGGGCTTTTTGCTTTGAGGAGAAAGTGTCTTCAAGTTCATTATTCCCTTTATTGATTCAATTCTAGCTGCTTGCCTTGTATTGATCCAGACTGGTCACCAGAGACAGTTTCACTGGAGTTTTTGTCTTTTCAGGCAGCTGTTGGAAGGAGAAAACCCAATCCTTTGAATTAAGCAGCATCTGCTAGGAAAGTTTTCTAGGAATGTCTGGTTTTATCACACTCCTGTTGCCCAATTTGTGGTCGCTGACACGTAATAGACACGCAGAAGTGCTCAAGATGAATGACTCAATGTGATAAAGCAGTAACTTCCCCCTGGCCCCAAGGCTTTATTATATTTTTTTTTTTGATCCAGACTTCAAACGGATTGTCCTGGATGTTTATGCTATCCCATTTTTCATCCCCCTCTGGAAAAGGGGGATGGCTGGTTTTATCCCCCTCTCTTTCTTGAAAGCAGCAATTGAGAAATCTTACAAGAGGTATTTCCTTTCATTATTTTCTGCTGTTTAAAGCCTTGGGGAGAACTGTGTCGTTTTGATAAGCCCCCCAGTCTACTTCCAAACCTTCTGAATCCACTGATTTTTGTAATTCTGGGATCAGGTCTGGGATGCTTACAGGAGGAGAAACACCTTAGTACATAAATTCTGCCTGGGAGCATGAGCATTGCTCACTGCTCTGGTTTTGTACAGCTTCAGTAATCAAATAAGAGAGGTTTTTTTTTTCTTTATATCTTGTCCTCCAGCTCTTTGCCCTGCTTGTTGAGCTCTTGCTGTTGACAAGAGTCAGTTAAATACACCTGTCAGGTCATGAAACTGTTGTGAGGGAAGGACAGGAGTAGTTTAGGCTTGAACAGCCTCCTTTGCTATAGGTTCAGAAATCAGAAACTCCCCTGAATTTTTCCTTGAGGCCCTTGTTTTTTCACCAGCAATGCCAAACTTATTCTTCACATTTATAATTTTATTGGTGGTTTTGTGGAGTGTTGTGGCGTTCTGCAGTTACATGGTCTGTTCCCTTGCATTCCCATCAGAAAACAGCTTTTTTCTTTTCCTTCTAGGACAGGGAAAAAAGACAGGCTCCAAAGAATTCTGTTAAGCTTGAAACTCACCAACACCAAGCCCTCTCTGTAATGGCTCCTGCAGGTTCCCACCAGGTTTAGAATGAGCTTCTATTACTGTTGCCTGATTATTTTTATTGAAATTATCAATACTGAGGATGAACACATAGAATGAGTTGGAAACCTGGACGGTGAATTATTTTTAAAGTGATGTTGGTTATTTAGCAAGAAGTTAAGCTAAGCTCAAAGGAAAAAGCTGTGCTTCAGGCTGAATTCTAAATTTTTTCCCCCCTAAGGATACCAGGAATATCTTTGGTCTGCCAGATTTATTGGGAAATTTTTCAAGGAACCAGTTTTATTTATAATAGTGCTTTAAAATAAATTTTTTAAAGGCTCTTTGAACAACTAGGTCTTTTAAATTTTTTTTGCATCACTCTGTGCTATCTGAACTGCCTGTTCTGAACAGGAGATTTTATCCCAGGCTGTGATCTGCTCTTTTAGATGGGAATTCCTGTGTCTTGCTCTTTCACCTTCCTTTCCACTCCCCCATTTCAGACAGAATCAGGATTCAGAATGCTCAGTGTCACAATCTTAATTAACAGCAGACAGTGTCTTCCCTGTGCTTTTGGGCCATGAACCTACTATTGATTCTAATTTATTTTCCTCTGGAAAGAATACAGTTGAGACATCAGGTAAGGAGGTGCACTTGAAAAATATGCATTACTCTTCCTCATTTTCCCCAGTACCACAGGGTGGGTAAAACCATGTGGGTTTCCCCTGAGTGGACTTTACCAGAGCCTCAAGATCCAGGTGTAGCTCCATTTTCAGAGCTGTGTCTGAGTTGTTTTACCCAGGCAGCAACACCTGCTTCATATGTGAACCACAATTATCCTCCTCTGATTGACACCTGCCTTCTCCTAATAAACTCCCAGTTGCCCATCTGCATGGTGTTCCCTTTTCTCTTAATGCTTTTAATGTAAGATAAAAAACTCCTTTACAGCACTGTGCTGAAATTCAACAAAAAGGCAAACTATCTAAATTTTTCAGTGGTGGTGCAGCACTGGGACCATTTTCAAGGCTCTCTGTGGATTAGAACTGTATAATGTTTGTGGTTTGGATGCTGCTTTGAACCAGAGCAGTACAAGAACATTTTCTGGACATATTTTAGGTTTGTCAGAGCTGAAGGTAAAAATCTGGCTTGGGCTGGAGTTGAGACAGCTGTGTAAAGAGAATTGCTGTACACTGGTATCTAATCAATTTTGTCACATTTTCTTTGCATTCTGTGGTTTTTCTCTTCCTATATATTACATGTGGGGTGTCTTCAGGATTCTGGGGAGTTTCCATGGCCTCAAGAGGACACAGGGTCACACTGTGAAAGAGAAATGCACTGAAAGTTGCTGAAAACACCAAAAGCAACCCAAGCTGCCAAGGGCTGGGAGAGCACCTGGACAGGGATCTCTGGGCAGTGTTGAGTTGTCCCAAGGACAGCTGTTCTCTGTGGACAGCTGGTAGGTCATCCCTTAATTTCCTTTTTTTTTTTCATACACAGCCCCTTTCCTCCTCACAGGAAGGTGCTGATTCCTCTTCAGCGCCACCCAAAATCGCTGAATGGAGTTTTTTTTGTTTGTTCTTGGAGTGCTGTATTTTTTTGTTGTTGTTGTTTTTTTTCCAGCTAACACCATGTGTGAAATGGAACCTGCAGGTGCCCCAGGGCAGGTGCTGAGCAGGCTAGAAGGGCAGAGTGGCTGTGGGACGCCAGTGTCACACCTTCCTGTGTGAGTTAATGCTCCTGAAGAGTCTCACAGCTCCAAGACCCATTCTTAATTTCCTAATTTGGTGTCTCTGAAAGCCTGGAGCCTGAGAGGTGGTGTCTGGGAGAGAGGACATGAGGTGCATGAGCTCCCTGAAGCTGTGCCTTGGTCTGTGCAAAGGTGGAATTCATAAATTTTCTGTTTAAAGTTCCACCTCTTTAGTTTGTGTCCCACAGCCACATGGGTGGCTCGCTGATCCAGAGATTGGTGGCCGAATTTTGGGCTCCTCTCCTTTCCACTTTTGGGGCTGGATTGACCTCCCAGCTAGGATATCACTGTGATTTTGACCACTCACACGAATAAAAGGCAAAGCATCTCATTAAGAAGAAAACCCCTCATTTTATAGTAATTTTCACAAAAGAAACACACAGGACCAGTCCCATCCTTTTGTGTAGCTGGGGTTTTGTTATTTACTTGGAGATGGTGCAACCTTTCTTAAAAAATCTCATTCTCCAGATTCTTCTGCAGCATTTATCCAACAAGTAATTAACTTGTGTGTTTGGTCTGAATATGCTGTGTCCCTTTCTTTTCGGTTTTTGGTTGTTTTGTTGTTTTTTTTTTCTTTTCCCTCCTGTGTGTTTGAACAGGTTTCAGCTCTCACAGGTGTCACTGTAGGCGATTGTTTGATCTTAATTATCAAAGCTTTGATCTCATTTCAGAAAAGTATGAATGAATTCAGAGCTGTGGCTGGGGAGGGTCAGGAGGAACACAGGGAGAGGTTGAATGGGAATTAAGAGGCAGCAGAGAGGAAAGCACAGTTCTGAGGTCTAAAAACAATTTTATATTCATCAGAAACCCATTAGAGGGGGGAAAAAAGCTTACTATACTTCATCTGCTCTACCTTAGCTTGTAAATTGAATCCTGCTCCCAGAGTTATTAAGAACTCCCTGCTGCTCTGTATTTCTGAGTGCATCTTGTCATTAGAAAACACCTAGGTGAGTGATATATCCACATGCTCCACTGATCTAAAGTGGTTTTCTGCAATAAGCTGATTAAAGTGAATGACCCAAAATCTGGTGAGCAGATCTGTGGATAATAGGTAATCTGGGCAGTAATGGGCTCCTGATGGTGCCCAGGTGTATGTGTACAAATTGTTCAGCAGGGAGAAAGAATGTGCTAAATCCAGTGGTAGGAGTTTCTGAAAGATCATTCCTTGGAATGAGCGATTTTTGGGTTGAGTCCATGGATTCTGCTAAATCAGAGCACCCCAAGTCTGGTATTGAGAGGGGAATTTTCATCATACAGATGCTGAACTAGTCCATTTTTTCTTTCAGAATAATTTAAATGTTGTTGTTAGTTTGTGGAGGGGAGGGGGGGGTTCATTCTTCAGCAGTCTGTGCAAAGGGTGGACCCCAGAGAGCTGGAGGCTGAACCCGTGGTCCAGGAAGCTCTGCAAGCTCAGACTTAACTTTAAACTGACTTCTATTTTTCTCCAGTTAAATACTCTTTTGTTATTTGTTTTAGCATGGCTTTCAGTGGTAGCTGCCACGTGCAGTCACCAGATTTTGGGGTGGAAAACCCCATCCCTCCACACTCCACCTCCACCCCTTCAGGGATGCAGAGAGAGGAACACCAGGACACACATTCCCTACACAAGAAATCCAGCCAGGGGGGTTTATTTTTGTTTTCTGAGGTCTCTGTGATCTTACCCTGAGGGGTAAGAAAGGGTTAGGGAGACCCAGCAGCTCCAGGATCTGACAGCCTGGAGCAGGATTATCACACAGTTTAGCCAGTTCTGGTGTTACATAAATGTATATGTGATAAATAGTGCTTAATGACTATGAGAAATGTCTCCCAGCATTTGCCAATAGATTTGCAATGCACTGGATTTATGAAAGGCCTTGACAAAATTCCTAAACAAACCAAGTTTTTTTCCTTTACTGTGTAGTTTTGTAGCTGTGATTAAGAGGTTTCTGTTTTTTCCCCAGTGAAGGCAGTGGTGCTGGTGTGTTCTCCCAAGTGCATGTGGTCTAGTTTATTTAAGCAGGAAGGAGTTTAAGTGGAAATGAGCCACAGAAATGTGTGCCACTTGTCTAAAACAAACATGGTTTAGGCTTTTTCCTTGTAAGTGACATCTATTATTACATTTTTAAGTAGATCTTTGTTAGTAAGCATCTGTAAGCGTGTTTGATCAGATGGAAAGATCCAAGGCTGTATTTATATTGCTAAACCAGAATGTTCTCTTGACGTAAGGAACTGCACCAATGCCAGCTGAAGTTAATTGGGAATTTGCAACTCAAAGGATGTAAATCCCAAAAAAATGTTTCTGTTTCCTAGGACTAAATAAATGCAGTGGATGAATAGAAATGTTGAGAACTGATCTCCACCAGTTATTGGAAATTATATCAGATATTGAAAATTATATCATCAAGAGATAAATATGAGCATCTTCTCAGTATAGAAATTTCTTTGCTCTTGCTGCAACCAGTGTGTCAATTTATAGGATATTTGGTATTTGAAGGATTCCAAGTTTGCTTTCCTCCCTCTGGAGCATTCCAAGGATACATAAACTTTAAAAAAAAATCCACACAACTTGTACAAGCATAAAACAAAAAAATCATCCCACACTTGATGGTTTCTACTCCCAGAGGATGAAGAGCATCACTCTCATGTTCTCATGTGAGCTGAAGACATAATTTAAAATCATCGTGGGTTTTGAAGTTCTGCTTTCAGTTGTGTTTCACTGAGGGAATTCCAGGCTTGCCCTACAGTGCAGATCCAGATTGGCTTCCAGCCAGAGGTGGAAGCTTGTTAAGGTACATTTGATTCCCTGGTTGAAGAATATTAAAAAAATATTCTTCATTAACTGTGAAATTGAACGAGGTGGTTGTTGTTGTACTTGTCTGGTAACCTCAGTGGAGACTAGACTTGCTCAACACACTGATCTTAGGGAAATGCCAGGCATGGATATCTCAGGAATTGTTCTGTTCCTCTATTTCCTGAGTATTTTCCTCTGGTTTCTATGAATTTGTCACGTATGGATTGGCGCTCTGATGAGTTCTGACACTACTGCTCTCTTCAGATGACTGAAATCCACACACAAAAAGAAAAATCTCAGTTTCTTCACTAATTTAGGGAAAATTCCCTCAACTCTAATTTTACATCATGAAGCTGACTGTACCCAGCAAGTTCTTCAAGACTTGATGGGATTTACATTTTGCAGGATTATTTAGAAATATATGGGCCTGCTTTCATATAATTTCTAGGAATAAAAGCCAGCAAAAACTATATCTGGAAGCTAAATACTGTTATTCCTGCCAAAATGTTAAACATTTTATTTTCTTTTTCCATTTGACATTAAATTAAAAAGAAAAATGTGTCTATAATTTACCTTTTATTATAGTCACTCTATTTTATCTCCAAGGGGAATACCATCATATTTTTAATCACATGCAGCTCCCATTTCAGCTACCCACATTTTTCAATATTCCATTTTAAAGAGCTCTGTCTGCATGGAGCATTCTCAGTGCATCACTTCATGTGAGAAGCTTTCCCTCCCCTCTTCCATGACACCATTTCCTTTTCTTTTTACATTTGATTTTCCTCTTTTTTGCCCAGTAACCACAGGCAGTCAGGATTTCTCCCAGGAGCACTGAGGACATGGGAGTTTCAAGGCCAAGATTTTAGCTGTAGCCATGAGCTTTAGTGAGGGTTTGAGGGGCCTCCAAAATTTGAGGTTCCTGAGTTAATGATGTAATAATTCTCTGTCTGTGAACTGCTGCTGACACTTATTTTTATGATACTGAAGGAAGTGCATATTAGATTTTATCCTCTGTTATTATCTGCTCATGTTATTAAGCCTTCATTAAGATTCATGTCCAAATGAACCATTAAGCCAAGCTGGGGAAGGAAGAACACACAGAAAATTCAGATGGTGAGAGCTGAGATTCCCTCTCGTGATAAAATGCCAGCCCATGGTTGGAACAAATTATTTTAATTACTGAAAAATTAGGGAAATAATGCAGTGAGGCACAGTCCTGGATTACTCAAGTTTCTTGGGAAACCTTTCCATCCACGCTGGTTTGAGGGTTTTTCTCTTCCCAAATCCCATGGGAGTTGCTCAAGGACAAAAGCTTGGGCAGAGTCATAACCACAATGTGCTGGGCTGACTCTGGAGGCAAAGCAAAGTGCAAGGACATCTCATCTTTCCAGAAAATAAAGGGGTTCTTTGTTTTGTTTTTTGTTGTTGTTTGCGTGTTTGTTTGGTTTGCTTCTTTTTTTTTTTTTTTTTTTTTTTTGGTGCAGCTTCTGCAGAGCCATGGCCCCAAGTGGCTCTGGGTTCCTGGGTAAGGAGATCTTTGCATGAAATATCAAGTCATGTAACCACTTTCTTCCAGATCTGGGGCCAGAATCTCAGCTGGTGTAAGTCAGCAGAGCTCCACTGACATTATTAGTGCTCCAGTGATTCACACCAGCTGTGGGTCTGGTCTTCTGTCTTATTTATGAACTAAATGTCAGGAAATATGAAATGATCTCTTATAGTCAGCAGTTCTCCAGATGTGTTAATGGAGTTTAAGTTTACCAAAAGGCAAGACTTCAAAGAGAGATCCAGCAGAAGAATAAACTTTCAGGAAGAATGCCTTACTTAGAGGCTTCTTGGCAAGAGAGGGCTGTGCAACTTGCTGCAATTTAAAGAAATTAACTCAGTTATGCATCAGGGTATGGTCATACAGCCTCTCTGAGAAATCCAAAATAATTTCACAGCCCGGAGCAGGCTGCTGGCATTCAGTGAGCAGCTGCCATGCGAGTGGGAATCGCCAAACCTTAAAACCAAAATTGAGTTGCTGATGGGCTTTGTGTGAGGAGCCTAATGCCTCCACTCTGCTGGTGGGGTTGGGTTTATTCAGAGCCACACTGCTGCAGCTTTTGGAGATTAAATGAGGACCATGTTGTTACAAGGACACAGAAGCTTAATAGTTCTCACTGTGCAATGTGAAAACTCAACAGTGGCTTGGCTTAAAGATGGGATCTCAGGGATGGTGTTGAAAACTGTTATTTTAGCCAATGAGGATGGAGTGGTTGTTGACGCTGCTTAAGCCCTGCCAGGCTTCCTTGTCCAAATCAGAAAACTCTAGAACAGCTGAAACCTCACAGCCAAGAAAATGTGGGGTCTCAGGGGGGGACTTTTAATTGTTTTATGCCTGAATAATATATGAGCATATGCTCCAGGAAAAAAAATAAAATAAAATAAAAAAAAAAATACCACAACCAAAAAAACCCATACCTGAAATATCCTGTGGTGGCACAAAGGCCTCCACAACCTAATTTATTTGCTAATGAGACCTTTCAGAATTAATGTGAATGTTCAGTGTGTGGCTCCACACTGTGTGCCTCACATATGTTGTTCTCACTGGAGATGGACCCACAAAGGTTAAAAAAAAAAAAAGAACAGCACACCTCCAGTGACTGAGCCTGATAACCCCCTCTGTTGGGGCTTGGTGCCTTGATTTTATTTTTAAATAAGTTGATTTCCAGCCACCAGAGCAGCCTGGGATTCTCTGAGGTCATTGGTAAAGGGTCCAATTCCTGCAGGTCGGTTTCACAGCTAATCCCAGTGACTTTTGGTCAGGCAAATATCTGTTTAGGTGTCACTGCATGCCAAAAGGAATATAAAAGATGCTTGGCAGAATTTATTAAGGCCTGAAGAAGAGCTTTTGGGAAGAGTTCTCAGAGAAAGCTCATTAGGCTTTCAGAGAAAGTAATTACCACAGTTTGCATATAGCAGTATATTGAATTTAGAGGGGTTTGCAGAACTGGAGTGGCAGAGTGGTGAGGAAATTCTGAATGCTCTTAGGAAGTGGCAGCATCCAAGACTCAGCATTTACTGGGATGTTTGCTGATGAAATGGAACTCATTCCCCAGATCCAGGAAAACACAGAATGTTCAGAGCCCTGAGGAACTTCCAGTGGGAGTCATGCAGTGCCTGATGTCTCAGGGAGCTCATTCCCTTCTGAAATTGCCATGTTTTATAGAGATTTCTGCTCCCTAGAGATTCCTAGGTAGGAGTTATGGAAAAATCAGGTTCTGAAAATTGCTGATCGTTTTGTCAAATGACAGTTTGACTTCACCACACAGAGCAGTTGAAGGGAGATGCTTGAATCAGTCTGAAAATTAATATTTCACTGCATGCCCCATTTCACTCAGTCCTCACAGGGCTGCACTGGAGGGTAGAACTCTCCACCACTTCTGTCTAGTTCTTCCCATCCTGGGTGATACATTAATTTTTCACCTTTTTGTCGGTTTTGCAGCAGTGTAATAAAGCTGGGCATGAACCCTTGTGAAGCTCCAGCAGCCCCAAATCCTGCAGTAGAGAACACCAGGTCTGATCCCTGCTTCCCACACCCATTCCCTGCAGGCAGGTCCTGAGCCAAGGTTAGGACATCACCTCTTATTTTCAAAGCAGTGACAATAAGATAATGATTCCAGTGACTGATGCTGGTCACTGGAATGCCTTGTCACTGGAAACACACACCCCTGTGATTGATAAATCTCTAAACTCACAGAAAAAAAAAATTCTCTGCAGGATTCTGTGTTTTTTGTTTGGTTGGTTTTTTGTTTTGTTTTGTTTTGTTTTTTGTTTTTGTTTTGTTTTGTTTTGTTTGTTTGGGGTTTTTGTTTGGTTGGTTTTGGGGTTTTGTTTGTTTGGGGGTTTTTTTTGTGTGTGTGTGTGTGTTTGGATTCAGCCTATACAAGACTAATTCCTACAGAGATCAGAGGCTGTTTCAAATGCCACTTTTATTTTTTTGGGAAACACAAGATGCATCACCTTCCCAAGGCACAAGGGCAGAGCTGCCTTTACTGGAATCATGTCTTGCAGAGAGAGCAGAAATAGGGAACACAGTCTCTTAGCATGATTTCTACGTCTGTGCTGCTCTTCCTAACTCTCCATGTGGAAATCGTGGGTGAAATGATCATTCTCAGGGTGTTTAAAAAACTTCTACCAGAGCAGCTGAAGCGGTGACATTTAAAAACTGAATTTCCTCTGCTTGCTTTGCCACCCCGGCGAGCGATCAGGTCTCTTTCCTCTTAGATGTAACCTGAAAAAAAAAAAAGGCCCAAAAATATGCTGGGATTACTTACATCTGTTTCCAAATTTGTCTGACATCCTTCTGATTTTTATTTTTTTTTGGTTTCCAGAGCTGGCCTGGCCTCGCAGGTGACATCGGGGCAGCGCTGCCCAGATTGGGATCTGGAAACCCTGGAAAACTCCTGTGAGCCAGAGGACCTCTTTGGGGACATGTAGCCAGGTCTGGGCTGGGGACAGGGGACACTGGTGCTTCCAGCAGGGATGAGCTATAAACTACAAGGTGTTTTTTATACAGAGCAAAGCCAAATTCTTCTCTAAACCCCCCTGCTGCGCTTCCCCCGTTCTCACAGACCCTGGGCTTGCTACACCTCGTTTGTGGGGTCTAAAAATGGAGTTTAGCCTCTGTGTAAACCTGTTATCAGCTGTGTGTGGGAAGGGAGAGCACTGTGGGTGTGTTTTTGCATATTCACAGGCTCTGTGTTCAGGATCAGCCATTTCCCAGACACCAGGCATGAAGAGATTCCACTGCACTCCACCTTTCCCAGGTCAGTCTGGGTAAATCAGCTTTATGTGATGTGCAGGTGTGACTTCAGGATGGTCTGTTTCTGAGTCAAAGCATACAAAGAAATGTCCTTTTACTGTCCTTTTACTGTGTGGCACTATGCATTATAAGGTATCCTTGCTTTTGGGAGTAAAGTGCTACTCAAGTTGATACTGACTATTTTTACTTTCTGTAGAAACATTTAAAGTTGTGATTTTTTTGATACTTCAGCTTTTTCCCTAAGGTGATTTCTAAAAAAATAAAATAAAATAAAATAAAATTAATTTGAAAAAATAAATACAGTTTGTCTTTAACCTGTGAGTAAAGGCAGTAGTTACCAAAGCATGTTAGTGCCTGAGCTTGCCTTGACCCAAACTGATGCATTCATTTGGATTTAAGGCTTCACCCAAAATACAAAGTTAACATGCATTCACCTTCAGTGGCCAAAATGAAGAGCCAAACCTGGACCTCAGGTTTCTGCTTTGCAGTTTCTAGAGCCTGAATCCATTCTTGTTTAACACGGATTCAGTTCTTTCTGCAGGAGGAATCCCACTGAACTCAGTCACTGAAATCTTCTGTGCTCTATGGGGTGCAAAGCTCTCTGGTAAAATAACTGATATTTTTGAACTGGCTCTGATTCTGCTTCCAGAATTCCATCCCATATTCAATTAACAGCATCATTGTCAGTATTTCCAGGTTTCATACAAGAGCATGGAGATCTGGGAATATTATATTTAAACATTCCCCTCTCAAAAAACACGGTCACAGCATTTTAAATTCACAAAGGGCTTTGGGACAGTGTTATAAATCACGCAGCAAAAATAAGAATGGCCAAAATATTTTGCTTGCTAGAAAGGCTTTGTGCCTGGGAAGTGACAGGACCACAAAAGAGCCATTCATGCCACCATTCATAGGCACAGCCTGATTTAAAATCTTCCAATGCTGATCTGACAATGCTTTCAGCAAAAGCTTGTATAAGGTTTCAGTTTTAAAGTGAAAATGTTCCATGACTTCACCCGGAGTGCCAAAGCTTGGCTCAGTGGTGCCTGCAACAGAAAATGGAGGTAAATGGAGCTGAACATCCCACTCAACTCCCCACTTCCAGGAAATTTTGTGTTTCTAATAGTGAAATGTTCTTGTGCAAACAGGAGATGTTACCACGCCCTTGGTATATGTGTAGTAACATCCATCAGAGTGTTTATTCTTTTGTCTCCTTTATTTTTTTTTTTTTTGGTCTTTTTTGTTTGTTTGGGATTTTAGGGTTGGTTTTCTTTGGTTGCTTTTTTTCCCTGGGTTTTTGATGTTTTGTTGTTTTCTTTTGGGGGGGGGGGGGCTTTTGTTTTTTTTGTTTTGTTTTATTTGTGTTAGTTTGTGGTTTTTTTTGTGGGGGTGTTGTTTTTTGTTGGTTTTGGTTTTGTTTTGGGGTTTTTTTTATTTGTTTGTTTGCTTTTTTTTGTTTGTTTGTTTCTGTTTGTTTTTGTTTTTTGGTTTGGTTTGGTTCAGCTGAGGTTGTTTGCACACACACAGACACAGGCACCTCTTCTCACCTGGAAGCCTCCTGACAACGTGCCAGTGCCCTCAGCCACGGGGGAAGTGGTGGTGAAATCCTCCTTTCTGAAGATTTATTTGACAAACTACTGGGGTTTTTTTTAAAATTAGTCTCCATTTTCCAGGAGACTCCAAAAAGGGGAAACCTGCCAGCCTCAAAATCAGTTCAGGTCTGTGTGTGTCTTTCACTGTCTGACAAATTTCCAGCAAAACTTGCAGGAAATCAGTGAAACTTCTTCAGGAGGTGCATTTGTCTGTGAGAGAAGTGGGGATATCTGCTTTATCTTTAAATTAAAAATTATATCTCCTTTATCATCCCTCCCAGTGCATGGAGACAGGCCCAGTAGTCCAGTTGGCCAAGACAGGTGAAATTGCTTTCAAATTAACTCATGTTCTTTGGGGAAGGGAACTCTGCAATGCCTCATGATAGGATTTTTTAAAACCTGCTAAATTAATCCAATACTTGGTGTTGTCTCTGAGAACAGCAAAGGTCTTTTGCCATCCCTCCTGATTTAATTATTATATGATTTAATGATTTTCTGGGTTTAATCCTCACTCCATTCGCCCTCCTCTTTAGCAGATCTACCAAACTTAGACTTGTTTTGTTTTGTGAGCAGGGTTCTCTAACTCAGTGTTTATAAAACATGTTCTCCAATCAACTCAATTGCTTCTTCCCTACCTAAAATGACAGGAGACAAAAGAGAGAAAAAATTACCAGAAGTGGGTTTTTTAAGTTGGAACTTAACCAAAGGTAGGAAGGACAGATCAAATTCCAAAGATTCTTTATTAACATTTCTCCTTTATATTGATCTACAAAAGTTTTCCCAGATTTTTTTTTTCCCCCCACAGGTTTAAACTGTATTTCTGGGGGAAGATAAAACATGCAGTTGTTTTACAGAAGGAAAAAAACATGTTTTCATTCAAGACTTGGTCTCATCTAAAGTTTTATACATGTAATGTAACTGCTTGAGCAGTTGTATGTGTCCTGCAAAATAATTTGTTATTTGAGGTCTGAATTAGTTCAACAAATTTTGAAAAGAACAGTTCAAAAATATTTCTTTTCAAGAGAGGAAAAAGAAAATTCTGGACCAAAAAAAAAAAAACCAAAACAAAACTCATAAATTCTTGAAGAAGTGCTGCATAAAGTGTTGCCTTTGGCATGGTAGTGTTAGTTTGATTTTGAGATAATGTTTTGACACTGTATCACTATTTTAACTTTATTTATAATCACTATTATTCCCAATAGCAGACACTCGTGTGTGTGCCTGTGTGTGCATCAGACTCTCCCACTCTTTGTGCCTGTGATGTGCAAATGACTGTGTGTAAATGTGAATCTCTGGAAATGTTTAGTGTGGTGTAGCTGGCTCTGACAGCTCCTGCAGTTTGATCCATCAGCCTGGAGGTGCTGGAGGAAAGAAAAAGTCTTTGCACGTGAGGATTCAGGTGCTGATAAATGTATAAGGCAATGCTTCTTTTTTGTCTGTTTTTTTTTTTTTCCCCCTGTTTTTCTGGGAAAAATGAAATATGGGCATGGTGAAGTTAAAATGGAAGGAAAAGTAAAAGTATGTCCAGGCTGCTCAGAGGCTGAAGGTGATACATTTGAACTTCTTCTGAGCCCAAATCTTTCTCCAAAATTTCCTTTTGGTGATCTGTCATCCTCCATCTCATATTTTTCTATTTTTTTTTATAATGTTGGTCAACATCTGAATTTTCATCCTCCATTGACCATTAAAGGATTTCCATGCTGTTACAATTGTACTCCAGAATCAATTTAATTCATAAAAGTCATCAAGATTAATCTGCTACTGTTGGGAAACCGAAACTGTATTTTTAAAGACCAACACTTTTAAGAAGGAAAACACTGAGCTGGAGGAAAATAATTTCTGGAGATCCTTAGGGATAAGTCCTGGGGTCAATGCTCATTGAGCGTTTTCACCAGTGGAATTGTAATAAAAAGTAGGAATTGCAGTGAAACTTGAAGATGTGGATCTGGGAAGCCTGGCACTGTCTGGTCTTGAATTTCATGGTGCCACCCTGGGCAGAGGTGACAACAGTAACCAGAAATCTTCCTCTTCCTCTTCTCCCTTTCCTTCTTCCCCCTGGATTCTAATATCATCCAAGGTGATGTTTGTGCAAGCCCTAGATTAAAAAGATGTCCATTCTACTTTAAGGTTCCTTCTTGAGAAGGAAACAAAGCTCAGTTTTGGGGTTTTTTTAATGCCTCTATTTGCCTTGTACAGAAACATTTTCCCCAGGAAAATTTTGCCATCATTCCTGCAGCCTCACAGGGACACTGGACAGGGGATTTTGGAAAGGGACTGTGAAGATCATCTCTGTAAAGGTTTTCTTGTGAGCCTCAGCTTTTCGGGAATCAAACCAATTTCTCCTTGCTGGAATACTCTTCCTAGGTAGGAAACAAACACATGAAACCACTTTAAAAACCACTTTAATACTGAAGCTGAAAAATACTGAAAAAAAACTATCTTTCTCTCACACACACAGCTGTTGCTCATCTGAGAGACTCTGAGAGGAATATTTGATAGTAAAAATTCATGTCCAGAGTTAGACATCCACTCAGTGAAGGGCATGAAGGTTCATATTTAAATATCTGGTTTTATGCAGCTATTACTATAGAATGCATTTAATAATCATCAGTACAGCATGTAGCACCCATGCATGTAGCACCCACCCTCTGAGTAAATGATACAACACCTCGTTGTCCTCTCTCTGCTTAATTGATTATGACTCTGAGATCCTGCATCTCACTTCTAGTGCGTGGTTCTGATTCCTGTGGGTGGAGAGACCAGGGTGAAGCCCTGGGATTAATCAGTTTAATCAGTTTAATCACCTGCCTCAATATCCTCACGTAGCCCTCTCTTTCTGAGATGTTGCCAGGTCCTCTTTGGCTTCCAAGGTAGTTGAAAGATGATGTTAAAACTCAGTTTTAACCAAAAGCCAGCACTCTAGGCAGAAAAGGCTGGAGAAAATCTGTCCTTCAGACTTACATCCATGTGAGAACAGAGAAAGGCAATAAAATATTTTTACAGGACTACTCACATGCCTGTTCACCTCTAGTTTATAAAAACACTGGGAGAGCTTTTATGCAGCAAAGAAATGAGGAGATAGAGGAGTTCTAACATTAAATAGTCATTACAAATGTATCACAATGTGCAATAATGTGCTCAAGGTTTTTACCATATTAGAAAGGCAGGTATTGACAATACTGACGGAATTCCCACACAGTGAGGGGAGAAAATTATCTCCACCCTTCGTGGTACCTGGCAGAAACCATCACCTTGTGTCCCTGAGGATGGATGAGCCCTTTGCCCTCCTGTTATCCATGAATTATTGACATGGGAGTGGAGGCAGCTCAGCAGCCAGCAGCACCAGCCTTCTGTGGGGTGATTCCAAACCCTAAAGCTAAAACTCTGGTGTGGATCCTTTCTGCCTGTGGGTTAAGGGCATCCCTGCACTCCATTTTTTTCAGCCTGTCTCAGGTTTAGTTCAGCTGGGGATGTTCAAGGCTTGCCTGGTTGACCACATTTAATAATAATGAAAATAATAAAAATAATTCTGTGGGGAAAGAACAGCCCAGGGGCTGGTCCTAAGCAGCTCCTGGTGGTGGAGGAGACAAAGCCCTGCATCCTGCTCCCTGTGGCTGCCTGGTTTCATCCTCATGACTCCATCCTTCCCACCACAGAGCCAAAACCCAGGGAGATGAGAAAAGAAATCAGCTGTCTAGGGCCCCCACTAATAAATATCTATAAAAAAGAAAGAGTGTCTACCCAGGAACAAAAGAGCAATTGAGGCATTTTAACCCAAACCTCTGCAATAAATTAATCAGAGCTGATTTAGGAGAAGTATTTTTTGCTGCAGAAGCATGGAGGAAGTGAAATAATTTCTGCCTAGCACTTGGCCCCTTGCAGACTGTCTCTTTCTGCTCATACAAACCTTGAGAAGATGGGACAGGGCTCCTCATGACAGCTCCCAGGAATGTTGAGTCTTCCACTTTGGCTTCAGCTGAGCCTAACTGGATGATGATTTATTGCAGCTGCTCCATAATAAGCTGCTGTGAGCCCAGAATGAGCTGATGTTTTGCAATGTTAGGCTTTTTTTTTTTTTTTTTTTTTCCCCCCCTCTTCTTAAACCTTGATTTTGTGTGGAGGAGCAAGCTGGTGATTTTCTCCAAGTGGAGCTGCTGCAAGGACCTTCCCTTTTGCTGTTACCAGTTTCAATGGATGGCTCAGCTGCCTTCAGGTCAGGTTTTTTCAAATTTCAGGGTGTGTATTTGCTCAATTAAGCCTAACCAGAGGTGTATATGGACCTGTGTTCCTCCTGAGCAGCATGAGTCCTCACCATAAAACCCTCAGACTTGCTCAGGACTCCTGCGGGAGGGAAACCTCTCACATCAAACTCACAAAATTAGACAAATCAGAGAGCCCAAGCCAAAGTTTGATGCACAAAAATCATTGGCAAGGTCTCAATACAATGAAATGTGTGAGGGCAACCCTGTCTGATTTTATCACTCCAGGTTCAAGACCCTAAAATGAGAAATTTAACTTACACAGAAGATGCACAGGCCAGGAAAAGAAAACAAAAATAGTATATGTAGGTTCCACACCACAATGGGTTCTTCATATCCTTTCCCTTCTCCTCAGTACCTAAGTGATTTGGAGGAAAATTTTTAAAAAATCAGGCTGAAACAGAGGTGAGCACATTCTGGCCATCTTTCTACTATTTTTGCAGTGATTTCAGTTTCCCAGCTGAGGGGGAAATTCTCAGATTGCTGTTCACACCTGGCAGGGCTGGCCCAAGTCCCTTTGTTCCCCTGTTCCTTGTGGCTGTGCCACCCTCACCGGGGCTGGGTTACCAAATCAGTTCCTCCACACCCAGCCCTGAAATGACAATTTGAATAGAGAACTGCCTCGAAATGAAATCCCTTTGAGGCCCCCAAAAGTGTCTCTATAAATTCTATTGGCAGGAGTGTTTTTCTTTTATTTGGCTATAATTTTGCTGTACCCCTTTAGTAATTAATTACTTTCCATTGTGGCACCAAATTACTGGAGAGAGTTTGGCTGGGGAATGAGTCAGGTCCTCACCACACTGCAGGCAGCCCCAAACCCTGTGCAGACTTGAGGGCAGTGAGGATGGGAGCTGTGTGCTTTCTGAAGGAAAGTGGCACCTCTGCCGTGCATGAAACTGGCCAAGGTGGCAGATCAGGGTGGTTGGGGGATGGCCAGGGAGACACTGCTCTCATGGCTGGGGGGCAGTGAGGTGGTTCACCTCAAATTTACAAAGACACTGGGAGAGCTTTTGTGCAGCAAAGAAATAGACAGAGAAGCAGAGGGGTTCTTACGCAAAATATGAGATTAAATACATATCATTAAATATGTAAATATAGAATCAATATTATATATTTATATATAAATATGTATAGTATTTGTTTATATTACAGGACTATATATTTATCATTTATATTAATACATATAATATTTTATATATTTATATACATTTAATATAATTATGTATATTTATATATTATTTTACTTATTTTATGTATTTATATACTATATATAGTTTTATTTGTATATATTTATATATGATATATAGTTTTATTTATTTATTTATTTACAATTATATATATAATTTTTATATATTTATATATAATATATATAACTATTACATTTATACATAAATTTTATATTCTATATAATTATATGTTATATATTATATATTATACATTTATTATATATTATATATTATATATTATATATTATATATTATATATTATATATTATATATTATACATTATACATTATATATTATATAACATATGTTATATGTTATCTGTTATCTATTATCTATTATCTATTATGTATTATATATTATATTACATATATTATATTACATATTATATATTGTATCTATATGTTATATGTTTTATATATTATATTATTTATATATTTTATACAATTGTAATACATAATTAATAATATATATAATATGAATATATAAATATATACTGTATTAGTACTATATTAATATATTATATATAATATAAATATATATAATATTTAAAATATATAAAAAATGTGAGGTACTGTGCTCAAGGTTTTGCATTCTTGCTGTATGAGGAAGGCAAGTTCCTAAAGGAACTTCAGGGGCAGGAAGGCTCTGATGTTTAGGGTGATGTGTGAAAAGAGATCTCCCTTGGCTCTGCTTTGGAGGATTGGGGTAATCCTTGAAAAACAGAAGGATGATGTTTTTATTTATAGGAGGGAAGAGCCCAGGCTGCTGCCTGTGGTGCCTCTGGCGGTGCCCCAGTCCTTGAGATGGGCACAGCTCAGGTGATGCTCCCTCTCCTCCTGATCCCATTGCTGAGGGATGCTGTACCTTACCCACACGTGGCAACAGCAGTCCTTGGGATGACTCCTGGGCTGAACTCACCTCTTAGAGTTTAATTTAATACGGGGTTGGCTGAAGACCTGCACACCCAAAAACTCCCACCCAAGACATTTGATGGATCATTCTGTGACCTTCCAAAACCACGACCAGCAGAAATGCTGGGCCCCATTTCGGTGTCCCCAGATGCCTGCCATCCTCAGAGGGTGTGTGAGAGGGCTGTGGCATAGGCAGAACAGGTCTGGAAGGCAGCAGGAGGCAGTGGGAATGCTTGAGGGAGTGACAACAGGAGCTTCAACCAAAGCTGAAGGGGAGCAATCAGATAAAAAGCAGAGCAAACCAAAACAAACAGCAGGAAGCAGCTCTTGGTGCAAGCCCTGGAGCTGGCTGCCAGCAGACAGGGTGGGTGCTGAGAGCCAGCCCACCTCCCACTGGGAATGGGCCAAGTGCTCTGGAAAAGGGCCACCAAGGGATGGCCTGGAGGTCCCTGTGTCTGGGGAGAGCACAAGGGGAAGAAGAATTTATGTTCACATTCCTCTTTATTGCCCTTTTTCTGTTGTGGGCAGATGTGAGCTGGCAGTCCCTGTGGGTACAGATCACTGACTGAGTGCCCTGCCTGGGGAGGAAAACTGGGAAATTCCTACACGTGCTGGGGCTGTGATGGGAATGCTGCTGGGTGGATTTAGGGGAAGGTGGGAGGTTATTCCATCCCTGCCTTCCTCTCACTTGTGTAGCCCTCTCTGGGCCATACAGCAGCGCTGAATGTGGTCCTTGTGTCCTTCCATCCAGGGCAGAGCCGAGTCTGGACCTGCACCAAATCATCTCCTTTTCAGCCCCCAGAAGTTAAAGTATTGCTCTGACAAGGTATTTGACACAACAAAATGAGTTGTGTTCCAGCCACAGCCAGAAAGTTTCATATTCAGACATTTAAATGTGACATATTCATGAGAGCATATAATCCCATTTTTAATAACCTGTATGTGTTTTTCCCACCAGTGCAGCAGAAAAACCTTTGCTGCACAAGTCAACACCTGGGCAGCTGCTGCATGGACAAATTTCAGCCAAAAAAAGTTAGGCACAGGTGCAGGTTCAGAGAGCACCCTTAGGCTTCTTGTTGGTCAGCAGAAGGAAAATGTGTTTTTTATTTGAAAAGCTTCAACCTTACAACTGGACAAGGTCTAACTTGTTTTACAGCCTCTTTTCTAGTACCAGTGTGTCTTGTAAAACAACTTGGTCTCCACTTATCTTTTTACACATTTGCATCACATTGTTTGGTGCAAAAAAAGCCCCCAAAAACATTTCTTCTGTTTACCAGTGTGTCTTGTAAAACAACTTGGTCTCCACTTATCTTTTTACACATTTGCATCACATTGTTTGGTGCAAAAAAAGCCCCCAAAAACATTTCTTCTGTTTCAGCCTGAGAGACACATTTCACTAATTGTATTTGGTTTGTGCGGCCAAGTGCTTCTGGACTGACGTGCAGTGTTGTTGAGACTTTGTTATTATGGCTGTTGCTTTAATCACAGGTGGGTAATGACAATCTGCTCCAGTAGCTGCCTGCTCCCTCTCAGAATCACAGAATCCAAGGACTCTTGAGGCTGGAAAATCCCCCCAGGATCCTCAGGTCTCAGCTGTGCCCAGTCCCCACCCTGTCCCCAGCCCAGAGCTCTGGGTGCCACCCCCAGGAATTCCTGGGACACCTCCAGGGATGGGCACTCCAACCCTCCCTGGGCACTTCCAGTCCCTGAGCACCCTTTCCATGGGGAAATTCCTGCTGCTGTCCACCCTGAGCTCCCCCGGCCCAGCCCAAGGCCGTTCCCTCTGCTCCTGTCCCTGTTCCCTGGAGCAGATCCCAAATCCCCCCGGCTGTCCCCTCCTGTCAGGGAGTTGTGCAGAGCCACAGGATCCCCCCTGCTCCCCCTTTTCTCCAGGCTGAGCCCCTTTCCCAGCTCCCTCAGCCCCTCCTGGGGCTCCAGCCCCTTCCCCAGCCCCGTTCCCTTCCCTGGACACTCCAGCCCCTCCATTCCTCCACGTTATCCCATCTATTGGCAAGCTGTTCCCAGTGCATTTCTTGTCCCAGCTGCCTTCACTGACCCAGGAGCTCAGGGAGAAGAATTGGTCACAGTGCCTTGCTCTCCTTGTTCATATCTCACACGAGTTCATTAAAGTTATGAACGTGTTGTGAAATGAAAATAAATATAATTCTGGCTCATCCGGTGTAAAACTAGCTTAGTCATGCCGAGATGGGGTCTGTCTGCATCTGTTAATTAATTACCCTGACAGGCCTCAGCCTGGGACTCATGAGACATCACAGGGTTTTCTGGGATGTCCTGACAGAAAAAGCCTTTTTCCCCACAGCGTAGGAGCAAGGGCAGAATGATTTTTGGTTTTTAGCACTGTGTCAGGTCTGTCAGCTGTGGGTGAGTTGAGTTACACCTCACCAGGGCACTGGATTCTCTGCCAGACAAGTCACAGAACCTCAGCCCAAAGTTCTGCCTTTGAGGGGAGTTTCCATTGCAGAAACTCTGGGAAATGATATTATCATTTACTGCTTAAGCATTTTTGCTGTTTTGATTTTTAAAATGCTGTAGAGAACCAACAAGTAAGTGTTAAACCTTCTGTAAGAGACACATATGGCAGAGGAGCTGCAAAGCACAAGCCAGGGCTGGATACCTAAAGCCCAGAGAGAGAACAGATGTTTTACCACCTGCACACTCCTTCCTACCAGAAAATAATTCAGATTTGGATGCTCCACACTAGATGAGTTTTTATTTCTTTTATTTTTCTTTTTTTTTTTCTTTTAAACTGAATTACCATCTCCTTAAAGTGTAAGCAGAGGGGGTAGAAACACAGACATTAGTATTATACCCTAGGTTTGCACAGTGCTTACAGGAAAATGTTAAAATGAAGTTTGGGTCTCCTGGGGTTAATAATGTATGGTTAGTGTAGGGTTGTTATGAAAAGAACATAGTTACAGTGAGAGCATATGGCCAAATAAAAGAAGGAATCCAGCCTTTCAGAGATGCTGTTCTCATGGAGTGGGAAAGGCAGGGATGACTGGAGCATGGAAATGCTCTAAGCTGCTTGTTTCCCTCCCAGAATATTAGGATTCTGCTTCAATTGTGGTTTTTGGTGGGGTGCAGCATTTCAGTCAGAGGGGAGAAGTTTTAGGGAGATACCTGAGGGAGGTGCAAGCAGTGCAACACAAAAATCCCAGATCACAAAAATCCCAGATCTGTAAAGGGGTGAGGAACAATTTAGGCAGGGCTGAAATCCAACGAGTGTGCCTGCTCTGGGGGCAGGAGGTGATGGAGATGGTGCCAGGGGGATTCTTCTCTGTGTGCTGGTGGACCAGAGCTCAGGAGAGTGGCAGGAGAAGCCAGACACAAAGAGGTTGAATTAAATTGATTGAGGTGTTAAATTTACTGGGGCGTGGATCTGTAGGTGTTGATCTGAACAAACGGGTGAAATTAATTTTAAATTACCACACAAAATTAATTTTAAATTACCACAGACTCACAGAATGATCTGGGTGGGTGTTGGAACCATGGACACTGAGAATTTTACATTTTCTGTGCTAACAGGGACTGACCCACAAGAAAACACAGCTTTTGACTTGGGACTTTTTAGAAGGCTTCCAAAACTGAGTGATAGAAGTGGGATCACTGGGATGTATTTTGGAAAGAAGTGTGTAGTATCACATGGTGTTAAATTTAGAATTTGAGGTTTTAGAATATAGTAATATAGATAAAGCAAAATTGAAGTTTTAGGAAGGAGGTTTTCTTCTTCTTCACCTTCTTCTTCATGGGTCTAGTTGGGATTTTTGTAATTGGGTAGAAAATTCCACATTGTCACGGGTGGTTGGTTATTGGGTTAAAAGTAAAAGTAATTTAGGTATCCCTTCTTAAATGGACAGTTTAGGTTTAAAAGACCTTTTAACAAGAGAGACAGCCGGCCACTTTTATCTGGTTAGCTGGAAGTGCTGTGGAACTCATTGCAATAGAGATAAGAATTAATAAACATCTGGGTCCAAACACGAAATTCTGTCTCTTGAGCTTTGAATCCTGACTCTGGCAAAGAAGATAAAACACAATAGGTGGGGAGGGTACCTTAAAAGTCACCTGGTCCAGCCCCTTGGTGTGGTCAGGGCCACCTCCCTGCTGGGCTCAGGACATCCCATCCCTGGCTCACAGGGCACAGGAACACTCCCACCCCCAGACAATCCACAGGGGGTTTATTTTAAAAATAAAAAAGATTAAAAACAGGAGATAAAAACAGGAGGAGGCAGCTGTTAAGAGGAATTCTATTGGCCACTGACCTGAAAACAAGTAGATTTCAGTAAAAAGGCTGGCCAGGTGAATAGAAGCAAATATTTAGATGTTTAAATCCTTCCTGCAACACAGAGAATATTATTTATTTTTAATTTCTTTTTGGGGAGGGGGGTGATGCAAGGGGGATATGTAGAGTGGGGAAAGGCCTGGATTTCCAAGGGGGACTGTGCAGAAAACTTTGCTGTCTCAGATGAGCCCAGAGCAGATCCCCTGACTGCTGCTGACTGTTCAAGGCATTCCTAAAGACAAATTCTAACTCTGGCTTCACAAAACAAGCCCAGACCCACACAGAGCAGGAAGCTCCTGTTTCAGTTCCTTCAATAATTTGAAGTCTTAGTGGCATAATAGCAGTAGTCTGGGAGTACTGAAAAATGCAGGTAAGGAAACCAAACACTGAACTAATCCTGATTTTTTTTTTTTTTTGGGTGGGTGGGTTGGGAAGGTGGGGTAGGAGTTCTTTTGCCTGATTTAGATCAGTTTTGATATATGCTTAAGACAATTGTGTGGGAGGGCATGTAAGTGGCTGGTTGCCCTTTTTAGTCAATTCTGGTTTTCACTTGCAGAGACCAGAAATTAATTTAGTGATGCCTGCAGTTAATAGGTGGAAATTTAAAATACTGATCTGCAACTTCCAGCTAATAAAAATAGTGAAGATTTTTTTAAATCTTGATCCTCCCCAAACACCTTCTCAGCATCAGGTTCCTGAATTTGAAACCAACTTCTTATTAATGGTTAATGGGCTGATAATGACAAATACCTCGTGCATTGGAGAAGATGCTGCCCTACAATCAAACAGGGAAATTGTTTTTATTTCCTCTTCCAACTGTTGGATTCGTTGTTAATGGGAAAGAACCCTCTTCTCTCTAGAGCTGCCCACAGGACATTAATTAGTTCGTTAGAACTGGCTAAAAAATGTTTTCTATGAAACACAGAGATGTGGTGACATCGTAGCATTTTAGAAACCCAAATTCAATTTTTGCCAAGTCATTTGTCTTACAAAAAAAAAAATAAATAAATCCCAGAAAGTCCAGGAAAAGCTGGAAGCAGAAAGAAAATGGAAATCCAATTATTACTTCAGATTGTTTTGGGGATTTCCATTTTTGTTCCACATTTCCTTTAAGTTAGGAGTCTAAATCCAAAGCAAAGTCATTTTTTAGGAATGAGGACATATTGCTTAATCCCAAAGTAATTTTGGAGTTCAGTACAAACATCAGAATTTGGATCAGCCTGAAATGAAGGCTTTTTTTGTTGTTGGGTGTTTTTTTTTTTAATTTGTTTTTTTGTTTGTTTGTTTGTTTTTGTTTTGTTTTTGGTTTTTTTAATTTGTTTGTTTGGTTTGGGGTTTTGTTTGGTTTGGGTTTTTTGTTGTTGGGTTTTCTTGTTTTTGGTTTTTTTAATTTGTTTGTTTGGTTTGGGGTTTTGTTTGGTTTGGGTTTTTTGTTGTTGGGTTTTCTTGTTTTGTTTTGGTTTTGGTTTTGTGTGTGTTCTGTTTTGTTTTTATTTGTTTCAAGCCATCAGTTCAAACCCAAGGATCTGTTCTCTCTTCAGCTCTAGTGGCAGGTGGGAAGTGCCACTGGACCTGCTGGGATTTACCCAGTGAGGAAAAGTTGATTAAAAGTTGATTTTTCCCCATTGTTCCCAGCCACCCTGACTCTCCTGCCCTGGGGACTTCTGAATGTATTTAGGAAAAGTGAAGCACAAAAACCTGCTGCAGAGGTGAGGTCATCTTTGAGGAAGAGTTGCCTTAAAAGTTACATCTTTTACCACCAGCTTTAATAGTTTTTTTTTTCGTAGTAAAATTTTAATTTACTGTTTTTATACTTGAAACAGGTTTGGGGGTTTTTTGATGGATTTTGTGTTTTGTTTTTTTTCTCTTTTCCCCCAAATATCCTGAAATATAACTTGCATTGACTAACCCCAGGTGGTGGATATGCCATGCTTGTTGCCCCAGGTAAAATTTTGACCTGCTTTGTACTTCTTGGTGGCAAAACATCAGATTTGTGGTGCTTGGTCTCTGTCTGGTGTCCCCCTTTGGGACACCCATTTTCATACCTTTCTTTAACTGAGCAGAGCTATAGAACTTTTTTTTGGCACTGCCCATACTTTTACCGCTGAAGAAAAAATATGACATCATGACAATTAAAAAAAAAAAAAAATTCCAATGCTGCCATATAATCCAGAGGCATTTTAGTTACCTTGCTAGTTGGGTTTGCTTGGAGTTTCTTGGGTGGGGGGGGGGGTTGTTTGTTAGTTATTTTTTCTTTAATAATTCATTCCCAAACTGGCTGATGAATACTACAGTTGCTTTCAAAACATGGAACAAATGGATTCTACAAACATCAGCCAACAGCTACATTCTGGTATTTGTTTTACATGCAAGAGAGACAAGTGTGAGCTGAGAAATTAAAGCCCATAAATCTACCCTGTTCACATTGCCAGTTTATTTAAGTGATACACTGTTATGTTAGTTGAAGTGATCATAGGAGAGTGCTAATAGCAAGTGATTAGTTGCCCAGGCATATTTATTTAAGAAATATAATGGATTAAAAGTCTTCTGGTCAGAGTAGATACTCCATCATCTTTAAAGTAAAATAATTCCTGCAATTTATGACTCCTTTTGTCATAATTCAGGCTTTAAAGCCATGAATCACAACTGAATTGCTGTTGACTGGGCTGTAGGCAGAGAAATTTCTAACGACGATAAAAAGAAAGTGGAAATTTATGATGGCTGAACTTATTTTCCTCTGCAGGTTTGAGGAGAGAACACTGAAATGTTCATTTCTAATGTCCCCCCCACCACCAACTCTGACATTTTCAAATTTAAAATGACTCTTCAGCAACTGAAAGTGCTACAGCACTTTATGTAATAAAACCATTTGCTTTTCATTTTCGTGGTAACTCAGTGGAAAATGATGCACGTTAAAGAGGCAGCACTAACATTTCTGTGAGCATTGTACATTAAACTCTTTTTCTCATTGCACTGGCATTCTACTTCAGGGTCCTGAATGTAACTCCTGAGCATAAAGTGGGGTATGTGAGGCTGATAATAATAACAGAGCATGAAAGGGAAGGGAGCAGAAATGGCAGGTATTGTGTGCTGGTGTTTCAGCACCCACAGCCTGCAGAAATGGGGTCACTCAAGGATGGATTTGGTCATCAGGATCTGAACTGTCTCCCTCATGTCTCTCAGGGCAGCCTTTTTGAGTTCTTTGCCAGCCCATGCCATGGGAATGGCATCTCCACAAGGTTTATTATTTAATGGAGCTCTCACCAAATGTGGACCTACACCAAGCTCCAGATGCTTCTGGTTGAAAAGTGATAATCATGGAATTGTGCAATGGTTTGGGCTAGACAGGATCATAAATCCCATCCATTCCCACCCCACCCATATCAGGGACACCTCCCACTGTCCCAGTGCTCCAGCCCCAGTGTCCAACCTGGCCTTGGGCACTGCCAGGGATCCAGGGGCAGCCACAGCTGCTCTGGGAATTCCACCCTGTGCCAGCCCTGCCCACCCTGCCAGGGAACAATTCCTAATTCCCAAGATCCCATCCAGCCCTGCCCTCTGGCCCTGGGAGCCATTCCCTGGGTCCTGTCCCTCCATCCCTTGGCAATTGTCTCTCTCCATGTTTCCTGCTCCATCCTCTGCTCATCCTGGAGCCCCCTCTGGCCTGGCTCCAGCAGCTCCAGCTCCTTGCTGTGCTGGCCCCAGGGCTGGGGCAGCTCTGCAGGTGGGGTCTCACCTGGGGCAGAGGGGCAGAATCCCCCCTGCCCTGCTGCCCACGCTGGGGCTCAGCCCAGCACAGGGTTTGGGGTCCCAGCTCTGCCCCACAGCCCCCCAGGGCTCCTCCAGGGCTGCTCCATCTGCTCAGCCCCAGCCTGGATCCAGCCCTGAGCCGGGGGCAGCAGCAGCCCCTGGCCTGGTTAAACCTCCTGAGATCCCCAGGGTCACTCCTGGCATGTCCAGGTCCCTCTGATCCATCTTGGGATGTGCTCCATTCCTTTGGTGAAGGTGTTGAGTGCCAAGACAGAGCCCTGAGGACTCCCTCGGACACAGAACCTTTGGTGAAGCCACACTGGCTGTCCCAATTCACCTCCTCCTCTTGCATGCATTACTTCCACGGGGATATTTCCGTGTCATTCCCAGGCACAGAGGTGAGGCTCACTGCTCCCCGGGTCCTCCTTTTCCCTCTTTTCAAAAACAGGAGTGATGTTTCCCATTTCTCGGTCAGTGGGCGCTCTGACTTTTCAGATATGATGGAAAATGGCTTGGCAACACCAGCCAGCCCCCTCAGGGTGCTGGGATGAATCTCATCAGGACACAGAGATGGTGTCACTGTTCAGTGTCATTGAGTGATGCCCAAATTCTCTCTACTAGCAGTGGCAGGGGCTCTGCTCTCTCCCAGGCCTTCCTTGATGATCTCTGCACTTACAGAATCTCAGGTGCTCCTCACATCTCTTGCCAAATCATGTCCTACCTGTGCCTTGTCTCTCCTGACCCCGTCCCTACACCCCGAGCCATACCCCTGTCCTCCTCCCCATGTCCCTGCTCCTGCTGGCTCTGCATTTCTTTCTCACTCCTCAGGGGTGAGGAGTTCAGAGAAATTAAATTGCAGCTGTTGTGGTCTTGGTTTCTTGGTGTTGGAGTGGTGAGGTGTGTTTTATACCATATCCACCTCTGTGTTTTTTACAAGATAGAATATTTGCCACTTAAGTTTTGTCCCTGGAGATTCGTTACCCTTTCAGTGCCACTGTGGGTGTAGTTTAGGGGTAAAGGTTTTTAAGAATGAATGATAAGATTGACTGGATGATGCCTCAAGCCAGGAAATGGCTGCAATATTACAATATCTGCTCTTTTCCCCCTTTGTCTGGCTGCTGATAGAGTGTCTGCTGCTCTAAAAAAGGGGCTGGATGTACAAGTTTTAATCTGAATAGGTCATTGTGTGAGTCCTTCTGTGTAAGAGCTTTCATTTGCTATCTGGGACCCAACAATGGAACTGCTCTGTGTGTGGGAGCACTTCTGGAAGTCAGGAGTGTGACAAACATTCCTGTCTGCCCTGCTGCACAGTGGTGTAAATGCTAATATGTGGGCAATATGTGAGCAGAAGGTGTCTAAAATCAAATCCTCGTGAAGGATACGTGGTCTGTGGTGGAACTAAAGCTCCTTTGTGCTGTGGTCATCACAGCTCCTCAGCTTTGATCCCCCCTGTGCCCGGCCTTTGCTGGAGCCTGTGGAAACTTCTCGTATCTCTCCAGCCCCATCTCCCAGCATGATTTCAGTCCAAAACTGACTGACCAAAACTGAGTCAGTCGTCAGCAAAGTGCCCACAAAACTGCACTCCTGTTAGTTTCCTTCTGTAATGCTCCACTCAAAAAACACCTCTCCTCTATGCACAAAAGTGTGTTTGTAGGGTTACCTACATCTACCCTAACCACAAAACTGGGATATTGGGATTGTCAAGGAATTATTAAATATGGCTGTATTCCTCTGTGTTTGAAATAATACCTATCTTTCCTGTCCCAGGGACAAAAGAAAAAAAAAAAAGAGGAAAAAAAACCCAAAAAAACAAAACAAAACAGGAAAAGAAAACCAAAAAAAAAACCACAAAAAACCAACCGACTAAACACAAAAAGAAAAAAAAAACACTACAAAAAACCGGATTCTGAGCATTTTGTAGAAGCAGCAAAAGTACCCCTGCTCGTTGTGACAGGCTATTGTACACAAGCTATTAACACACTGATCTGTGGCCCCATAGGATGAATACCCAGGTGGTCTCTGGCCTCCCAAAGGAGCTCCAGCTCCCTCCCTTCAGGCCAAAAGAACCACTCACTTAGATTAATGCTGCCTTATCTCAGCCTCCTTCAAAGCCAGCCCGAGTCAGAGCTGGGCTCAGCTTTCAGCTGGCAAACCCAGAGCTGTGAACTAAGCCCCTGGACTGGATGTTAATGCAGTTTTTTTTTTTGTTTTGTTTTGTTTTTGTTTTTTTTTTTTTTGGTTTTTTTTGTTATTTTTTGTTTTGTTCAAGGGTAATGTCACGGTGTGTGGTGAACATGGGCACGGGTGCATGATCTCACACAAGCCCCCCTGTCCTATCTGAGCCTGTTAAATTAATTGTGACATTCAACGAGGAGCTTACTGCTGGCTTCTGGGGAGGCTTAAACGTCTGGCCTTGGAAACAGGCGTTTCAGAAAGATAGCATTTTTCTATTTTAAATGCTTTCAGGTTTCCTTTTATAGAAGCCTGAGCATAGTCAACATATTCCTTTTGTCTGACCTTTTTACTGAACACACCAGAGCATAAAGCTCTTCAAAGTCAGTGGAAGATTCCTGAGAAAATTTGAAACACTTCGGATTAAGACCTAGATATATGTTCTAAAAAGAAACAGGAGATAAAAATACCTCCAATGTTTTGTTCTGTTAAAGAATTAGGCTGTTCTAATAATAAAATCTAGTACTATAAATTCTAATGAGAAAATCTAATAATAACCAATACAACAGCAATGAAAACAATGAAAACGTGGTAAAAGTGTAAGTTCTAACTATGTGGTTACATACACACACCCCACAAGCAAACAATTGAAAATTGAATCTTGGGAATCCAAGACTTGGCTTCTTGGGAAATGAAAAAAATTGAAGTTAAGACTTTGATGGCTCCTTGACAGTAGTTGAGGGAGCACCCTCCTATGAACCAATGAATACTGAAGAATATAAGAAATAACCAATTTCTTTTTCTTGATTTAAAGCTTTGCTGCTGCTTTTCTGCATGAACCATTAGCTCTTATGCAAAAATTATGTCAACGTGTTAAAGAAAGGTATTTCTATTCCTGTTATGAAGGTTGACTTTCAGTCCTAAAAGTCAATGAGTATCTTTGTAGCTTTTCAGCACCCAAGGATCATCTACAGTTGGGTAATTAATGCATTCCATCAGCAGGACAGGAGCTCCCGTGGATGACACTTATATATCCCACAGGCATTTTAATTGTGACCTGAACTATAGTGAACAACTTATTATTACTTTATATCTTAGGGGGGATTTTTAAGCTATCTCCTGAATTTATCTTTATTATCTCTGCAACAGTTTGAAGACTTCCTCAATGTTCCTACCTAGGAAAAGAGCTTTATTGTGCTCAGCTTTCTTTACTGAGGTGGAATTAACCCCGCTCTTGTGTCAAAACAAAAAGTTTCAGCACAAGGCAATGAAAGTGCAAATCTCTTCTTCCTCTGTTTGCCCTGCTCAGGCCTCCCCTCTCTTCGGTTTCACAGTTGCTTAATTCAATTAGGAGGAACAAGGGTTAGCACCCACGAGTCAGTGCCCCTGGTGCTGATGGAAGAGATTGTGATTCTGCAGTTCTGCTGTGCCCCTCGGACACAGCCAGCCACTGGATTGGGATCTGGGAAACCACCCTGTGGGAGCAGATGTTGACAAGACCTCAGATCCTGCTCTCCATCAGTGCCTGGAAGTGCTGCCAGGGTTGGTGTGTGTGGAACCTCAAGCACTGCCCAAAATCCAGGGTTTCCTCAGCTTTTCAGTCAAAATAGAAATTGTGTTTGCCCAAGAGAAGGAGAGGTCTTGGCAGGAGGGTGCTGCACATTCAAGAGACAGAACAAAAGGGGCTGGGCAAACTCTGCAAGGAGAAGTAAAACTCCATGGAAAGATTTCTACAGCTGCTGCTGACAAAGGGCAGCAGGTTTTCCAGGCACTGACAGGGCTCCAGGAACCTTCACTGGCCTCAGAGCACCTTTCCAGGGTCTGCTGATGCAGTTCTGCATCCCTACAGCCCTCTCAGGCATCCAGCATCCCACTGCCTGCCCAGGGAAAAATCACCACCACAACCATGAACAAATCCAAGTCTTCACACCCAGAACCCTTCCCAGGGACCTCACCAGTGTTAGAGCCCTCAGCTTCACCCCATGCTCACAATCTGGATCTTGCTTTTCCTCTTCAGCTTTCAAATATTGTAGGGTATAAAAATGCCCCCAACTTTTATCCACCCAGCATCTCGTGCCAAGCTTTTATTCTTTTTTTTTTTTTAATTTCTTGCACACCTGGGTCACATATAGGGCCATTAATGCAGAGTGTGGCTGCCGTGACATAATTAGTGTTTGCTAAAAAGGCACTGGACTTGCAGTACAAAGTGAGGCAGTGAAAGTCCTCAGTGAGATGCTGAAAGCAGCAGAATGGGCTGGAATATGTTAGGAAGTTTTAACAGGCATTAATCCTGGGGGATACTCGGGGGCAGGAACAATTCAAGCCTCTGTGAATCGGAGTGAAATGATTGCAAAGGAGCAGAGGTTACACTGCGTGGAGGGTTTCACTAGAAACCACTCAGACTTTCAGAGCACGGAAAACAAAATTGAAACAAAATGAGCAAAACCTGAGAGGAAATTTTTCAAGCCTCTCTTTGTATTGCTTAAAGCCTTGTGAGAATTTATTAAATGATTCCACAAGTTGAAAATTATCTTGTTCAGTATTTTTGTATTTAAAAAAACCACAAAAACATCTCTGTGAAACCGAGCATCTCAAGGCACTCAACATAAAAGCATACAGACCCTGCTCTGAAAACAAAAGGTCTCAATCCTCATGTGGCAGCACGGGAATAACTAACGCAGCTAAGCACAGAGGAAAAGGGCTGGGCACAAAAAGGCATGCAAGACTTGGCAAATTCAAATGTTGCACAGTCGAAAGCTGCAATTTCACCAAAAAGAAAAGGGGGGGGGGGGATAGAAAAAAAAATTGAGCTAGTAAAGATGAATGGATTAAAAGTGAAAGGGGCAAGTGCAGGTATGAGTGGATATCTGGTTGCATCGCCGATGATGAAGCATAAACACAGTGGTACACACTTTAAAAAAAAAAAAGGGGAAAAAAAAGGAAAAAAAATCCCCTCTCATGCCCTTTTCCCATTTGCATCCCACATGCTTCCGCTGAGCCACTCGGGGCTGTGTAAAAGAGCCCACTGTTCACCAGCAACTGGGGAGCCAGGGGCGGCCCCTGGGCCTGGAAAAAGCCACATTTCACTTATCTTTCCTCCCCTCCTCGCGCCCAGATGCTTTGTAAAACAAACAAACTACATATCTACATATCATAGCCAAAACTGCGTATCAGACTACATCCACTGAAAGCCTCACTGTCTGGGGCCGTGGGGTTCAGCAAACCTTGGCTGGGCTGTCCTTGAGCCTGCTGCTTGATTTATGTTTTCAGATGGAAACTATATGAAGCTCTTAGTTATGCCTGGTTTTCTGCCAAAAAATCAGTTTGACCTAAACTGGGCTTTATAGAAACCTAAAGTGCAAGGTGAAGTGTCACATAATCCACACTAAAACCTGGGTCTATTTTTTTTTTTTAAATAAAGCGTACATTTTCTTAGGCTGAACTGTGAAGTTTTCACTCATTTTTAGACTTTCTCTATGGCTGCTATGAAAGGAGTAGCTGGAAGGTCTAAATTGGCTTTCCTGTCTTGTCTTTTTTTCGTGTCACATCAGTGGAGTCTGATACCAAGGCAACAAAGAGGGAATGGAATGTGACCAAAAATCGTCTGTTTTCAATAACAAGCACTATCTCTAGAGGAAAGGACCCAACTTTACACAGTTGTAGGAGGTCAAGAAATTCTAACAGAGGCAAAGACATCATTGTGAGGCTCAGAGCATCTTTTTAAAAAAAAGGCGGGGGGGGACGAGATAAGAAGCTGAGACAGAGAATATTCACCATTCAGTCGCGCCTTTAAAAAAAATAAAATATTGCGCATCAGGTTCCGCTCCCTGTAGCCGATTAAACAGAGCGGGCAATGTTCATTAGCGGCACGTGCGTTAATTACTGTAATTTGTAGGATGGGAAGTGCCACCTAGTGGCAAGGAGCGCGCCGCCGCGGGAGCGCATCCCGCATCCCTCCCTGAATCCAAATCCCACACCCCGCATCCCTCCCTGCATCCCTTATCCTGCATCCTGTGCTGCCAGGATGCCCCAAATCTGCCAAAAAAACTCCCGACCAACGCAGCCCATTAATGGTTTATCAGGTGCCAGTGGGAATCATGGCTCTGGACAAACACAAGAGGCCTCCAAGTCTAATTTAGCCTGGACAATAGGTCCCAGAGACCCAAGATGGATATCCGCGCTGCAGATGCATTCCTTTTAATTCTGTTTGGTTTACCAAATAGGAATTCCTCTAGGAAACCTCAACAAAGAACTGGATTAATGAGAACCCTAGCAGAGAGTGTTTGCTGTATAAGCAATTCCGAGCCTAAGTAAAGCAAGGGGCAAAGTCTGATCAGCGTTCAGTACCAAACTCAAATAAATTCTGACAGAAGTGGGTGAAAAATGCACCAGCTGCAGGTCAGCAAGAAATGCTAACAACCCTCAAACACTCGCCTGCCTACTTTCATTAAAAAGCAAACAGGGAGAAAAACAAATACTTATTTTCTGCCTGCCTTTTGTTGCTCTGTGGAGTTTGTTTTGACACTCATCCTCCCTCAGCTGTAATGTCCCCTGGTTTCCCTTATTTCATGGCATCTTGCTGTTCCTCAACCCCCTTTTCCTCTGCCTGGGCCGCTCCCTCTGCCAGGTCCATTCCCTGTCTCTGCTGTGCCAAAGGCTCCTCAAATTCCCTGTTTGGCTTTTGTGCACAGAAGAAGGGAAACCCTCCCATCCCAAGCCGCTTCCCTGGAGCATGGCAGGGAGATCCTCTCCTTGGACTGCCCTGGGTCTGCAGTGCTAAAACTTGCTGAATGGAACAGATGTGCTTCAAAGAGCTTTGCTGTAGCAGCAACCATCTTCAAATGGCAAAGTTGTTCAAGTTTTGTGTCCAGTTCAAATGGGACTGGACACAAAAAAGTGAGATATCCTGTGGAGCTGGTGGTGGTGGTGAAGCTATGAAACAGGGTTTCTTTCATTACTACTGGTTTCAGTAGAAATATTTCAACCCCACAGCTTTCCCTATGCTGGGTGCATCTGAATCATAGGAAGAAAAAGATAAGAAAGTGACCACACAGCTCCTTCCTATAATATGCTATGCAAGGGTGTAGCCAAGGCCAAAGACAAGGAAAAGAAATACATCACCTCCCCATATGAGCAGCTCTGGGCTACTTCTCACCCTTCAAAATCAAACACCAGGCAGGTGGTGTTATCTACATGCATGGTCTCTTGGCTCACAGGACCATTGGGAAGGACCAGCAGCCATCACAAAATTTCCCTACAGCAGCATCTTTTGGAGAGTCTTGTGCCCCCAGCATGAGAGCCCCTTATCTGCTTGTCACCAGCCCCATTTTCAGATTCACCACCCCAAAGAGAGATCAGCAGCTGCTCTCTGAGCACTTTTGGGCATGGAAATGTCCAAAGCTTCTGGGACTATAGTGCTGAAGGGTTGTGCTCAGCTAGGTAATAGGAGAGCCCCTCCGCTGCACTCACAGCAAGAGTAGGTCCACTTGCATTAGTATGGAAAAATTTCACAAAGTTTATGGTATTTCTGTCTGATTTTGTACTAAAAATGGGCATATTTTTAGCTCCTACAGCCAATGCAATGAATGCAAGCATTGTTCCCATTCTCCCTCATCCTGGGAGACCCCACTTGCCACAACAGAGAAAACCTTTCACTGAATGTCTGGATACCAGAAATGCCTCTTTTTATCCTTCCTTTAGCAGATGGAGGTTAAAATTGGCATGTGCCTCACCAAAACTTGGCAAGAAACCCTTGATGGCAGCCAAGACCAAGTTATAGCAGAGACCTGGGAATGGTGTGGGGAGAACATGGAGCTTGAAACTCTTGGTGTACATCACAAATCAGTTCTCACTCACTGACAGTCCTGGGCTTCCCAAAACACTGAGCCCATCTTCCTCACAAATGATACAAGTATTTGGCAAATCACTTTTTTTTCTTTTTTCTTTTTTTTTTTCTTTCCTTTTATTTCTGATTATTTTTTGTTTGGTGTTTAGATTTTCAGGGAAAAGTTGCTTCCTTTTTCCAAACTTTTCTCTGCTCCCACCATGATTCATTTTCTGTGTAAAATTCAAACAAGCTTCAAGAATGCTACATTTCCTTAGTTGAGGCCTTCAATAAAGTAAAAAGGAAAAAAAAATAGAGAATATTCAACAAAGTAGGGTAGTTTTCAACAGAGAGGGACAGAATTTTTCTCTCTGGTTTCATACCCATTCTTTCTCATCTGAATAAAAAATTGCCACATCTTGCATAGGAAGTGTTAAGTTTTTTGGGAGGGCCAAATTTTTATAGCTACCCCAAGAGTTTTCATACCCATTCTTTCCCATCTGAATAAAAAGCTATCACTTCTTTTGTAGGAAGTGATAAATTTTTTGGAGGGCCAAATGTTTAGCTACCCCAAGAGTCTTACAAATTGTGCCAAGACATATTTGCAGACATCCCCAGCCCTTTTGTTGTTGTTGTTTATATATTATTTTGTTTCTTAATTTTAAAAGGCATTATGACAAGTGTTATCTTGGACATGTCATAGAACCAATAAAAAGCTGTGAGATGCCAGGACAGGATCAGATCTTTCAACCCAAATTTGCACTCTTTTACTCAAGGTTGGCTATGACTCTTGCTGTACACATGGGTGTTTTCATCTTTCCTTGCCTGCTAACAGCTACCATGATTTCTGCCTTTCTATTTTGATCAACAAAAAGGAGTCCCCAGAGAGAAATACAGCAGATTTTCCTGCAAGGTGGGAGGGAAAGGAAAAAGCCTAAACTTCCTATTTTCTGCACTTTTTAGGGTGTTCCTGATCTATTTAATTTCTTTGCTTCCCCTCCACACACAGCCAAGGAGAAGAAACTGTTGACTGACACTTGTGGAGTCGGTAGTACCTTTCCAGTGACTTCAGGAGGTTTTGGATTAATCACATTGTGAATGTTTGTTATTGCTTTAGCCAAGGATGAGAAGGCCCAGGAAGAAGAGATTAGTTAAGAAAATCTCTCTTAATCCATTTCAAGAGTTTGCCCTATCAGTGTGGAACCAGACCCAGCAAGTTTATTCTTTGCAAAATGGTAGTACCTTCGTATCATAAAGAAAACAACAACAACAACAACAAGAACAACAAAAGCATGAAAGACTCATTTATTTTAGTAACAGTAAGAGAACAAACCCACATTTTATTATTCAGGATTACTTCTGCACTCAATCTTATGATGCAGCCACAGAGTTATCAAAACAAAAATAATGCATGCCCAGGATGGAGTTTATCAGAGGAAGCCCAGGACAGCACGGATTAGCACAGCACTTGACTATGGCTCAGGCCACCCTGTACTGATAAGTTTCTGAGTTTATTTCCCACTTCCTTGCCTTGTGCTGCCTTTGGTCCTCACAAGGATCAGCCCTGAGAAGGACCTTGGTGGTGACCTGCCCACACTGCCCACTCGTCCCCAAAATCACAAAGCAGCCATTCTTAGAGGAGCCAGACCTGGCAGTGGGAAGCATGCTGCTCTTTCAGCCTGACCTGGAGACACAACCTGACACTCACCCCAGCCAGAACCAAAAAACCACCAGCTTCCTGACACAGCTTTTGGGGGGATTAGCCATGGAAACATAAAACATCCCAGTCTGGCCCCTTGTCCTTGGAGTCAAGGCAGAAACACTGAGTCAGAGCAGAAGGCAGCATCAGAACACAGGAGGAAAACATCATTGCCTTTGCCATCATCATCCAGTGCTGCTGAAAGCCTGGACCTTCTCCTGATAAATCCTGTCCTGGAAACTGACTATCTCAGTGCAGATAGCGCTGTGTCTGCATCATTACATTTAATGCAGAAATAATACCTAACCATCAATTGTGGCTTGTTCTGCTACCAAATGAAACACTCTATTCATGGTTTTTTGTAGCTGAGTGCTCTCCCCTTCGATGAAGAAATATGGAGTAAAAATAGGTGGAGAAGGGTTTTGCCACAAAAGAAACATTGACATAAGCCATCGAGTGTTTTGTTTGAGAAAGTGGTTGTGTACACTATGGTTACCACTGCTGCTAAACCTGAGTCGTTTGGAGAGTTTTAATTTGCCTCTGAAAACATATTTCACTTTAAGCATAGGAAAGAGAACTACTGAGGAAGAGAAAAGCTTTTCTTAAGCATGGAATCTGAGAACTTGCAAAAAGTCTATTGTTTCGGGAGGTTTTGTGGTTTCTGAAAACACGTTGGGGTTGAGATAACTGAATCACTGCAGAGTAAGGAAGCAGCCTGCATATCTGTACCTTTGAGAGGAAAATTGGGCCAATGGACTCATTTTCAGCACAGCTGCCATGGAACAGCCTTTTGCAAGGGAGTGGGAATTTGGACTTTCAGAACCATTGACCAGGTGAAATAACTTTGAAAAGATCTTTGATTTTGCTCGAACTGACCTTAGTACTGCTGACGTGTAAATTACATCAATTATTTCCTTTACATTTACATAAGGTTTTTTTCATGCACAGCAGCTCAAGAGGGGAAAAAAAAGTGTAGAAGAGACAAAGAAAGGGTGATTGTGAAGCCACAAAAGATGGCTTAAGAGAAACTATGACAGACAAATTAGTTTTTCCTTGAGAGACTGTGTTTCAGATCCACAATATTCTTTCAAGTGAAGGGAATATTTTTTTTTTCCCACAGATGTTCAGTTTGATATTTGCACATTGGCTGTAGCCATGGTCTAATTAATTTCAGATATTTGAAAACAATGGTTTCTCATAAAGAACCATTTAGGGCCTGTGTTTCACATTTAAAATGATAATCATTGTTGAGTCAGTAACATAAAACCTGTGCTTAAGAAGTGTGTAATGAAAATAGTATTTTTCTTCATCTCTGGACTACGATGTAGCTGGGAGGATTATTTTTTTTTCTCGAGTGATATTGCTTTAGGATGGAGACAAAGCCTAAACATTTTCCCTTTTGTTGGGCTTTCTCACACAAATCCGAACATCTGAAAACAATGATTTGTCATGGGAGACTTTGGCAGCCTGAGCAAAGGTTTACTGTTTCTACTTTGCCTAAAATATTTAAGAAGAAGAATATCTGACATTCACAGTAAATCAGACAATGTTTCAGGCCCCTGACATAGCCCGTGGAGGCAGTTTGCATGGTCTTCAAGAGGAGGAAAGGGAGATCCCCTTTCTGGACCGTTTTTTGGTTCAGGGCAGAAAGCTTGGCTCCCGGGGAAGGTGGGGAGGGTTAAATAAAGTGCGATGAAAACACCGAGGGGTCGCAGCGATCTGTTTTCCCAGCTTGAACCGCTCCTCACTTTCCCCAGTCATCCCGAAAAGCCCCGAGGGTCTCCGGTGTAACACACCCTCTTTCCTCCGGGGTTTTCTCTCCCTGGCGGGCTGGGGATGCCCGGGAGGAGTTCCTCATCCCTCCCTTCCCAGCTCCACAGGAGCACCACCGCCCGTGCCTTTGTCTGGCCGGTTCCAAAGCCTCCCCCGTGCCCAGAAACCTCTATCCCACCGCGGGAAGGGCTGGGGGCAGAGCGGAGCCCCCCGCCCCACCGCCGGGAGGGTGAGCATGGGGAAGCTCCGCGCATCCAGACCCGGGGCCCCGAGGCTCCGCGGGGGCCCCGGGAGCTCCGCGCCGGGCGGACAGGAGGACGAGGAGGAGGAGGAGGAGCAGGAGGAAGGCGGGGAGAGGTCTGGGGAGGAGGGGGAAGGGGGTGGGTTCTGCATCCTCCGCTTTCTTCCCAGCTCCGAGACTGAGCGGCTTTGGCCGGCCGGTTCCCATCAGAGCTCCAGCAATTGTGGGGTGGGAGAGGGAAGGGGAGGAGGGAAGGGTCTTTTCTCTTAAAAAAACCCAAAAAAATCTGTTTTCGTTCCCATCGTGAAAAAGAAAAAAAAAAGAGGTGCCAGCAGCGAGCCGACCCGAGCCTGGTTAGCCCCGGGCTATAGCTACTGGTTTCTTCTTGTTGGTGCTTGTAGGGCAGAGAGCCGCGCTACCCCCCAGCCCTGCTCCCTACTCGGATTTCTGGTCAGGCTCAGGATATCCCCATCCCCTGGAGGGGTGGCCAGTGCTTCAGCTGGACCCTCAGCACAGCGGGTGCCCCAGCGGGAGCAGAAACCTGCAGCTTCCCCTGGTGGAGCTGTGCTGCTGCAGCCGCAGCTGCGAGAGGATGCTCCACAGCAGAGCAAGGATCGCCACAGGGCTGGGGTAGCAGAGCCACCTTCTTCTCTTCCCAACCTTCGCCAGGAGCAGTTGCTCAGTCTCCAGTGGACAGGAGTCAAGGGGTGATGAAGAAGCAAGGTCAGGGATGCAGAAGTGGTTCCTGCTCTGAAGCCAAGGCAGGGAGCAGAGTGGGAACAGGTGAAGCAGGGTCCACTGAAGGCTAGAGGGGCAGCTTGACCCTGTGGTGAGCTGTGGTGCCTGCTCATTTAGAAGTTCCTTGTTTGTCCTGGAGGGTGGCCTGGGCAAAGGGAGATACCCAATGCCATGGGGAATGCACTGCTCTCCTTTCCAGCAAGATGGTCTCCCACCTCTTCACCCTAGAAAAGGGCCAGAGAGATTCCTAATTTACATGTCTCCGGAGGGTTTGTCTGCTGCCTGGGAAGGCTGAGACTGTATGGGGAGAGGGGACAGCACCCTCACCGTGTGTCTCACCCATCCCCCTTCTGTCTGGAGGGGCAGAAGAGGCTTGTTTGAACCAGTGTTGGAGAGATTCTGCGTCAATACTCTCCTTTGATCGCAGCACTGTGCAGAGGAAGTGTGCACTGCCTCAGCAGTGACACCGCACATGGCAAGGCAAGCAAGGCTACCAAAAACAGGAACTGCAAAGCCTCCGCGTGAATTTGCATCAAACACCCTCAAAAACGTGCCCACAACTGTTTATAGTGCCTGTCTGAAAACAGAGCGTTGTATTTCTGTCAGCTCTTCTGACGCACAAGGTTCAAGGACTGAGAAGCCTCGTCCCAGTGTGGGGCAGGTCTGTGTTTAGGTGTGGCAGTGCCCAGGAGGATCCAGGCACAAGAAACTGGGGGCACTGGTGCTGCTGGGAGGTGGCAGTGGTGGGAGAGAAGCCTCTCTTCAGCATCCCAAGTAAGCAATTGTGTATTTATTCTGCATAAGGAGTAAAAACAAACGAGCTCTGCGAGCTGAGAGAAGGATTTCACCTAGGCCCCAGCTCACACAAAGCTGATCTGGTGAAAGCCTCCAGGTCTCCATTTCTCTCTGCTTGGCTGTCATCTCTTCCACCTCCCGCCCCTCCAACTTGGCACGGAGGTCTGTCTATGGAAACAAGGGCTTTGGGCTTGTCTGAAATCCTCTGCCAATGTGACTTCGGGGACACAGCAGCTGGAACAGTAACAGCAAGAGGAGCTGAAGGAGAACTCCTCCTGCCTCTTCGTAGTAGTCCTACCTGGGGCTGCCAAAAACGTGCCCAGAGCAGTGCAGTCAGACACACCTATTTCTCCAGGCTTTTCTTTTCTGGCTCCAGCTGTGCACCTTCCTGGAGGAGGGGGACTTCTGGAATCTGCTTCTCTGAGAGGGAGCACGCCAGAGGAACTGCTCTTGCCAGCATTTTGTGCCTTGGTGAGGGTGCCTTAAATGTCTCCCACATACTGAAATAGGTGCATTTTGGGATGGGCGCTGCCTGCAGAGCACACCAGACCCTTTATTAACTGGTGAACATCCCTTGTAAAAGGGTGGTTTAAAGTTCTGCTTATGACTTCATCTCTGAGAGGCTCGGACAGCAAATGCAGAGTCTAATCTTTTTTTTTTTTTAAAAAAAAGGAAAAAAAAAAGAAAAAAAAAGTGGCTGGAGATGCATGGGTGGAGAAGCTTGGCTCGGGCGGCTGCCGATGTGAGGCTGCCTGTGAATTGGCATCGGCAGGGGAAGTTTGGAACCAGCACCGATTTATTCTTTCATTGCAACCTCCGCTGAGATTGGGGAGGCAAAGGGGAAAAAGGCATTTCGGTCCCAGTCACTTTCCCCATTTCAACCGGCTTCGGGAGCCAGGGTGGAGGAGGTCTCTCCATTCTCTTCCCGGTTAATTGTCTAATTGGGGAACAATGCGCCTCTCGCACCCGCCTGCCCTTCTCCGGAGGGCTCCGGGCGAGCTCGGAGGGACCATTCCCTCCGCACCGGGCTGCGGGTCTCCGCTCCGGGTCTGGGGGCCGGGGGGAGCCCCGAGGGGGCGGCCGGGCCGGGTCGAGTCGAGACGAGCCGGGGGCGGGGGGGCCCCGCTCGGCGGAGGCAGGCGCTGGGGGCTCTCCTGCGCCCAGCAGCTGCGGGAGCTTTGGAAATTGCAAGGAGGCTCTCGCAGAGCTTGTGAACCCTCCTCTCCCCGAGCCAGCGCCCCTCCTCTGCAGCGCTGACGGTACAACGATATAATAATGATGGGTGGCTGAGGCTCGCATTTGAACTTGCAGGCTCGCTCCCTTTGCCCACTGCTCGGTCCCGGCTCCGCGGCTCGGAGTCAGGTGCTCGCCGGCGGGAAGCGAGCGAAGGAGGGGAGACCGAGCTCCGGCACAAGACCCCGGAACCACCGGCTCCTTCCAGCACTAACGAGGGGATTTACTCTTTCATGCGGCCACTGGGATCTCTGGACTAGCCCAACCACCACGTTGTGATTTTTTGCGATCTCTGCAATACGCTACCTTTTAAGGTAACTATAAGTCTTTTATTGCGGGTTGGTTTTTAGTGATTTTTTTTCTTTTTCTTTTCTTCCTGCCCCCTTTTTCTATGTATATGACTGCCAGCAAACACCTAGTCTAAGATGTAAAACAATTGTTTTACTGCTTGTGCCAACAAAGAGTTTGAACTGCAAATCTTAAGCGGGAGGGAGTAGCGATGATTGGTGAATTTAAATAACCTGGGGTAAGTTCAACGACACGCGGGGGAAGAGAAGAAGGAAGGATGCTCGGGAACCCACCAAAAAAAAAAAAAAAAAAAAAGGTGCAAAGAGGAGAACAAAGAAAACTACGGAATAGAAGAGTTTGGGGTGGGAGCCCTGACAGAAGTGTTTGGTGCTGGTGGTTTGGATGGCTGGGAAGGTAGAGCCGCACCTTGGCGTGCGACGGGGCTCCGGAGGGAGACGGGAGGAAGCTGCTCCTCACGGGTGTTAAATACACAAAGCGCCCGTGTGGCAGGAGCGATGAGAACGGACCTTTCCCCCCCCGGCCACCAGTCTTCTAGCGCTGGGGAAAAGTGTGCGCTCTGTGTCCTTCACTGCCGTGTGCTTCCCACGTCCCTTTTTTTTCCCTTTTTTTCCCCCCTCCAATCCTTTCCCCTGGTGTTCCTGGAAAGCTGCTCGCAGGCTCTGAGGTGCTCACAGCATCTCTCCAGAGGAGCAGCGTGCCCCGAACCACATTTTCTCTGCGAAAAGGGGGGCAGTGGGTGAAGAGGAGGAGGATCGCAAGGTCAGTGGAGCAAAACGCCCCCTCTTACACCCAGGTCCAGTTTCTGGGGCACGGGCTCTGCCTTCCTCCCTCCGCTGCCCGGGATTTCGCCTTTGTGTTACAAAGGAGAAGTGGGAGCACGGTGGAGGGCGAGCAGGGAGTTGTTCCGACGGCGGGAAGGAGCGGGTGTGTGTGTGTGGGTGTGGGTGTGTGTGTGAGGGGACGGCAGCGGGACCCGGGCGGCCTCTGCCGGGCCCCGGCCCCACACAAAGGGGCGGCGGGCAGCGGGCGGGGGCCGGCCCTCATTGTCCCCCTGGTCACGTCCTCCCCGGCCACCCCCTCTCTCTCCTTCCCTTGCACCGGCTCTCGGGATTAAGCCCCCGTGGCTTTTTTTTTTTTTTTTTTAATTCCTTCCTCCTCTCCTTATCGCTCGCTTCCCTCGGATTTTCTCCCTTTCCCCCATTCTCTTCCTTCCTCCTTTTTCTTCCTCTTTTTCTCCTTCTTTCCCTTTCCATTCCCTCCTTCTCCCCTTTCCCCATCTCCTTCCCTCTATACTTCCTTTTCCTTTTCCCCCTTTTTGTTTCCTCCCCTCCCCGCTTTCTCCGTTTTCCCCACCCGTTTTTGCCCCCCCTTTCCCTCTTTTTTGCCCTATCCCTCTTTTTTTCCCCCTTTTCCTTCCCCTTTCCCTCCTTTTCTTCCTCCTCCCTCCACCTCTTCCCTTTTCTTTTTTTTTTTTTTTTTTTTTTTTGTTAATTGAAGCGTGAGCGTTGAAGCGCACTGAAAATAAAAAACCCGAAACAAAAAAAACCCCAACAGAAACACCCCAAACCCTATCCCACGGTAGGAGAGAGTGAATGTTGGGTGCGTTCAGGGATTGCCTTTATTCCCGTGCCTTTTATATTTAATTATTTGATTTGGTTTCTTTTCGCCTTTCGGTCTGAGGGAAAGGGGAAGTTTCCTCCCCCACAAGGAGCCCGGGACGGGGCGGGCGCGGTCCCGCTCTGCCGGGGCGGGGGGAGGCTGTGGCAGGGCTGGGCTTTGGGGCAGGTCTCCGTATCGAGGGTTTAATCCCGGTTCTGTGGAGGCGGGCTCGGTACCGTTCGTGGGCCGCGGGTTCGGGTTCGGTCTCGCCGTGGGGTCCCGGGCCCGGTCCCGGCTCGGGGGCGCGGCCGCTGTCGAGGAACGGGGCGGGCGCGGCGGCCCCGCGGCGCCCCCGGGCGGCGAGCGGCGGCATGGCGGCTCCCGCGGCCGCCGGTTTCCCGCCAGAGGGCTCCGGGCCCGTCACCGTGAGGGGAAAAAAAGGCTAACACCCCCCCCCCCACCAAATCACCGCCGTAATGAAATAATTTAATATAGCCAACATCCTCTCCACAAATGCTCCCGTCACCGCGCTCCTCATCCAGTTCCGGGAGTTCTCTGAACAAGAAGTGTGTCCAGAGGAGGCTGCAGGATGAGTGGAGGATGGAGCAGCTCTGCTGGGAGGAAAGGCTGGCACAGCTGCCATTGCTCACCTGGACAGGAGAAGCTTTGGGCTGAGCTCAGGGTGGCCTTGCAGGGCCTGGGGGAGCTGCAGGAAACGTAGAGAGAGACAATTGCCAAGGGATGGAGGGACAGGATCCAGGGAATGGCTCCCAGGGCCAGAGGGCAGGGCTGGATGGGATCTTGGGAATTAGGAATTGTTCCCTGGCAGGGTGGGCAGGGCTGGCACAGGGTGGAATTCCCAGAGCAGCTGTGGCTGCCCCTGGATCCCTGGCAGTGCCCAAGGCCAGGTTGGACACTGGGGCTGGAGCACTGGGACAGTGGGAGGTGTACCTGCCATGGCCTTGTGCCCAGCAGAGGTACTGGGTGAGCCCCAGGAGTGCTGAAGATAGCCCTGATGGAGCCACAGGTGGATCCTGGTGCCTCACCCGGTGATGGCAGTGCAGGGTTACACCTGTGGGCTCCGTGAGTGACACCTTCACATCATTCCCACCTCTTGCTCCCTTCACCAGTGCTGGACAGGGATGGGCAGGAGGGGCCCTCAGCTCTCCTGGAACAAGCTCATTGTGGCACTAAGCTTGACAGAGGTCAAGGTGCGCTCAGGCAATACTCTCAGGCACAGGGTAGGATTGCCACAGTGCCCTGTGCAGGGCTAGGAGATAAACGTGATCCCTGTGTGTCCAGCTCAGGATATTCAATGTTTCTGGTGAGAAAGTAGAGCTGAGGTGATGCAGAAGGAGCAGGGTGTGCTCTCTGCTCCTCATGCGCTGCCTCTGTCACTTTTCCCCTGTGTCTCGGCGTGACTGTCCCAGAGCCTGGAGCTGCTCCTGCCATGAAAGCATGGGGCTGTGAGGGATGTCCTGAGGCAGCAGCTGCTGCAGCCAGGAGGGCCAGAACACGCTCTGCTCTGGTCACTGCTGCTCTCTGTGCTGCAGCCTGCAGGCAGCACCTCAAGGGCTCAGCCTGCAGGAGTTTACCCCACAGCTGCTGGAGGGGATGAGGAATGGGTGATGCAGATACCGCAAAGACCTTCTCTGAGGCCTTGGGAGAGCCTTTCCAAGGGATAATAGGCCAAGCAAGGGGCAGTGATGAATCGCATGCAAGCTGATGTTCCATGTGTTGGCACAGTGGGGTAATTAATCATGTGGCAGAGAGGTGGTGAAACTGGCAAAGTTAATTAGGCAGCACTGATGGTGAGGTGGATACATGTGGGCAATTAACAGTATCAGGACCAAAGGACTGCAGAAGTAAAAGAAAGTGCAGAATGTGTGCATTTGAGGAAAGATGGCACTTCTGAAGCTTTCAGGACTTGGAAGGTAGAAGGCGATGTGCTGTGACTGGGGTTGGGCATTTCCAGCTTGTTGGAGTTCCACTGGAAGCTGTAATTTACTGTTTTACTCATTAGAGTGAGCAGCCTTCCCTCTCTAGTGCTGGGCTCTGTTGAGTTCCACCCTCTTATTTTTTTTCTTTTAATCTTTTATGTCATTCTGACTTTCACTATGAGGGTCAGATGGGCAGAGGCTGCTTTTTACGTGTTTAAGGAACATATCCAGATTTCACAATGCAGCTGCAGTGCATGTGCGGAACCAAACTCAGACCTGAGAGGTTGCAGGTTTTAGAGGCATTGTTACCTCTCTGAAAATGGCTAATTCCTCATTGTCTCAGCTTCAGAGAAACTGGGAGATTTTTTGGATGGTAAGCTTTAGTCTCTTCCACACCAGCACAATTCACTTTCTGAACCTGGAGTTTTAAACAGAAAGAGAGACATGATGTTCTCTCATCTGGTTAAATTAAAATAGCATTGGTGTGAGATCAAGCTTAGACTGCAAACTAAACACAAGCTGGAATCTGGTCAGAACTTACTGCTCCTATGAGTTTTTGCTGTAGTAAGGGAAGGTAGCAGTGCCTGCAAAAATAGAAGCCGTGCCCTTTCCCCACAGAGAGAACCCCTACTGCTAGCTTTTAATGATGTGAAGTTTGCCCAGGAGTTTGGCATCTATTGGTGAAAAGATGCTGCACTCAGGGTTGCATCTTGTTTAGAAATGTAACACAAATTCCTACTGTAGATCCATCTGCCTGTAGTATCTCCTAATAAAATGGGTCAGCCCAGTTGGAAGCTAGCCAGCAGGCAACCCAAGTTTTGTCACGTCAAGTGAGGTACTTTTTTAGCAGAATGTGGAAATTAAACACTTACTCAAGTCTTGCAGCTTTAGTTGGCAAGATTTGCTCACTGTGTCCACAGTGTTACAGATTTCTTTTACTATGGGTGTAGTGACACCATGGGGGAAAAAGTCTTGTGGAAAAAGGCATAGTTAAATGGATTTTGGCTAATTGCAGTGGACTTAGGGGCAATACAGCAGCCAGACAGCAGAATTCTGTGAGCTGGAGAGTGCAGGAATGGGAAACACAAACCTGTTCTAGAGCAGGGATGAACCTCTGGAGACTACAAGAGAGCACAGTCTACTGCAGCCTCTGCCAGCAGAAGGGCAGGAGGCAGGAGCAGTTGCATCCAAGTGCCTGGAAATGTGGGCAGGAATTGGAGTGAGGTGTAAGCAGCAACCTCTGCCTCACCTGTGGATCCTGACGAGGATTTTTGGCACCAGGTCTGCAGAGCTTTGTCTCCTCCTAAGCCAGGCTGCCCTGTGGGGCTGAGCAAGGTGCTGCTGTTACGGTCTGCATGGCAGGGCTAATTGCATGTTTAATTCTGGCAGCTGGAGTGGACCAGCACTCAGCAACCCAGGAGTGTTTATGGGAGCCCACCAAAGCCTGGGGCATGAAAAACAATCCTCAAGTGTGAAGGGTTGTGTGGGAGTCACACTCCTGACACTGAGGGCTGAAAATCAGACTGTTCTCCTGGGGATTTTCATTGCCTGAGTGAGCATTTCAGGATAAAGAAGATTTATAAGAAGTCAAGAGGTGGTTTTCCAAGAGTCAAGTAGGGATTTTTGGCAAGTGTCTCATATTAATCTTCGTGCTCAAACAGTGCAATTTTTTTGAGCTGTCCACCGTTAGAACAGCAGGTGTAATTCCTGCCCTACTCAGTAAAAGGCTAGGAGCCATCACAGCCAGGAATGTTCTTTTCTGTTCCCATGGATACTTTGAAAATTGCCCTTCCACAGTTGCCTTTCTGTTTTCATCAGTCCCTGTGGGTGTGTGTGTTGTGTTTGGTGACTGGAAGCGCAGCAGCAGGGTTTGTGTTCTTACCAAACGTGGAAGCAGTTGTGTTATGACAGCAATTGCAATGAACTTCCAAGGGCAACAGGTTTCCACTGACATATGCCAGGTACCCAGGTATGCCAGGTCAGAGGTGATGACTGCAAAATGCAGCCAGCTCCATTTAGGTGCAACACTCCCATTGCTGGGAAAAGGAAAATACTTTCTTATTTTTCTTGTCTGGTTTCTTTGATTCCCTTGATTCTGATCCCAAAAGGCAAGGTTGCCTTCAGGGGAAGGAGGGAGACAAAACTTATGGGTAAACATGGAGAGCTAAACTTGTAAACATTGTGTTCTGGACCTTGGCTTCGCTGTGGATTCGGCCAGTGTGTGACTCATGGGAGCACATGTGGGTAGAACATCTCAAAAGGTCTGGAGCCACTCAGCTCTCACAGGGGCCTTTGTCTTTGTCTCGCAGGCAGGTCCTTTACTCAGTACCTTGGGAGGTGGAGAATTCTGTCAGTCTTCTTTTCATGCTGTCATCAGAGCTCCTGTGTTACTGTAGGAACTTCGCTGCAGTGGTTTTGGTGCTTGAGGCTTCCAGTATTTTTGGGATACAAGTGTTGCTTGAAGGTCTTTCTGCACATCTGTAGGCTCAGGCTGACCTCACTTTTTCTTTTAATTGTTGTGTAATAATGAGGATCATTTAAGTGTTCATCTAAGCAAGCATGTGACTATTTCAGAGCTGGGCTGTTGCATTCAAAGGACTTTGATGTCTGCAGCTCTGATCTTGTGCAACCTCCTCACTCTTAACAACCTTCCACAGGGAGTTTGCACCCAGGCACAGTATAGATTTTTAAAGTTGAGCTAATAAATAGTCACTTTTGTTTTCTTCATATGCAGCTTGGTTTGTGTAAGTGTAGGAAGAGATAAGTCTGGGTGGTGTTGGGGGGAGGTATTAGGGTCTTCAGAAGAAGATTTATGACACGTAGAGAGCTTAAACTGAATGAAGTCCTGGCTCCCGTCTGGGACTCAAGTCGTGAAAAGTGCAAATTCCATGAAATCCACGTTGCAAAATAAGTGATATCACACTCTACACTCAGCTGTCCTGAATGGCTGCAGCAGAGATGGGGTGTCCTGGCAGCGTGCAGCCTGCTCTGTGGAAAGCAGCTGCATTTCTCCCTCCACGCCCAGGGAACAGCCTGTAGCACTTGTCTCCCAGTGCAACCAGCTGGCTCTGGCCATCCATGTACAAGGAATGAAAGGCCCTGGGGTTTTCAGCCCTGTTGGGTGGGAATTTTTAGCTTGGCTCACTGGAAAGGTTTGGTTGGAGATGTTTTGCGTCTTTCCCGTGCTGCTCAGACGTTACAGGATGTGTGCCAGTTCACACAGACTCATGTGGAGCTTGGGCTGCAGCTGTGAGCCGTGGAGAGAACTGTCCTGAACTTGAACACGTCACCAGGAGTTTTCTGAAGTTGCCTCTCCTTGTGTCTTTGCTGCCACATTCAGTGCAGCTTGTGGAGTTTTCAAAAGTAGAAGTTTTAAACATCTGTGCAGTGCAGGTTCCACAGTTATAACACAGGTACATATCTATTAAATCTGCTTTCACTGATCCTTAAAGAACTTCAACTGCAAGTTCTCTTGAACATAAAAAATCTGTCAGCCTGGTTAGCTGTCCAAGTGAAGACGTCATGTAGTAGATTTTGCAGCAATATCAGGAAAATCAAGGTGGTGATAAAAATTGGTCAGCGTTTTGACAAACTGCTGCTGAAAGTAATTTCTTGTGTTGGGATGTTCATAGCACGTATGTGTAACTATATGGATGAGGGACTATTTATAAGCCCTTTGTAGTCATTGGTGTTTGTGTGTTTTGCAATTCTTTTGTAGCTTTGGGGATATTTACAGGTTCAACATATGTCACTATGAACTGAAATGAAAACTGAGAAATAATGTTGTGAACATGCAATTTATTATTGTGTATATATGATACATGTGAAGAGCTCTCCAGCTGTTGGAAGGTGGAGCCTGTAATGGAAAGTGAGAGGCATACCCAAAGGGAACTGACATGTCAGAGAATCAACAGCCTGAAACCCATTATAAATCTGTATTCCATGGAGGCACATGGTCACTGTAACAAATTCCCACCATAAATTGTTTAATGAAAACGCCCTGAAAGCAGGAAGGACTGCTTCTGATACCAGTGACAAATACTGATGTGCTGAGTTATAGCATTTGCTAAGGATAACAGTGCAGTACTAACCACTTACTCCTTTGTTCTTCATTTCTAGGTCAAGATGTTGTTAAGTATAAAAAGTATCTTATGGATGTACTCTACATTAGTTATAACATGTATGCTACCTAAAGGTAAGTCTTCTGCACATAGAACATTTAATTAAAATTAATTTAGTGATCTAATTGGTAGGGCATTTCACAGGACTGAGGGAACAGCCCAAACTCAGGAAACTGACTTTCTTTGCCTCTGCCATGCTGCGTCACCTCACTAACTGTGTTTTTGTGTCCTCCTCGAGGTGCTAATGATTTATCTGTTCTGCTTGGGCTGCCACGGGCTAAGCTGGAGTCTGGAGCAAGGAGGTGTTAGGGCAGCTGCAGGTTTGGGTGGAAAGGAAGGAGCCCTTACTACCCCTCTTTGTGATTACATGCTAAAACTGAAGTATGTATCCATGTGTGGTTGCCATAGTTATTTGAAAGTTTGGGTCAGGCCTTCAACAAAGAAAATATCCCAACAGCTGCTGCAGACTCACAAAATTGGTAAAGCAGCTTTCCCAGGTCTCAAAGCAAGACTTTTTTCTTTATTTTCTTTCCCCTTGCTTTCCAGGAACTCCTCAAACTGACTTTAGCCTTTGGGAAAAACCAAATTTATTACTTTTTTTTTTTTCCCCCACCAAGCTAGAATACTGCTGCTAGTAACATCTTTATGTAGTCCTGAATGATAAAGAAAAGGACTGGTTCATTAGTGGAACCAATTAAAAAAAATACATAACAAAAAAAACCCACCCCAAAAACCAAAAAACAAACAATAATAGATTTAGACTGGATATAAGGAAGAAAGGTCTCGGTCAGACCACAGGCCTGACTCACTGTCTTGCACAAATGCAAAATTCAGGGATACAGGGATTGAGAAGCAGTGCTGTACATGGGGAGGAGCCACATGGATCCTTGGAGTTGTAGAATGTGGGATGGCATCTTTACATGTCCTCTCACTTACTCCACCTTTTATTACATCTTGAATGGCTAGTCTTATCTCCAGAGTGGAATTTTTGGTACTTAGGAGTTTTTTTAATGAATGTCCCATTCTCTGGAATGTAGATCAGGTTGTGACCCATCCTTATTTGCCTAAATTTTTTTTGAAGAAATTCAGAAAAACCATGATGTTCCCAGAACATGCTGTGAACTTTGTAGGGTTTACTTTGTAGGTCAGGGGCCATTCTTCTGCCCTACAGAGTGTTAACCATTTTCAAACTATGGCCATGATGAGGAGGACAGGGATGAAAAAGCTTTCCTTTTTCATGAATTGATATAATTCACGATCCCAAAGAATCTGTGGGATCAACTCATGCCCTTATCTTTTCTAGAAAAGTCAGTTGTTGCAATAATATTTTTGAGATGAGTGTTAGAAGACTACACACAATCTTTAGAAATACATATTTTGTTTAAAAATACTCTAAAAATAAAATATGTCATCATTCTGAAAGACACCCTAAGTGTCCACCTTTTCTTTTTAAATCCTTATATTTTGGATATAAAATTGAAGCCTTTAAATCTTTTGTGAAACACTAATTCCCAGCTTATCACTATTGTGGTTTACAAGCAAGACCTTTTGGTTATAATCGACCCTGGAGTTTTTCCTTCCTGTTCTGGGTGGCCATTTGTAGCACTTTGTTGAGTTCTGCAGCTGAGATTTGCATTTGCCTGGCTCCTTGTGAGTGTCTTGCAGACTGTAAAGTAATTCTTCATCACTCTGCACATCCTTCTCTTATTCTGATTGTTCAGGCCACAAACCACCTGATAAAGGACTCAGGGAAGGTTTTGTTGGGTCTCAGTCCATTACCTGTCTCAGTGTTTCCTACAAGTTGCACTCAATTCATTATTATCTTCACTAAAAGGCTTGTGGTTAATGAAAAGGCTTCTCTTAGGCTCAGTGCTAGTATCTGGATTGACAAAACACACAGTTTCACTGATCCTTTCTATTTCTGCTGCTAGACAGGGCAATGTACCATATGTCCCAGCAGGTTGTTGATGAACTGAAAAATGAGATGCAACATTTTTTTCTTTCCCCCCCCACCCTCATAAATTTATGTAAAAATAAATAGAATATTTTATTCTTTAAGCATGTGGAATTTGTCTGCATAGTCAGTAGCAACATTCTGTTCAGTTAAACTCAATTATGTGGCAAATTCACTCCTCTAAGCAGTATCAAACCATGCAGAGCACTCTTTTCTTCAGATCCCTTGTCCACTGCTGATGTATTGGCCTCGTCATTTTGGTTAATGTGATACAGAAGGGCAAAATTCTGTCCTTTTTAAAATTATCTGGACTCCTACTTTAAGAATTTTGTGACATTTGCCACAGAGCAAATGTACACATTGGATTAGTATAAGACTCTGATAGCTTCTGCATTGGTCAATAAACTCTGTTAGGTTAACTAATTTGGAGTGCTGTAAAAAATTAAGATTTTTGGAACTGTGCAGGAACATCACTTAATCTTGTGTTTCAGATATTATGTCAGCCAAATATTTTCTTTTTTTTGTAGGGAAAAACTTCCTTCTCTTCTTCTTCCTTTTCCTTTTTCTTCTTGACTTCTTCTTCCCTCCCCTCACCACAACAAATAGCTTTTTATAAAGTGTGATAAAGTGTTTTCTAAAGTTGGACAGAGCTGCAGCTACACAGAATCTCCTGTTCTGGGAAGTAACACAGTTTAGCCTGGATCTAGTTTGCATATCAGGATGATATGTGTTGTTTGCCAAGGCTTCCAGCTGGCTGATGTGAATTTTAAAGGGAGGAAATTTCCTCAGGGTTCAGGGCTGATATTCCAGATCACTCATAATCAGAAACAATGTTCTTAAAAAGTTCATTAAAGTTCTGTCAGTCAGTATAATTATAATTTAGTCATTCTTCATTTAAGAAGAAAGTTCCTGTAAGGTGTATAGATGACAAAAGATCATAATAAATTCTAAATATTTTGAGACTGATTTTAATCTCCCACCTGTGCAATTTGGCAGTAATTCTATCACAACTGATAGCACTGAGAATTAATCCTGTTTCTTTATCTCTAACCACTGTAACTCTGTGAAGTTTCAGCAAAATAAAGGTGATATAAAGGATCTTTGGTTTCATCAGTTTTGATACTGTCATCTTGACTCTATCTGGACTGTGTGCCCAAGGAATTCTAGTTTGGTAGGCATGGATGGAAAAGACCCAAGAGCTTCCATTCAGAGTTCTGTGTCTTCCCCGTCAGTCCGTTTTTCTCTTTTTCTGGCTGGTGCTTTATTATTGAAATGCTTGGGCAGTGAGCTGATGACTCTTGTATTGAATCTGTTTAGACAATGCCGTTAAGATTTTGTCCTGTGGAAAATCATCAATCTCTGTTAAAAATACTCAAGTTATTGAACAACTTTCCTTTTTTTCTTCTATTTTCCTTTCCCCCCCATTTTTTTTCTGTTTTCTTTCTTTTTTTCCCTTTTTTTCCCCACCCCCTCTTCCTCTCTTTTTTTCTCTTTCCTTTTTGCTCTTCTTTAGCTCTCTCCCTCTGCCCACCCTTCCATTCCACCCTCCAATCTTCTACTACTTATGGAGAGATTATATTTTTCATCATAGATAAACAGATAATTTTAATGTGCTGGTTACTTCTGTTTAATGTATCACTCTGTTGGTGGCTATTGTTAAGTTCTGTTTCTAAACTTTAGGAATACTAGCTCCCTTCAAAATAATGATGGCCATGTTCTACCTTTCAAAAATGTTAGAGTGAAGGACTGTGAAAGAGGTAAAATAGTAACTGTTGTGCATCAGCTTTTAATCTTCATTAAGATTATTTCATTCATTAAGCCATTATGTGTGATGAAATAACATCGCATGAAAAAGGTAAATCCATCTGAAATCCTCTCTTCAGCTGCAGCGTGCAGCTTGGATGAACAGTAGTCAACTTCCCCCTCAGGATATTGTCAGATGGAAGCATTTCACTGTGAAATGTTTGCAGCTGGAGATGACATAAAACATGATAAAAGACCTGATCATGTCAAGTCTGAGCCAAGTAGGGACTTTCTGTGTGCTTTACTTCCTCCTTTGCTTTTGCATCCTGAAATATTTCATTTCTGCGATGTGTTAAAGGCCCCGAGGCTACAAGGAAAAAACTTTGAAAGAGTGACTGTTTGGGAGGCTCTCACTGGAAAAGCTTTTGTTTTAGCACGTGTGCAACGAAGAGAATTAACCCCTGAGAAAACAGTGGGGTCAGGGGTGACAGGGGTGCAAAGCCATGGGCTGTGTGTTTCCTTCTGAGGACAGGAACAGCTGCTGTGAGGCGAGGCAAGGTGTGAACTCCAGCAGCTCCCCTGCTTTTAGGGCTTTGGCCAGTGAGGTAACTCATGGTTTTTCACTCTGAGTGGTCTTCCTCCTGTTGATTGAGGAAACAACTCTTGCAGTTCATCTGTCACCTAAAATTTCAGACCAGTTTCCAAAGGTTAATTACTTGTGGCCATAACAAATGGAGAAAATAAGTCAGAATGAAATTTTCCCAAAGAGAAACGTGCTTCATCATTAGCCTAAGGTGTACCAAGATGGATACAAACTTAAGCTTAAACTCCCCAGTGCTGTTACAAATCAGGTAAAGTTAATGGATTTCAGGGTTAGCATTAGTGAATCATTAATTAACAGTGAAATATATCTGTTCCTGATTTTGTTGTTACACTGATGTGATTTCTCCTCTCTCCTCGCTCTCTCCCCTTTTTCTAGTGAAAGCAGAAAAAAAAACCCTAGTCAAGGGATCTCTCTCTGGAACTTCAGTCCTGCCATGCTTCTTTTCAACCACACCCACCATATCCTCCAGCTACGCTGCCGAGTACCTCCGGATCAAATGGTCCAAGGTGGAACTGGACAAAAGCGGGAAGGACGCCAAGGAAACCACAGTCCTGGTGGCCCAAAATGGCAACATCAAAATAGGCCAGAGCTACAAGGACAGGGTGTCTGTCCCGAGCCATTCCGAGGAGACCGGTGACGCCTCGCTGACCTTCTCCAAGCTGCGTGCCAGCGACGCCGGGGTCTACCGCTGCGACGTCATGTACGGAGTGGAGGACACACAGGCCATCCTCTCTCTGGCTGTTGAGGGTAAGGGTTTGTCTGTTTCATTTTGTAGTCAGCAGTGGTTACAGCTAAAGCAGCAGAGCTTAGTAATTGGTGCAAAACTGGTGAGGAATTAAAGGCACATCTTCAGCGATATGCCCTTGGAGTAGGGTGAAAAGAAGCAACTTGTGAAGGATAGGATGAAAACTTAGGGCGGAAAGAAGCCACTGAAGCTGTGGTTTGCCTGTCTTGATGTCTAAAATTATGCCACCAAAAGTGGGAGATGCTCAAGAGGCCATCGGCCCCTCGGCCACCTGGGCACCCTGGGCTCATGTCCAGCTGCTGTCACCAGCACCCCAGGGCCTGTCCCAGCTTTCCAGCCCCTGTATCCCACCCTGGGCTGCTCCATGGGTTTAAGCAAAACAAAAGAGTGAGTTGCCAAAGGAGCATGTGGTGTGTGGGTGTTTCTCCTCCAGAGCCTGCTCGTGGAGCATGGCACAGAGGCTGCTGCAGAGCCCTGTTGGGCTGGCACTGAGCCTGAGCTCACAGGCTGTGCTGAAAGGCAGGGCATTAGCCCAGGCTCAGTGCCATGCACAGGCAAGTTCTGGACCCAGGTTTCTGCCTGTGCTTAGGGCAGTACTGAGCTCTGTGCATGGGTCTCCTCATAGGAGCCTTGCTTTTAGCCCTGCCTTGCACACCCCTTTGCAGCTTGGTGGTATTTGGAAGTTCAGTATTTGCTCAGTTGAATGAATCTCAAAACAAACATAATAGTAATATCTGCTGCTGGAAATCATGGTTTTGGCTAAGGCTTTTTTAGTGAGCTTAATACTGTATTGTTCTTCCAATCTGCCTAGCCTAATGTGAACAATCTGTTGGCATTGATTCGACTAAAGGATTCAAAGGTGTGGCCTTAATTTGGAAATCCAGTAAATCAGTGTAGCCATTTATGTCTGCATGACTTCAGAAACTGTTAGGTCCTAATGACAAAAGCAAAAGAAATCCTGGTTAGAATGTTACTTTTCATAACGGGTGTACCTGGCATTCCTTATCCCTTTTCAAGTGTTCCCTTGACTACATATCTATATCCAGGAACAGCAGATGTTTATGACAATAAAATATCAGATGATTTATGGTGATACTCTATCTTTTGCAGTTGTTGCTCTTGCAAAAACACTGCAGAGTGATGAACTGGTTAGATTTATGATTTTACTTCAATGAAAACTTTGCACACATTTTCTTTCTGCAACTGTTCATTTCCATGACTGCTTTAAATGTCAGGATTTCAGGAGAGGATAAAAGCTAAGTTTTGCTTATGGAAATGGAAAATTGTTTTGCTAGATCGTAATTTGTGCCTCAGTTTTTTCTCCATTATGTAAAGAAATGGCATTTATAAGCTCCTAAGAACTTCAAGTGAATATTGCTGCTCAAATCTTCTGCTCTATTCTTTGATTTCATGTTCTATTTATAGACCAAAAAAAAAAAAAAAGTCCTGAATACAAATTATCTCCGTTGTTTCTTTTTTGAACCTGCACCCCAAAATGACACTATTTGAAGAGACGTGATCCTCTGCACTCCACCTTGGTGCATTCTGCACTGCTGCCCTGGCTGGGGTGCAGGAAGGTATTTCCATGTTAACTGAGGTAATTCCAGAGCTGAGGGATAGCCTGGTTCAGCACTGTGCTTTGGTCAGCTCTCCTGGGTGGAGCTGGGGCTCTGGTAAAATTATCACCAGGTTTGTTTTTTTTTTTTTTAAATTCTGCTCATTTTATGCTCAAATTAAGTAGGCCAAAACTTTTTGGCAGAGTTCTGCTGAAGCAGGTGTAATTCTTGTTTTTATGCTTCTTTGGGTATTTTTAAACCAATTCAGGACTTTTGTTTTAGCTAATTTCAGGGTCTTCATTTGTTTTATGGACACTCCCTAATTTTAAACTTTCAAACAAAAGAGCATAATGCAGCATCAATGAATCCAGGAAGATAAGATTAGACAGCTGGCCTGCTTGTTTTTCAAATTAACCTTCGTAGCATTATAGATAGCTAGGAGAGCTAATTTGAATAAAATTACCGTAATTGACATTTCTCTCCTTTAGTTATGCTGGGAATACAAAACTGCTCTTGAACACACTGTGCATCAAATAAATATATTTTACTACCAGTGATGGAATGTATTGTGAATGAAAAGTGTGATTTCTGAGGAAGAATAATTTTCTCAGTAGCATACAGGTTTTCCCACGTTAAACTGAATAGTGGGTGTTAGACACTGAAAGTAGAACTTCTAATGTCTAATTATTTCTTTTGGCTGGGTCTCAAGGCTAACACTGTACAAAAGTTGTAAATGTGAGCTTTTTTTTTTTTTCTGTTTAGCTATCACAACAGACAGATTTGATAACTTGTGTCCAAATATCTAGTTGATTTGCTGTTTTAGATGCCAAATGAACTTCTGAAGTCAGATTCATATGTTATTACTAACAAATTGTTCAGACAAAAGATCTGACTGTCCCAGAGTCCTATTGCAATTAAAGCGGATGGTATCAAAGGGCAAACTTAAACATTTACCCTATTTTTTTTATGACCCATTTTGTTTTCAGAGACTTGTCACCCATGGAATTACCCACACAGAAACTTTTGTTATTCCATCCTGAACAGATATGAGTTTGGCTTTTCTCATTTGTTTTTTGAATGTCTGTAGCTTTTCAGTATCCATGGGTGGACTCCTGGTTAAGCCACCACTAAACCACAGCTGGTTATCTTAGTTATCATTCACAAGGAAGGCACGTTTCATCACACATGTTGCCTTTGTCTCTGCAGTGCATATTTCTAATGCATCATTTTTTTACAGGTAAAAGTTTTCCAAACAATGACAGGATCTTGGATACTGATGTAATCCTGTGGTCTACCTTTGCCTTAGCTATAGGAATTAATGGTGACAGATACTTGGGTATCAATAGCTGCTTATATTTGGAAAGAGATGGTCTTTAAGGTTCCTTCCATCCCAAACCATTTCATGGTTCTGTCTCAGAGACATCATCAAGACACTGTGAGTTCACAGGGGATCCTTTATGTGCGGAGCAGTGCTTGGCTGTGAATGCATCAAACAGAGATCAAATACTTTGATCTGAATATCTGTTTAAATGTCTCATCTTAAAGCAAAAAATCCTGAATTGGCTTGTTTAATTCTGGGGGTGTGAGGAGTTGTGCTCTGGCTCTGTGAGCACAGCCCTGGGGATCTGGGAAAGTCACAGCCCAGTGTAGGAGGAGGATGACACATTGGGTTACTTGATCCAGTTTTCCTTTGGCATTGCAAGTCTCCTCATTCCATGCTGAGCCATGTGCCCACACCTAGCAGAGAACACCCATCCATGAGGGCCAGGTGGTCTCCACACTTCACCCCTGAGATCAGGGTTACTATTTTTTGTGTTCTGCACTTGCTGAGGGTGTAAGAGGGAGGAGGGAAGCACTTAATTTTAGCCCACGCAGGAAATTTGGGGTAGCCAGGTGCCTGCCTTACTCATCATTCACACCTACAGGGCTGTCCTTGGGGCATGCAGCTCTGCAGGTTCACTGGAGGGGCACTTTCTTCAGACTGGTTGCCCCCTTTCCTGTTATTAATCATGAAGAATGCTTTCCTGACACCCTGGTTGCTGCTATAATTACACTGACCTTCCAAACCAGGGATATTTTCTGTTCGAAATGGATCTGACAGCATGGCAGTGTTAGATGCTTCAGCTTCTCACAGCAAGAATGAAGAATCTTAGAATATTTTGAGTCGGACGGGACCCACCAGGATCATCCAAGCCCAATCCTGGATATGTAGAGCAAGTCATACTAATTTTCACTTCCACATGGCTTTTTTCTCTGCTTTCTGTGCATATTCCTCCAAAATTTTCCCTTTGTCTCGGGAGCAACTCTTCCTTCGTCAGATTCTGTAATTTCATCTCTCTACGGTGTTTTGTGCTTTTATTTTAACCTTTTTTGGTGTTCCTAAGCCCTCAGTTCAAACTGTCTCACACTGGGAGTCCTTGACCTCTCAGCTTTTGGATGTTCCTGGGTGGGGTAAGCTCTCTTCATTAAATATCCCTGGTCACCAATTAGGGAGATTTATAGACGGCTCTTTTAGACTCAACTTGTAACCTTCAGGCAAAGCTACCTTGGGTGAGCTGAATTCCAGAAAGGATTTTATGAAAAGTACTGCTGTACCTTTCTGTCTCCACATTTATTCCTTCTCTCTAGTCATAATGAAGTCCACTTTTATAAAATAAATTTGAGCTACCTTGTAAAAAAATCTGACCTGCAAATGAAATGACACAGTACTTTTCATTCTGGAAAATTTCTGAATATTTAAAGAAATACTTGTTTTGTGTGGTGCTAAGATACTGGGCAATTAAGAAGAACATTTATGAGCCAATGTATTCAAAATTAAGAAATCTGAACAAACCACTCATTTGACCCGATTTTTTTTGTTCTCCTCCTTAGAGATAATTGGATTTAAAGGGATCAAAGTGGCAAATGGGATCCTTCTAGTTTACTTACTCTTTTGTCATGGCTTCTCAGTGATTTTTTTTTTTTTGCCAGAAGTGAGAGCACTTTATTATGTTCTAACTGATATTTTGGGAATTCACTCTTTAGGTCTCATTTTCTCAGTGTGTTTAAGTCTTCTGCAAGTCTGAAAGACTTAATTTTTCCCCCCAATTTTTTTTGTGTGTTCTTTTTAAAGCCTGTAAAAACAATCCCAGGCTTAAGATACTGATCTTGTTAATGGAAAGAAACAAGAACTAGGGAGGCAGAGTAGACTGTAATTCACAATTTTCATTTTTATGCAAACTTGTCTTTCCTGCAAGCATTATAATGATAATAAATGAAAGTTGTTTCCCCGAAGTGGGAACGATGCCACTCAGTGATGCTGTTAGTTAGCCCTGGGAGATTGTGTGCTGCCAACCTAATTGATCTATTCTCTCTGCAGCAGAAATCCCCTTCTTTATCTCTTTAAGTAGGCATTTGAAAGGTGCTTTTACCTAATCTTTTGGACTTACCTGTCTTGAAACTTTGCCACCTCTTGATGTTGAACTTCAGTGTAAATTATACTCTCCTAATGGATCCCGAGGAATATTCCTGTCAAGAGAGTGCAATTGGTAGAGGCCATCAAAGGGTGGCAGAGGGAAAAAGTGATAAAGACCCAGGGTCTGCATGCAAAGCGTGCCAGGAAGAGGGAGGGAAATGGTCTGGCCAAACTGCTGTGTCCCTCTTGTAGAGTTTGGGAGCGTGGCAACCTCTGGGTGGACAGGTGTGGTGGTTCTGCATCAGGCTGGATGCAGGAGCTGTGCTGGGAGAGTAATAAAGGATGAAAACACAGGTGAAGCTCAGCATTGATCCCTTCTCTTATTACCTGGAGCTGTTCAGAGGAGTCCCTGTGCCCCTCCACCTGTGTGCTGGGACACAGACATCCTGCAAAGTGTGAGCTGGTGCAGGCGTGTCTGTCCCTGGAGAGCCCTGGCAGGGCAGGACAGGGCAGGGGGAACGCACTTTTCCTCCCCACCATGAATTTCCCTGATGCACTTGGCAAGGCGAGCCTCTTCTTCTCAGGTTGCCAAAGCCCAAGAGAGGGGTCAGACGATGGGTGCAAAGCCTGGAGAGAGAGACACACAAACGAATTATTCATGCGGAGAACTGAAAATGCTGCCCCCGTTCCTTCCTTTCATACAGTGTTCGGTCCTGTAACCCGTGTTTTTGGGGTGTATTTGTAATGTAAATTCTCTTCTGCATTAGGGCCGGGGAGGATCTGAACTGACATCTGAACGGTGTGGTGGCTCTGGCACTGGGCCGGGGGTTATTTCAGGGATCTGCACCACAGTGTCCAAGGTCTGAAGACAGAAATTAACAGGATAACAAGCACTGCCATCACAATCTTTTCCCTTTAGGTATTTGCTGTGTTAGGCAACTTCTGAGATCCAGGCTTTATGTTGCCCCATCCAACGCTGCATGTGGCAGCAGCGTGAGCTCACTAGTGAAAGTGAACTATAATTTATTAGCCATACCAGGAGCTAATAAACTAGCTTCCCCTGTAGTTCCACAGGGTTTTGATGCACGATACACAAGAAAGCTGCAACCCGAAGGGGTGTGACCACGAAACCAGGATCTTACCCATGGAAACCCTTGTTTGTTAAAAGTTGAACACTTCACATTTTTATCTTCTGGTCTAAGACATGAGGTAAACGATGAAAAAACATTCACCCTTGCTCTGACAGAAGTGAATTTTAGATGCTACAAATTGCTTTCCTATGAGCACTCTTTCTTGCTGCTACTCCTTCCTGTAATTACACTAACTTTGTTTGCCAGATGTTCAGTGACAACATTATACTGCTGTAGTCTGTTTTCCAGTTGCTTTATTTGTTCCTAGGACAACTCCTTTCTTGCCTTTTTTTTCGGGGAGGAAATAGACAAAGGGGAAAAAAAAATTCCTTTTCAAATGTTTTAAAGTGCAAAGAGCGGGACAATGGGTTTTGCCCTTCTCTCTGTCTAACTGAAACAATGAAAGTCCTGCACTTTAATCTTCTTAGCCCCAGGGGTCTTCTAATTATTGCAGCTGTTGCAGAGGCTTATGCATAGTGAGTCCTCCTTCCCATTCATCTCGGAGGCTCTTTCATGTCCATTAGCTCCTCACTGGAAATGGAGGAACCTCCCGCTCAGAGAATAGGTGAAGTTTACCTTGTGGATCAGGGCGAAGAGAACAAAGCATTCCCCGAGTTCCTTTCCAGGATTTACAAATGACCAAAAGCTCTTCTTTGCCTCGGCGAAATCCACTTTAAATTGGCTGGGATATTAACTCTTTAGTTCTGCCTTGTTCAGGTGTCACACAGCTCTGCCAGGGTAGGAGGGCAGTGATGCTTCCAACGTGGAAATAAATAAAAGGAAGGAAGGAGAAGCGAAATAGCTGGTTGTGGAAAATCCACTAATATGTTTAAGCAGCAGGAAGCTTAAAAAAAAAAAAAAAAAAAGAAATACAGCTTTAGAGAAATATGTTGCCATCCTCTCTAAGGGAACAAACCTTTGGGTGGCTGTACTGAGAAGCAGAAATTTCTGTGCCCAGGTTGAAGTCATATACTATCACTTCAGCAATCTTGGAAAAAAAATTATAAAAAAGGAGACAATCCAAATTCATGCAAAATACATTGTAATTAAGATTAAAACAACGAACTGAATTAACAAATTGCTTGGGCATTTCTGACTCAGCATCAAATATGCTTTATTACAGAAATGCCAATGTTATTAAAAAATGTTTTAGTGTTTGTATATGTTAAAAAATTATAGAAAAGCCAGATGCACAGCTTGTGAATATTATTATGGGTTGATAGTTATGAAACAGGATAAATATTTTATCTGCCTTTGTTGGGGCCTTGGTAAAAGTTGCCCATTTTTAAATTCTACATCTAGAACACCAAGCAGACCACCTGAACTCCTGTTTTTATTTACCTCTGTGCTACTAATATAGCAATCCTCATTTATACCAACAGGTGTTCTGCTTATAGTTTCAACCACCGCTACTAAATTCTGAATATATTAAAATAAATATTTTTATGCATAACACATGTTAAAAAAATATATATAAATGTCCAAATAATATATTTTTGTGATTTTAAGGTTTAAATGCTGATGTTGCCCAAGTCTGTGTTCTGGGGTGGTTTAGCAGTGAGGCTGTGGGGAGCAGGGTGTCCCCCATCCACACTGAAATGCTCCTTTGGCTCCCAGCACAGGATGAAGATGCCCTTTGGAAGCTGTCCCTGTTCTCTGCTTGTTCTTGAAATCTGCCCAGAAATTGTTTGGAACAGTGTTGTGTGGCCTGAGCCAAATAATGCAGTGAAATAACATAACAATTTAACAACTTTAATGACTGAATTTCAGGCACCTGGAAAGTTTAATGTGATGATACAAACACCAGCCCTAATTTTCCTGGGTGTATTCTTCACTTGCCACTGTTGCCAAACAACACTTGGATCCATTTGAAGCTGAAATTACACTGTTACTTGGAAGAAGCTGTTTGTGATGGGTTTTGTCAGTTCTGAAAGGCATTTTATGGGGATGCTGGTGGTCTGCAAGCTTCCAGTTAGTGGCTGCAGCTGGTGTGTGACTCCCTATTAAATGATGAAATATGGGAATTCCCAGCCTTTCTTCTTTTATTTCCTGTTTCTCTGCAAGTGGCTTTGATTAAAAAAAAGATGTCTGATGGTTGAGTAGTTTTCAGATAATATTTTCTGTACTAATTTCTTAGTGACTCATGACAAGAAGAAAAATGTGTATTCTCTGCTTATTTGCCATATGCAGATTTTTTGATGACTGGCAAAAATTTACTGAATTTGTCTGCATGGGAAAAAGATTTCTAAATAAGTTGGAAATTCTTGCATCAACAGTTTGACAAATGATCTGTATTTCTATTTGTTTGTAAACTAGCAGGCTTTCTTTATCTTTCAGCAATGCTCTAATAGCAAAGACCTGCTGTAAAATTAATTATTGCTACAATATCACCATTTTCCCTAACTGCATTACAGTATGTTGTTTCCTCATCATGAAGTACTCCAGTAAAACCATAAGGGAAAGAGAACATTTAATGATTTAGGGGCTTGTTTTGTTTTGTTCCCATTCTCTGGATCTTTTATGGTGTTGAAACCTTCTGAGGATTTCAGAGTGCAATTAGTTAGGTATTGCAAGGGACATGCCTTTGATGCTAAACTGTAAAATACATTGGTAATAGGGGTAAATGATTTTGTAAAGTGGGTTGGCTGTTTTCTGCCACTTCAGTGCCCTTTATGGTTTGTTCTAGCTGTTGTCAGATTCAGTGGGAATTGTGTGTGCGTGTTGAAAACAGAATGTGGCTTCTAGACAGATCCTGCTTTGAAAAAAAGCAAAACATCTTCACACCAGACCTCCCTCTCCAAAGGTCTGATGTGCTCCAGAAACTGCTGAAATTGTCAAGGTGCTTTTCAGAACCAGAAAACCCCAAATAAAATCACACTTTGTTTTGTTTGTGCAATTCATGGTGTATGTGGGAAAATATGACTATGGAAAACAGACCAAAAATCCATATAAGTGATAAATTATATATTTGTAGTGATCTTTGATCTGTAGAAACTGACACCAGGACCATCACTGATTAACAAATCAGCTTAAAAACGCCCCAGATTTTGGGGGGTCTTTTGTCATTACTGTTAACAGCCACTAGAGGGGGGACATCATTTATACCATAATATCTCACATTTTCTGCACTATTTTTCATTCTAGCCGTCTGTTTTCAACATTGTGACAACGCCTAGGTAAGGTTACAGAGTGGTGATGGCTGGAGGAACAACACAAAATGTGTCACTAACAGTTTTTTTTTTGTTTTTTTTTCTTGCTTTCTCAGGTGTGGTGTTTCACTATAGGGCTGCCACGAGCAGGTACACCCTGAATTTCACACAGGCCCACCAGACCTGCCGGGACAATGGTGCTGTCATGGCCAGCCCAGAGCAGCTGAAAGCAGCCTATGAGGATGGGTTTGAGCAGTGTGATGCTGGCTGGGTGTCTGACCAGACTGTCAGGTGAGGCTTTCAAAATACCTCTCCACACTTTTCCCCAACGTTTGTGTGCCTCGCCTGTGCAGACTTGAGCTCCTGTCTTGCCATAACTGACACCTTGGAGTGGCTACCTAGAACAGACACACTTAAAAGAATAAAGTGGGTATTTATTAGAGGCCTTCAATAGATACACCTTGGGCTTTCAAGGTCTCCCAGAGGCTACACCCAAGATGGATGGTGGTGATGAGTTTTTCACACAATTATAAATTTGTGTGAATAATTTTTCACAAATTATCTATTTGCATATCAGGGGTTAATCCTCCAATTACAGCTTCAGGTAATGAAGTCATATTCCCCCAGTTTCCTCCTCCCCAACTCTCTTTTGTTTGTACTTTTTGGGGCATGAGGCTGTAGTGTGTCTTTGGACCACAAGCCCAGAGGAATTGTTTTGTCTGACCAAAATGTGCAGACAGTAACTAACACTCTGCATGGAGTTTAGACTTATACACTAAAGCAGTACAGGATTTGAAAAATATAAAGTACTACAACCCCAAGGCATCATAATAAGAAATTTTCTGCACATCCAGGTATCCAATTAGACATCCAAGAGTTGGCTGCTTTGGAGATAAGATGGGAAAGAAAGGAGTCAGGACGTACGGGCGCCGCTTCCCTAACGAGACTTACGATGTTTATTGCTACGTGGAGCGCATGGAAGGTGAGATGGTTCTGCAAAGCCTGGGAGTGCACTGCAGGACTTACAAAGTGACTGGGGAGCCTAATATCTGGGAGAGCAGAGAAGGAGAAGATACCACTTAAAATAAGTTTTGGCTGCTCTGGAACAGAAGGGAACTGCTGAACGGAGGGAGCCTACGGTTTGTGGTCTTGCAGGTCCTAATTAAAGGCCAGTGTGGAGTCTACAAAGAGGCAGTCAGGGTTCAAACTGCCTATAGTTAGTGCAGTAGGTCTCACAAAAGCTGCTGTTGAAGCATCCTATTTTTTGAATGTTGCATAAAAGTATTTTCAAAGAAGTGCATTTTATGTTTGAGAAACTGTATATGCTATATATAAGTATATACAAAGATGTAGTATATGTGCTAACTGTATTATAGTTATTAAAGTATGCAGTTAAGTCTTTTTATATGTCCATGGCATAAAATTAGACAGATATTGAATAGCCATCTATGTTTAATAGTCCCTTTTTAATAATGGGTCATCTCAGATTCAGAAAGAAACAAACAGGAAAATAAACCTCTGTAGTTTCTGGGTCTTGTTTAGTAAAATTATTACAGAGATATTTTGCAACCAAGTACTAACTGCAGTGCCCTGAGTGTGCCACACTTCTTCTGTTTGCCAGGTTTTTATTACATGCCAGTTCCACAATTCATTTCCAAAAAACCCCCCCGATAATTCCTAACTAAACATCTTCGGGGATGATCTTTGGCTGTTACACATTTAATTTAGTGCTCTTAAAGTCAGCAGAGCAGTAAATCAGCCTTGGCTCTGAGCAAGCCTGCCTTTATAGGTGTACATACATTTTAAAAAAGCAATTGCAAAATGCAGGTGCTCAGTGTGTGTTTGTAATCTGTTTTACATAAAATATAGATTAGATCATGCAATTGTTTTTCTCCTGCTGGTAAATTATAGAGATTTGAGTTACTGAAATCAGTAAGTGTATTTTTTTTTTAGTAGCTGAAGATCTGTCCTAGGCACCTTGTAGAGTTATGCAATACAAGCAACAGAGGTATTGCAAAGCCTCCAGAAAACATATATACTTGAGAATTTGTAACTTGAGCTTGAAAATCAGGTGATAGAATTTTGTTAGTGCTTTTCCTTGTCTTGATTTTAGTTATGTCCTGTTTACATCTGTCAGTGAGCAGAACCTGAGAACATCTACAATTCATGACATTCGATCCTCCATCAGTCCTTGATGAGATTGGATTCTGAATATCCTGTAAATCAACATTTTTAAATTCAGTTTGTGTCTTTCCCAGCTTACAAAAAAGAAGTTTTAGTCAAAAACATAATCTGTATAATTCCTAGGTGGAGAACAATCCCTTTTTCCTTTCCCTCTTCAAGAATGGAGGAGTGTAACTAATAGAGAGAAGATTGTCCTAGGTGCATGTGAGCCAGCAGTTTCTCAGGGTTAAAAGTTATCACCAAACTTTCAAAAATAAAACTTAAGCCAAAACTGAAGCATTTTTCACTGAGATTAATGGTCTCTGCTCTGCTTGGAGCAACCTGGAACCAGACTGTTGTGTGGTTCCAAGATGCTGCAGTGGCTGTGCAGTCCTCGTGGATGAAAATGCACAGTTCCTCAATTTTTTCATGTGCCTTAGTTGCTTCTTCTTTGTTATAAAATTTAATGTGCCAACATTTATGACCTAGTTTCCCTCTCTGGATGCATCTACACTTCTGTCCCACTGTTGTGGCCTATCAGCTGGACTGTGGTGACCTGACCTGCTTGCATATGAAACACACAGATTTTATCAAATATATAAGCTAGAGCACAATATTGCAGAGATTTGGTTCATTATATTGCATTCATTATACTGAACAGATTTAACATAAGATTATTATAATAGTTAGCCAAAGATGCTCCCCAGCTTTTCCCTTTTTGTTGTTATTGGTTCTTCTGGTTTTTTTTGGTTGTTGTTTTTTTTTTTTTTGTTTTGTTTTGGGTTTTTTTTTTTGATTGTTTATTTTCTTGGTTTGGGTTCCTTTTGTTTGTTTTGTTTGCTTTATTTTGGGTATTTTTGGTTGGTTGGTTGGTTTGTCGGGTTTTACGTGTGCATATTTGAGAGAGATTTCATTATTTTCTAGTTGTCTTGGAAGTTTTAAAATTATCAGCAGTGTGGCAACAACTTCCGTGACCTCCAGGAGGGGTTTATGGCATAGAAACAGTGTAGGTAGGTTCTGCTGGCATGCAGAGGAGTTACATTAGTGTGTTAGGATGAGGAGAAACAGGCACATGCTAGGAACACACAGTGGTGTAGTGCAGGATAAACCATTCCTCAGTGCCTTCACAGGAACCTGAGCCTGTGAACCAGACTCCCTTTTTCAGGTGGGGCTGAGGAGCCAGAGTGGCTTTGTCTGTGTAACAGGAGTGGTTTCTGTTAGGACAGAGGTTAGTTTCAAGTGGGTAGGAGCTTGTTAGAAGATACACAACATCTGTGAATTTATACTTCAGGACAACTCACCCAGAAGATGGGAATTTAGGCAGAATGTCAATGGAAAGTTGAACTAACCTAGATTGCTGTGTTGGTAGGAAACTTACAGTGGAAGCTAAAATTATGCCAGATTTCTGATGGCCCTGTTCACCAAAGGTTGATGCTATGAGGTGTAACCTTTACCTCATGACCTAATTCATAGCAAAATGAATCCAAGACACTTAGGGTGTGCTTAAATACAACTTTTTCATATGAATTTTAAAGCTCATATCTGTGTACCCTGCCCTGATTCAATGCCAAGTCTATTAGACTTGCTTGCACTAAAGAGGACCTTATTTGGAGGGTCTGTGTCAGGGGAATGACTATTCATGGCACAAGCCTGACTAACGATATCAAAATTTGGGCTATAATGAGGATGTCACCATGGAAGTCATTGAACACTTATTGGTCTCTTGGCTTCTGTTGGTGTGTTACCCCTGAAGGCCATAAATGGTGGTGGGAATTTGTGCAGTACATTTTTAAAACAAATGTGCATCGAATTTGCAGTACTAATTTGGGTATTTGCACTGAGGATTTGTAGGAGCCGCTCCATCTCTATTTTATTCCTTTTTGGCTGTATGGAGTCAGGAAGTTAGCCAGAGATGCGGATTTCTCCTTAAATCACAAACTATTAGCTTAAATTGAAACCAGTTATCTTGGGTAACTCTTACAATTTCCTTGTTCTGAGGAAAGCCAGAGAGATTAAAGACTGCACAATTCTAATTTAAATAGTATGGGTTTTGCTGTGACAGTTGGAAGAATAACTGTGGGAAGGATTGAAAATTTCTGAGCTCCTGGAGATAAAAATGAGAACCTGGAGTCCAAGTATCATTAAGAAGGTACAAGGCATGGTGTTTTCTTACAAACTGTTTTGTAAGTTTCATCATTTTTCCTCACATTTCATCACTTATTTCAGTGTACCAGGCACTAACAGACACATTTAGGGTTCTTTTAACAGCAGGAAGTGATTTATGACTAAAGATTTTAAAGTGAGTGAGCCGGAAAGTTTTGGGTGAGGGTCTCTTGACACCACCAGCTGAAGGGGTGTCTCCTGTGGCATAATCCCTTGGATAGAGATGGGTGAGGAAGAGTTTGAATTATTCAGACAAGCAGTGTGTGCTCAATTTGGCAGCGCTGTGGTGTCAGAGATGGAGATAGAACCACCACCAGAGTCCACTGGTGGAGTTTGGGCTGTGCTGAGCCAAAGAACAAACCACCCCATCAGGATTGTCTTCTGGCCGGGCATGCAGAACCCATCTATGCCTGACAAGCCTCTGTCATAGGGAGATGGGGCACTCACGCTAACAGAGTTATTTTTGGGGTGCCTGTGGGAAAGACTGTAGAGCCTTCCTTCCATGCACCATCTGCCCCCCCCCCCGCCCCCCAATGAACTCAGGGAAGACGGATAAAACCAAAACCAGATGTTCTTTGTCCTACTCTCATGTGGTTTTGCTGTTGCCATGGAAATTTCTGTGAGAATGATAGTCATAATTAAAGCAGTCATAGTCTAAAATGTGGCCTCAGGTGAGAAGTTTCTTCTGTGTTTTGGGCAGCTAAAGATCCTCTCTGGAGTCTATTCTGATTCTGGAGCAACAATTAGATTAGGTTTCAAAACTGGGACATGGAGAAAATAATGTTTTTTTTCCTAGCTCAGGGCCTGTGGTAGAATTATGAGTCTTTCCATTATACTGGACACTTATCCAGCCTTGGACTGTGCGACATCCTGCAGGGTTAAGTTTTCAAGAGGATTCCTGTTCAGCCTATGGGTCTGCACAGAATAGACTCAAGACATTCAGGAAAGTTTAGTTTAATCATTGCTGCTGTGCATCAAAAGGAATCAACTGACTTGTTCTGACGTGCAAGAGAAAAAGATTTCTTCATCTCGCCCAGCCTCCTGCTTTAAGGTTGAACCAAGCTGCTTAGATGTTTGTGGTTTTCCAGACATGCAGAGTGGTTTTGGTAATTAGTGATTTTGTTAAGGACACCTCCTTTTTACCCTGGTGCGTCAGAGAACAAGCCCTGAACAGCAGGGAAAGAGAGGAGGGGGATGTAGAAGGACAATGCTTGTCCTGAAGCACAAGGGTAAATGTTTTAGTCCTCAGAGTCATGGTATTCCTGCTTCTTTGCACAGTTCACTATATCCTAGGAATGAAGTCTTGAACAGATTCCACGTTTTTGAGGGAAAAAAAAGTTCTGATGGCAGTGTCTCATGACTGTCTGGGCTGTGTCCAGGTGAGGAGCAGTAACCACAGGTTACAGGTGAGAAAATGCCCTTAGAATGCTCCATATAACATCAGAAAAGATGGCATTTTGTCAGTCTTAGCCAGCTTTTGTCTCTGACCCAGGGTGCCCTGATCTGCAGCTGTGCTCACAGAATCCAGGAGCTCTTAACACTCCCAAAGGATACCTCTGCTTGATGAACTTGGTGGGTTCCAACTCTCAGAAATGAATAGTTCTGAAGTTCACCACAGGTTCATTGTGTTAAAAAAGAAAAAAAAAAAAAGCTCCCAAATTCTTAGTGGAAGATAGTGTTTCTTCTTTTCAAACAAAACTATCACTGGGGAGCTAAAATGAATAGACACAGGAAAGGTTCTGTCTTGTCTTTGTGGGGTTTTTTTGCTTTAAATTTTAAATTGTGAGAGTTAAGCATTTCCTCCTGTGGGAATGATTAGCTTTTCATATAATCATACAATTAATATCCCTTTGCATTTTCTAATGTCTGGCTTTGGATGACAGTGAGGGTTGTAGAATCTGAGCACCCAGCCACAAGGTAAAGCTCATGAGCACCAAATTCCTGATGTGACAGTAATAATCACAGAATCATAGAATCATTAAGGCTGGGTAAGAACACTTTTAGATCATTAAGTCCAACCATCAACCCAACACCACTATTCCAGTCAACACAGGTTGTGTGTGTTGACCCCTGGCTTTGGTTCTAGCCTGCCCTTCTTCCCACCTTGCTTTAAAGTTGTGTGATTCGTGACATTCACATCTACCAATATGCCCAGCTCCTGAGGAGAGAAAGTGAATCAAAGCAATTAAACTTGCTGCAAAATCAGCTGATAAGATTTGTAGAACTGATTCTTGTAGAACGTAAACCTTTTTCCTCAGGGATTGTAGGTGAATCAGCTCTTGTCTTCAAGAGAAAAATCAAACTTCTTCATCTGCCCCAATATTTTGGAGAGAGATGGAAAAAGCCTGACTTTCATCAGATAACTCTTTTAACCAAGCAAAACAAAGACATGCAAGAGGAAAATCCTGGGGACTCTTGGAGTGCTGTGACTGCTGAGGCTGCTGCATCAGCCTGGATCTTTGTTTGGAACAGGAGCTAGCAATAACACACATTACATTACTGTCTGCAGCCTAAACACTGTCACGTTCTACACCCAGCCCCTGGTACTGCAGAACCAGTTTTTCTTCATCTGCTGGCCTAAACCCTGGGCTGTGCCTGCACAGAATTGCTGAGTTACTCAGGGTGTGCTCCAGCTATAAAAACAATGCACGTGGCTGTTTAAGACACACAGAACTGAACTTGCCCTGCCTGGTGTTGGTGGCTATGTCATTTGTTTGTCAAGCAGATGAGTTTTCCCTCTTAATTCTTTGTTTTCAGTATTTTGACTGGGAAATCAAGGGGCTTCCAGCATTATCTTAATAAAAACACACTTTAAGAGTGTGGCAGGATCAGTCCTCCTGTTAAATATGGAAGCTGTTGTGCTTTCTAAAACATGAGTAAATTGTAGAGCCTGCATGGATTAAATACATTTCATTAACTTCAGAATTACTTTTCTTGCTTTTTAGAAGAAATTCCTGTGGAAGGCTTGAGCCTTTTTCTCTTTGATGCTTGGAAGGAGTCAGGGTATTTCAGCCATATGCTAGAAGTGAAAGAGATCAAGAAACCCCAGGAAACCCCCCATATTTCAGTTTTTTTTGTTTTTTTTTTTTTTTTTTTTTTTTTGTAAGGTGGTTTGAGAAGCTTGCAGATGCAGAACAAACTTTAAAGAGTTTCTGGATTAATATGTCAAGCAAGGCCTTTATTAAACTCTTTGTTTGTTTTTCACTTTTCATCCTAACTGTTATTAAGCACATAAAGTGCAGATTTAATCATAGAGAATTTTAATCAATTTTAAGCTGGAGAGAAAAATTTAGGTTCCTAGAGTAAATTACTGCTATTTGCAATATGACATTTACCCATTGCTCAATTTTTTAAAAGTAAGATTTGTGGAAACATAGAAAAATGCTCTTTAACTAGAGCAATTACAAGATTACATGTTTTAGCATCTTTGCCCTTTATCTTATCACTAGCTTTCCTGAAATAAATGCGTATTTACTTGGTGTATGATGGGATTTTGCTGCCTTTTTGCCTTTTTCATGAGTTTTTTGTCACAAATTCTTGAGTGTACCAATTAGGTGTCAAGTACTTTGTATTTCACTTAAAGATGTGGGGTTTTTTATTAAATATGGGGGGATTTTTTTATTTTTCTTTCTTTCTATTTTTTTTTAATTGTGCTGGTTTGGTATGGTTTGGTTTTGTTTTGTTTTCTCTAAAACAGTCCTTGACAAAGATGGTATCTGTTTGACACCAGCTGATTTTAAGAGATGACCAAAATAAGCCCTTGTGGGGTCAGTGGAATATATTCAATGCAGGTGTTACACCCAATTTTTAAGTGTGCAGGATTATCACTATTGCAGATACAGGCATACTCCGAGGCAAATTTGAGGCAGACTTCTGCCTAGAAAGTGCAGCTTGGGTAAGTCAGTTCTCTGCAAAGTGACCTCTCTTAAAGAAGAGCCCTGCATTTTGAAATCTTACATCAAGACATAAACCCTCTTTAAGTTTCTCTGCCTTAACTGAGTGCAGATGACAGCTCAGAGGAATAAATAGCACTAACTTTAATGATGTTATATGCAAGCTCCGTTTGGAGCCAGTGATCCAAATAACTTGGTGGAAAAGTTGCTTGTCCAGTAATTTTGCACTGCTTACCCATTTTCCTGTATATTCTGTAAACTTCTCTCAGAAGGAATGTTGTGGGATTGTCTGCAATTAGTTTTTTGTTTGCAGAAGTCATGGCAGTTCGTTGTTCTTCTTCACTTTTCTCACGTCCTCATCTAACTGGACTGATATCTGCTATACAATTATTATATAATATATAATTATAATTATTATATAATTAAATTGCATTTTAACTGTTGATTTTCATATACATCCTGGCTGCTGTGAGAGGATCAGTGAAGAGTCCTCAGAGCAGAGAGGGCTGCTCTGGAGAGGCCCTTCTTTTCTCCCCTGTTTTATGGTGCTGCTTTTGGGCCAGGACTGTTGGATAACTGCATCCATCACTCTGTGCTGGACATGGCACCAGAGCTGGCAGGCGGATGCAGAAGGATGTAACAAAAAATGCTCATTATCTCTATGGTTTGAAGAGCTGAATGAACCATTCTGAGGACAAATGGCTCTTTGTTTTCCTTATCTGTCCCTCTCCAATAGACAGTCTCTGTCCCTCTACCTCCAGGCTGGAAGCTGCACACAATGTGTGTAAAGCAAGTTACACTATGGGATTGGTACTACAGCTGTAATAACAAATCAGAGCCTCTACCTAGCGGGAAGAAGAAAGTTGGCACCTTACCTCCTTTCACACTTGCATTCCTTTCAGTCCCCAAACAAGCATAATATTGATGTGAATGAAACTGCTCGGGGTGATGTAGTTTCTGTCTGCATTTTTTTGTGTTCCCTTCAGACCTCTGCCAGGGGCAAGACAGATTGCATGGCCAGTGTGGAAAAGCAGTGTTTTCCTGCAACAGTGGCTGTTGTGTCCTGGCCTGCTGTGGCTGAGGGAGGGCACTGCTGTCTTGCAACAAGTATTTTGAGTTTGCTGGTTTGAACACGCTCATTTTAGGTCTGCCTGGTTTCATCTGAAGTCTAGAAAAAATGGAAAAGCATCAGTTTACTGCTTCATTCCCAGGACATGAACATGAGAGGCTTGACTTTTCTTTAGAGTGTTTGGGTGAATGAGGCAAACCAAGACAACTGCACAATGGTGATTTACCTTGGAAGCAAAATATTAGATGTGCTGTTTGCTTTGTTTTCGTTTCCAGCTGGATGGCTGTTACTTACAAACTGTTATTCCTTGGAAGCTGAACTATACCATCAACCTTCTAGACTAACTCAGCTTCCCCATACAAAGAGGGCTTTGTGCGTGCAACATGTCTTGTGCATTTCCTCACCTTTGTTTCCACAAGGGGGAAGATGAAGACTGATGGAAATCTGACCATAAAAGCTGCTCTAGAGCAGCCAGGGAAGAATATTTCCTATTATTTTGGGTGTTTGAAGTGAGATTCTAACAATGACTAAAAGGGCCAGGTAGGAGGCTTGCAGAAGTAGATTTGCTTTATGGAAAAAGTACATTCTAGTGGACTGGATTTAATTAACTCATGTGATCTGCAAAATCTACTCTAACAGGGGTCACGGTGGAGCCTCAGGGCTGCTGATAGCTCTGCTAGAGACCAAGGGGGGGACTCTGTGTCCAGCCACAGTGTACTTCATGGCATAAAATTTGCTTATAAATGCTCACACTTTGTGGTAGTTTAAATCTCAAATTCAAGCCTGGAACATTTTCTTTACAGCTATCTGGTTATTTTTCTTTTTAAGGAAAAAAAAATTACTTGTGTTTTGGGAAAAAGCCCCAACCTTTCAGGACTCTGGGTGGGTAGGGAGGCAGGAATTGATTGATGGCAGGATGTGCTTCTAACTTTTTTTTTTTCCTTTTTTTTTTTTTTTTTTTGGTTTGGTTTGGTTTGGTTTTTTTTTTCTTTCCTCCTCTAGACGACGTGGTCCACGTCTCGGCCCCCCAGAAGTTCACCTTCGAGGAAGCTAGGGAGCTGTGCGAGGAGCGAGGCGGTGTCCTGGCATCCGTGGGGAACCTCTACGTGGCCTGGAGGAACGGCTTTGACCAGTGTGACTACGGGTGGCTGGCGGACGGCAGCGTCCGGTACCCGGCCTCCGTGGCACGGCCGCAGTGCGGCGGGGGTTTGCTTGGGGTGAGAACCCTGTATCGCTATGAGAACCAAACAGGCTTCCCTTACCCCGATAGCAAGTTTGATGCCTACTGCTATGAACGTAAGCATTCATTATTATTTTTCTTTCCCTGTTGTGATTTCCAGCATGCTTGCCGCCGCGAGTAGCGGTTTCTCTATCGCGCGCTCCCTTTCGGTTCTTGCGGCGCGCCCGCGGTTTTTTAGAAACTAAAAGGAATGTCTTAAAGTAACATTGGCAGGTGAAGACAGGCAGAGTTTTAAGGTAAGTTTTCAGCCTGGGGAGTGTTTTGACTGTGAGTCTGTGGGTGCTCCATATTTTTGTGCCTGAGTGCACCATGGTGTTTTTGCATTTTCTCAGTTGGACACAAGGCAGGCATTCAAAGCATACCTGGGCATGTCACCTTCTCCAGGTGACTCTGCCTTGGAAGAGATGGTCTCTGGAGGTCCTTTCCAACCACATCTATTCTGTGGTTCTGTGATAAATGTCTGAAAGATGAACAATAGATATCCTGTCTCCAGTGATGGCAGCAAGAGAAACTGTTCATGGGTTGTGTATACGGCTGACCACTTTCAGGTCTCAGATGCCAGTAATTTGTGGGCTACTTCTGGATCCCAGGGATGTTGTCCTATCATATTCTTTCTCTTTCTTACTCAGTGTTTCATGGGCCAGTGGGTGGTCTAAATTGCCTTTCTTACTGCTTGTTTCCCTCCTGGTATTTTCACAGGCACTACAAGCACTTGCCACATTCACGCTGTAGATTTCACCAATCTAAACCAGATGTCCTACACACCTGTCAGCTTTCTTTTGGGGTCAAATATTGCTCTCTAATCTCATCTATCTTCAGTGCCAGCCTCCTGGCACTGCTATTATGGTGCAGCCTCTCCTTGCATAGGTTCCTGTTGTCCCTAAAGGTTCACCAGTTCCCGGCTGAATATCCTGCTTCCCTGAGACTTGCAGTCTCAGCACAGGTGGGGTTGGACAGCTCAGCTATTTCCCTGCAGGCCTCTCTGTCCAAGAAAGTTCCTTCTTGCAAATATCATGACTGACATTAACACTGAGTTAAAAGTTCAGAACTTGGTCATTAACTATGAATATTTAGGTTTTTTGGACTCAGTCCAGTGACTGTAACTCAGAACTACTTGAAATATGCAGTTTGTACTGTCCCCATTTTTGTGGATGATGAACTTACTGCAGCTGCAGATCTTTCTAGCTCAGGCACTGAAGTTCCATTTATGAGCAAATCTGACTCTTTGAGAACAAATCCCAACATCTGCTGCAACATTATGGTCTGGCTGTTCTCAGACAGTGCTGGTTTGTTGTTCTAATTTTCCTTTATAGTTTGTGGGTATGGTGTTCCAAAACTTTGCATGTGGAAATAGTCCTAATGGAGCTGCTTACAGGAAAAAGGACTTAAGTTCAGGAGTCTGTGCTGTAAGCTGCAGAGCAGCATTTTGTCATATCACTCCTTCTCTTCCTACTCCAAATTGTTTATGACCTGTTTAAAGTGTTGTGGATACAAAAGACTTTAATGAGGGTGTATTTCATAAGTCCCTCTAAAAGACTGGGGTAAGAACTGAACATTTTGCCTGTGATCTAGTCTTTAGTTAGGACAAATTCCAACCTGCTGTTTGTTTTTGTGAATTTCGCTGCTTTCAAACAAGATGTGCCTTTAAAATGTTCTTTCCAGAAGTTATAGTTAGCACTGTTTGTGGTAACATACCGTTTGTTCCAAAAGTGACCTTGATAGGTATTGGGATGTTGCCTTTTGTATAAAGGCTTTTCCTGCAAAGTCTTGTCCTTGGTATATAAAGAATAAATTTTTCATCACTTTGCAACCCATGAATAGACAGCTCAGGACTATCAAACTTTTTACAAGAGAAAATAAGACTTAACCAAAATAATTTGGTAGAGGCTGAGCGGCTCTCTAGCACTTTTAATTACAAACAACAGAATATCAGAATTAATTAAACCCTGCTGACCAGAGGACTCAGGTTTTGCCAGATACATCTGGCTTTTTGTAGGGAAATGGAGGGGTGTCATGCTGTACCCTCCTTCAGGGTGCCACAAATTTCAGAAGTTACTGAAAGCTCTCTCTCCCTCTCAGAAGGTGCTTGGGATCTTACAGGAACCAGCTGTGACCCCTCACTGCTTTTGCTAAAAGATTTATGTAAGTGGTGAGTAATGGGACTCCCTGCCCAGCATCTTGGTCCTCCACATCTCAAGCAGCTGCCTGGTGCAGTGGCTCTGTAGTGAGTCACTCTCTCCCACTGGGGCCTTGGAGCCAGTTCCTTCTTTGGGGCAGAAAAAGGGAGAGGATTAAAAAAAAGAAACGGCTCTGCATGAGAGCAGAAGGCTTGAATTTAAGCCCTTTGTTTCAAATCAGCTTTTGTCTGGAAGTTTCTTCTGAAATTTCCCATTATCTCAGTTTCAAAGTTTCAGTCCATCACAAAATCTGCAGTCCCCCAGCTCTGCCTGCTTTGGGGCTGACATCAAAGCTTCCACAGAGTGATTCCCACAGTGTTTGACCCCAAAACTGTCCTGCCCAGGACCTGAGCTCTCAGTGTAAGCCCAGCCCTTGCTCACAGCCCTCACTGTGTCTCTAACACCCCTTGGGAGTGTCTCCCTCCTCACCTGGACACACAGTTACACCTCAGCACGTCTGTGCCAAGCCAGGCAGCTGTTCCAGTCCTCACAAAGACAAATTATGCATTTGAGAAAGGGTATATCTCCTTCTTCTCTGCTCAGGCTCTTCACTCCTGTTTCATGATTATGCATCTCTCTGGCGGAAAATCTCAAGATACTAGTTTTAATTTGTGGTTTTAAGAACCCTCAATCCATATTTTGAGCATTTTGCTTGCTTTTACAGAGGAATCATATTTATTGAAGTACATATAAAACACAGAGAGCAAATTCAATTTAAAAATGATATTCACTAGTTTCAGTAGAGCAGCCAACCTGGACAAGTTTTAAAGTACAGTTAAGTTCAGGATTTTAACTTCAGCAGTGTTACGGGTAGAAAATTATATTGTATGAAGTGTCATGACTTTATGAAAATAAGAGTGGCCCAGACTAATAATGCATGATTTAAAATCAAAAAGCCTTGTTAAAAATCCCTGAAACTTTCTCCCCTTTGATCACAAGTGCTTTTCACTGTTCAAAAACCACATGGGTCTAAGTGTCTGAAACATTATCTGTGTGTTTCGTTTCATGCCTCCAAGGCTTTTGCAGGACCTTTTCTTTCTTTTTATCTTCTTTTTTTTTTTTTTTTTCTCTGAGAGATACCTAATCATATATCTGATGGGGCCTGAAAAGGTTTCAGGTTAGACACCGTGATTAAATACTTGAAGCTCCTTGGGGGCCATCATCAGAGGGAAAGTTTTTCAAATGATAACATATAGGACTTATATCAACATGTTTAAATTAAAAAAAAAAAAATGGAACAGCTGTTGCTGAGCACTTATGGTAATTTTATCATTAAGAAAATAATTTTCAAGAGATACATATTTAGTTATTTGTTCTTTCAGAGAGCTATAGGGGATTTATTTAATGTTGTACTTCAGCCTTCCAGTCTCTCCAGGCCTAATTCACTGGACTTTGTAGAAATCTTGTCTCAGACTTCAGCTGACTGTGGATGGGCCTTTTTATCCCACAGCACCTGTAGAACAAATTGCATTCCAGAAATGCACTAATCAAAATGCATTCAGGTTTTTAACTTACATACCTGCAGCAAAGCTGAACTTGATGAGTTTTGTAAACAGAGGTGGTTGAATTTTTTGGAACATAAATCCACTTTTTTTGCTGAGAAATACTCATTTATTAAAGCTGAATTCTTTCATAGACCTGTATTGGTTTTGGCAAATCTTGCAGCAAAACATTTTTTACTTGACTCAAAACACGTGTTGACTGTTTCTGTCTGGATTTGTCCATTCTCTTTCCCATTTTCCTCTCTCATTTTGACTTTGTTTTGTGCACATTTATTGCTTCTCTTCTGTTGTACCACTTTGGTTTGGCATCACGATTTAATTTTACCTGGAGATTGGAAAATTCCAGTTCTGGGATGGTGCTGCCATGTGTGTTCTTCAGGAATGGAGTCCATGCTGCTTTGATTTTTTCAATGCAGCCCCATTGAAAGAGGTTCCAACTCTGTTACTGCTTGGGGCTCAGGGCCTCTTGCTTTGATGTTTCATCTGCCTAAAGCTCAAAATCAGAGCATGATTTTGTAGAAGAAACATAAGAAATTATGAGCTCCACAGAATTTTGAGGAGTCCTACAGCATGAGCCACCACGAGGGCTGGCTCAGCCTCAGGAAGCATCCACAGTGCTCCTTTCGTCCAGCAGCAGGAAGGATAAAGACTCTTAGACATGGCTTAAAAAGCTGGCAGGAGAAACGTTGTCTTCCCCTTCTGCTGCATGTGACTTAGCTTGGAAAACCTTGAATAGCTGGGCAGCTCTGTCCTTCTCCACAGCAACCGTCGGTAGCTGCGTGTCCCAGCTATTTCCTGGATGAGGGAATTATTTCCAGCCTGATGTCAGGGGCTGTGTTACAGGAGATCTGTGGATGTCAGACCAGTTTGGGAATGGACGCAGAATAATGAGGACATAGGGCGTGGCGACGCACGAGGAGCAGAATTGCAAACTGAAGGGAGAAAAAAACAAAACCTAAAGGGAAATTTATCTCAGCAGAAACACAGTACAGTGCTGGACATAATAAACACAGTGTGCTTTCAGAGTTCAGTATCAGAATGGGCAAATGCCTTTGGGCAGATGAGGGTCCCGAGGTCAGGGCACTGACCACAGGGTGTGCAGGCTCTGCTCAGGCTGCCATTCTGTGAAGGTGAAGCTGTACAAAAAGATTACCCCCAGACAACCATTTCCCAGCCTTTTATTATTCTCCTAGGAAAGTAGATTTCTGTTCTTATCTCAGATATGTCATTTATCAAGACCTGCACAGCTGCAGAGATCCCCAGTAATGTCTTGGCTCAGCTATGGCTGTAGTAAATCCCTGCCCCTCTCTGCTGGGCTCGTGGTGACCAGCACACAGACAGCTCACTCTGCCTCAGGGCTTTGAGAGCTCAGTCACAGCACTCTGAAAACTGCAAGAAGATCTCAATCCACTCCGAACCAGCCCGTGCTGTACATCTCAGCAGTATCTCACTCTGAGAAGCAGGGGGAGGATGTGGCCACTGGGTGCAGCTCAACCTTTTAAATGCTCATAAAGCAGGAACAGAGATTTATCAACCTGACTGATGTATGAGGAGGAGCTGTTCCGAGCACCATGGAGTGCTGGGGAGGAGATGCTTATTTTGCTTGAGCAAAGGAACTTGCATTTACCAGTTTTGAATCACTGGGTGCTTTAAGAGCAGCATTTAAGAGCAATGTTGTGGCCAGGTGGAGAAAGAGAAGACACAGTTGGAGGGATTTTCATTTCATTGCCTCAGGTTGCTAGGTGGATCAGGTAACAAGGATATGATCAGAATCAACAATATGAAGAAGTAGAAGGTCCACCTCTTTAAGTGTTCAAGTGCAGAAAATGTGAATTGATTTTTCTCTTTGTTACCTTTGCTCAATTGCTGTTGTGGGGTCTGGGCATCACCCATGGCACACAGGGGTGATTTCCCTCCTTTCACACCAGGTGGGGGGAGCAGAGCACCAAGAATTCTGCTTTCAGTTCTTACCCAAGTGACAGTCTTGACCCTTTTTGTCCTTCAATTGTTTTTTTGCGGTCGCAAAGCAAAAATTATTGCTTTTATTTGGTGCTGGGTTACAGATTTAATTAGGAAGAGCTGACTAAACAGGCTTGCTTTTTTTTTTTTTAATCCTCTTTGGCAGGTTCATAATAAATAATGTGGAAAGAGAAATGCTATTGTTCTTTTGTGGATAGATTGGCAGGTAATCATTAGTTCACAGAACTACACTTACATGTGGGGAAACCAGGAGATAGCATATCTTTCACCCTTCAACCATCTGACTTCAGAAATTATGAAATAGCAAGTGGTTTTACTTAAGAATGTTTGTGTTCACGGAGCTGAAAGAGCTGCTGCCTCTGCTGTTCTGTTAGCTAGAAAAAAGGACCTTGGGCAGTGGTGTGAAGAGGATGCAAAACTTTTCATTTTAAGTTTTCCTTGCAAATAAGACAGACTGATAGCTTTCAAATTTCTGGGTTTTTTTTAAGAATCCCTTTGGTTTTCTCTGATATGGCACATGCTTTGTAAGCAGGAACCTGCATTTAGTTTTTCATATTTTTCTCATTACATTTGTCCTTTGATTTCAACATCTGAAAACAGGGTGTAGGTGACTGGGAGTATACACCTGGAGTTACAGAGAAATAGTGACAGATGTCAGATTTTGAATTCTGCTACCAAAACTCTCATTATTTATTAACAAAATCCCACATCCCCTGTGCACCACTGCTTCTGGAAAGGTGTGGATGAGCAGGTACTGAATCAATGCCATGAGGTTTCTTGGGTTTCTTGCTCAGTTTATAACTTAGAGCACCCTTTTTTTTTATTTTAATCTGTTCTTAATCTTAGACTTGTTCAGTTTGGAAGGTTTTGCCAGTAATTTAAACTCCAGCTGGCAAAACTTTTGGACTCAGGGGAACATTCAGGGCTGTTCTCTCTGCCAGGGTTGGTAGCAGGGATGGAAAAGCCACCAAGAAGAAACTTAACAAATTAACATATAAAAATATGTAAAAATTAAGCGAAGCAGCACTCTGCATTGGCATTGTGCTGAAATTGGTCTCAAAACATTTCAAACATTAATTTTGAGTGTCTCAACATTACTTATATTTTGTAATAATTTATTTTGGCTGCAATTCACAGAAAGAATTCACTATTTCCAGCTTTTGTTCCAACTTAAAGCAATTTTATGTTGTTTTGGTTGTTAGCAATGACTCAAAACAATCTCTGTCTATAGGGTCTATGTCCTTCCAGGTTCTTAGGTGCATACCTAAAAGTAAACAGATAAACAGTGTTTCTGAGTGCAGAAAAATTGCTCAAGGGATTCAAATTAGGTACATGGGTAGATCTGGTAAAGTTGAAAAGCCATAAATTGTAATATATTTAATTTTTAAAATAAGCATTTCTCCTCCATAAAGTACACTAATACCAATCCCAAATTAAACAGCAAAGATCATGCTAAAATCCTTATCTGGTAATTGCAGAGGTAGACCGTGTCTGAAGTTGTGCAGTTTGATTTCCTTGAAAAGATAGTATGTTTCAATATTGTTCCATAATTTTAAATCCTTGTTTAAATCATGGTTGAAAAGAAGAGGGAGAAAATTCAGTACAGTACAACCATAATATAAATAAATAGAGAGTGGAAAAGTATAGCATCTCTGCAAAGTCATACAGCCCTTCCAAAATCAACTTCATGCATGTTGTTCAATGTAGAAGGAATTGATTAAAAAGAAGAAAAAATATAGTCTTTGATATGAGCAGCTGTTGGTGAGATAATTTGCTTTTTTGCTGCTAATATGTTCATGAGTTTTATTAGGAAAATCTGCCTCATGTCTTGAACCAGAAGGAGGACAAAGGAGATAGCATATTGCATGCATGATGCAAGGAGTACAGTAATGCAAAACATCTGGGTGGAGTGGAGGACAGCTCTAACTGGTGTTGTCTATTGGAAAAGTAATCTTCCCTTTGTTTATTTTATTTTTGTTATCACACAGAAAAAAAAAATTATGATGGATAGAATTTTCATTGAAGAAGTGCTATGAGTTTTTTTTTTTAAATATACTCCAATAAGTTTGCAATCCTGAATGATGTGAGTGAAAAAACTTACATATAATTGTTTTTACAAAGTGACTTTAAAGGCCCTCTGGTTGATTGTAACCAGAGCTGAATTGCACACAGTTTCCATGGGAGAAAATCTGGATGTTTATTGATAAACTCTTAAAAAGTATGGGCTCTACTTATAACACTCTAAAAGGTAATATTTATTGATTCAGTTATTGATATAAGCAAACCAAATATGTTTGGTGTTTTTTCAGGTTGGCATAATAAATGTGTACCTATTCTGTGAAGTCATTAGCAGATAATAAGTCACGAATAATAAATATCTGCATCCCAGGCATAAATATGTGAACTCTTGGGACTTCTAAGCATTTCTTGGAAATTTGGAAGCTGTGTAAGTGGTTGTGAGTAAGTGTACACAATTTCCCAGCAGCTATGAAATAAAGTTACCTTTTTTTTTTCCTTATTTTCCACAGATTAAAAAAAAAAAAAATCACATTGCCCTCATTTTTGTCCAGCTCTGTTAGAGGGTATTAAAGTTTTCATATTCGTTCAGAGGGTGATCCTGATGGTCACTCAAAGTATGGCAGCTGGGTATGAGCTGAGTGAGTGTTTGTGTTGGCTGCAAAGCCAATTCCATCCACATTAAGGAAACCGATCCTGGATTAGAAGGGAGAGATTGAGAGTTTGCTGCCTCCTTTCCACTTTCTCCGTTAAAAAACTCAAAAAAACCCAGCTGTTGAGGAAAATTGGTGAATTCCTTGGTAGAGATTTAACAGCTGCCACCCAGCAGCACACACCACTTGTGTGCATCTTTCATTTCCCAAACTGTGAAGCAAAACTTGTGTGGCTTAAACCAGCCCCATGCAAGCAGAGATAGGAGGAGAAAATGGCAGGAATTCATTGATTCTTGATTGTGTGAGCAGTGTCTCACAGATCGAAAAAAGGAACAAACATTCACTCTAGGCTGTGGAACCCCAAACACAAAAATCTCCTGTATTCAGTGTATGCTTTGCTTAGTGGGGTTTCAAGAACTCTACTCTTTTTTGCTCAACCAAATGTTTTAACTTAAAATAAACAAATAAATAAATAAATAAATATGTAGTTAAATCTTCTTTGTAAAGCCACAAAAAGTTTTAATGTATGGTAGGGAGAAGAATCTGCTTTTTTTTTTTTTTTTTTTCTGCTGGCAAAGAGCACCTCCACTTTTAAAGATGGCAACGTCATACTTTCTTGCCATCACAATTTCCTTTTCACTTTCACTTCCCCTACAGGAAAACTGAAATGTCAACCCTTCTACCTCATTTTCCTGCTCTGTAATTCTACACATTTGTCTAGAAATCTTGAGCAGTCATCCTCTGACTAACCCCTCCTTCTTCATGGTGAATCAGGCGGGGCTCTTGCAAAGGTGGCATTTTCAAAGCTGAGTGTGTGAAACTGAACAAATATTTGTGTGACCGTGACTTGCACATGTGAAATTCATACCTGCAGCTGTCAAAGGGGCACCTAATTAGCCATGGGTTAGTGAAAAAATATGATTTGTGCATGCATGCTGCTTATGCTTGAGTATAAACTGTAAAATAATTCAACTGTTTTGATTTCTGTGTGCAAGGGGAAGTGACTTATTTGATCTATTACAAGCTGAGCAAGCTTTTATTTTGCAAGAAATTCTAGATGTAGTCATGTCTGTCTGGTAAACAGTGAGTCCTCATAAGCACAGATTGTTTAATGCATTCTTTATATGCTTAGTGTGATTTAAAAGCTGTATTTTGCTCTTTATTTGCATCCTTATAAGGCTTTTGAGTCTCAGTCACTTAGCAGTTAAGAGCATTGGTTTAAGACATTCACAGCTTCCACCCATCTGCTCCCATTGCCCTTCTGAAGAATACTGACCTGGAAAAACTGCCAGAAGGGAAGATGATTCCAATCTGGGATTTTCCCAAGGAAAACCTCTTTTCTGAGCACTCACTTTTTCCAGGATTTTAAAATCTGCTGACATGCCTTGCGCTGTTGGCACACATTTCCTCCTCAGATGGCATGGAAATGTGGGCTAAAAGGAGTAGAGAAGCAGCAAGGACACCAGGTTGTTTAAAACATCACAATTTGGTTTACTGGAAGGACCTTTCTTTGTGCCTCCTGTTCATCCTGGATAGCAACTTCCTTACCTTTCCCATCATCTAGAGGGTTCAACACTTTGCCTTTGCATGTTCAGCACTCCCATGGAAGCATTTCTGTGTGTGGAGGAGTTTCAGACGTGCATCTTTGAAGTGTTTTCCAAAGATCAACATCATTTTAGTAATATTAAGTTTATGATCTTACGTTTCAACATTCTCACCTTTCCCCACAATAAGTTTCTCCCAGCATAATTTAAAGGCAGGGCAGCAGCAATATTTTCTGGTGGCATGCTTGATCCTGCTGCTTGAGCACACTCTCTGCAGTAAGGATTCCTTTTTGCAGTTTGTAATTATGTGCTGAAAATAAACTAAAGCATTATTTCACTCCCTTTATACATCTGAGTTGGATGCTGCATCAAGCTTTGAAGAAAACCCACAGCTCTACTCATTTATGACATCTTGAAATAAACTTTTATGTCCCCAGATCAGTACCTGACTGGCTGATGGTCACTCATGTAACACAAGGACTTCCAGGGGTAATTATATAAACCACAAATATGAAGATTATTGCTACCTTTTTCACTTTATCTGACTTTAGGCTAGGCATTCTGAAGCTTTACAGTGTTTGACTGCGTGTTATTTAATGCTTTAAAGAACTACCTAAAGCCTCTGAACTTTGCACTTATTTTTCAGTGTGGCATTTCGTTTTCATTGAAAACATTCAAACTAATGAATTAAAGTAACTTGTGTAGTGACTGTACCTTTTCTTTGTTTTCTTGGGTTTTTTTTTAAGCTAAAAAAGTCACGACAGAGCCTACGACTGTTGAGCCTGTGACATCCCTGAGAACTGACAGCGTGAAATCATCGCCTGCTGGAGTTCCTCTTGAACCTCCCATCCCCGAGACTCCACTTACTGAAGTGCCTGCCACCCAAATGGTTTCTTTGGAGGAAACAACCCCAGAGCCTGAAGAAGACACAGAAATTACTACTGATGTGGCTGAGGAGAAAAGGGAGATGGAAGTGCTCATGGAGAACATTCCCTTAACCACCCTTCTACCTCAGACTGTCACCGACGGCGAAATATTCACTTATGACACACTGGGAAGGACTGAGTACGATGTCTCACCCAGGCTAACAGACACCACGTCCCCAGACTTGGAACTGGATCACACTTACTCTGAAGCAGAGCTGCCCGAGGAACAAGGTAGGTCTGAAAGCATTGAGGACGCTTTCTTGACCTCTGTAATTTTTCAGGATAGCACAGCTGTAGTTAAGAGTTCCACTGGTTTTTGGGAAGATGCTGAAACAGGAGGTGCACAAAAGCATGATGCTGATAATCAGACTGAACAAATAGAAGTGGGTCCTCTGAGGACAGCTACAGACAGCTTCCTACAGACTTCTCGGAGAGAGGCTGCCAGAACAGGGACTTCAGATTCATTAACAAAAGAGAACATGTCTCACAGTGCCCACCTCACAAATGCACCCACAGAAAAATCAGTGGAGGCAAAATCTGACGAGAAGCTTACCACTGTTGTAATCCCCAAAGCTTTGCTCACCGATGAGTCTGCAGAGAGGGAAGGCAATGAGAGCATGCACACCACTGTGCCTGGCACAGATTCATGGGTGGCTACTGGTCATGCTTCAGGATCAGAAGTGCCAGCTGCATCAGAGACACTCCTAGATGAACATGCAGTAACCACTGGGCAGTTTTCTGCAGTGGAAGACTCAACACCATGGGTTAAATTTAGCTCTGCAACAGCGTTTGACAGCGAAGCCTCAGGTCAAGGAAGCAGAGAGGACCTGGGGGACGTGCAGCCCACCGTGGCATCTGGAACACCTGTATCCTTTTCTGTGTCAGCTGCTGATCAAACAGAATCTGAGGCCATCTCAGGAAGCACTGATTCCCTGCCAAGCTTTGGAGAAGGCACCCTGTCTCTTATCCCCTCATCTCAGCAGACAGAAGCATCAGCTGTCTTAGAGGAACAGGAGAAAACAAAACAGCCAGAAATGAGGACGACAGATGTGAGGGACCCTCATTCCACAGCTGCCATTCCTCCTTGTGCTACAGCAGAATCTGAGGGATGTTCTGCAAGGGAGAAGATCACACAGGCTCCTCCAGGTCCTGGCACGTGGCTGCCAACAGATAAAAAGGAGGGGTATATGACAGAAGAGTCATCTCATACTGGAAGAGTGATTGAGTTTGCTACAGAGGATGGCTTCTCTGGGATGGAGCCTACATCATCTCCAGGGCACATTGTGGAATCCACAATGCATCCAGGAGCTCCAATTTCAGCAGCTACTGATGCAACTGAGACCAGCAGGGAGCCAGCAGAGACCACAAGGGATGAAGAAGTGGTATCAGCTGATTTTGGTCAGAGTAGAGATACTGCAAGTTTCTCCCACACAAGCAGCTCCTTGGATTTGGAAATGACCACAGTATCAAAGATACCAGTGGAAGAAAGTAGTGCAACCATAGGGTCTTTTAGCTCCTCCAGTGTAACTCTATTGCCAAGTGCTGTGCCCACAGCTGTGGGGGTAACTGAGCATGAAGGAGATGAGACATTAGGGACAAAGGAAACTAATAAATTTACAGATGTAACAAAGGTAGATACTGCAGTTCCACAGAAGGAGTATGATGCTTCCCTAGTTCCAGTTACTGTAGAGAGTGAGGTCACTAGAGATATGCTAATTACTGATCAGACTCCTTTTGATGATATCTTTCATACAGAAGCAACAGAAACAACTGAAAAACATAGCAAGGCGTTCCCAGAACTCTCCACACTGGACCAAGGCTTGGAACCAAGAACTGCCACTAAGCCCACGCTTTCTGTGACATCTGCCCACACACATGAACCAGAGACATCAGCAGGACCTGAATGGCCTCGGACAGTGGTTCAGGAGACGCAGGATGAGACAGGCTCAGCTTTTGATGAGATGTACCCAGCCACAGAGGTGCCTGTGCCTGCAGTGACCTTCACAGACCATGGAGGAGTTCTGGGACCTGAGCAAACCAGCACCTGGTTGCACCTCACAGTGACTCTGACAGCTGAAACTGCTCCTGAGCAGGATGACGAGGTCACTGAGGTGGTGCCCATAACTGCTGGAACTGAAGCAAAGACACAGCACAGCCCAAGAGCCCCCACCAGGGAGGAAGATGATACAGGGAGCTGGCATTCTGTATCACCCTCCCATACAATGCCAGCAGGACGTCCCACTGTGGAAAGCGTTACTGTCCTGACTCTGGGAGCTTCTCCAAGCCAGGCTACAGAAGGTTCAGGAATGACTACAGAAGCTGAGGAAACCAGGCCAGCTGTATTTGCAGCTACTGCAACAGAAAAGGCAACGATTCTCAGCAGCATGACAACACCTTCCACTGGTGCTGTAGACAGAATTCAGCCTACATCTGCAACCAAGCCTTTTGTCACTCACAAGTCTCCACGCATCATTCCTGAAGAAGAAGAGGAGGTAACAAGCCATGACATCATCATAATCGATGAATCTGTTTCTCCCAGCAAAGCCACTGCTGAGGATGATCTGCCAGGAAAGATGCTGGAGCCAGAAATCGATAAGGAATATTTCACAGCATCAACTGCCACAGCAGTGGCACGACCTACTGCTCCACCCCGAGTGAAGGAGGCCACAGAGGCCTTGCAACCTCAGGAGGTGTCTCCTTCTGCTTCACACCCTGATAATGACATAAGATTGTATGTTATTCAAATCACAGGCAATGACACAGGTAAGATTTTGCCTTTTAGACCCGCAGTCCATCAGAGTGGACAGTTTGTCATGACAAACAGGTGTGCTTTAGAATATGCTGGAGATGTTTCTTGGACTGCTGAAGGATGCAAAGTACCACTTTTGTCTAGACAGCAACTTACTGAATATTGGTAGGTCTATTTTTCTGTCCGTTGAAAGCCCCTCAGAAATGTATTTTATATATGCTGTGTTGGTAAGAATGATTTCTACATAAGAATGAACATAAAACTGTTTTATTTCTTTTTAAAGGTCATGATGGCTACAGTCCAGTTTTCTTTTTAATGTTGTCAAGTCACCAATTTAACTCCAGCTGTCTGTGAAACAAGCATTTTAATTTCACAGCTTCCATTCCATGCATTACTAGTCCTAAATTAAGCACTAGATTATTTTAACATTCCATTGGTCTGTAGCAATTAACAATGCCATGTACAGTGTAGTCAGCTAAAAAATGGTTAAAGCATTCTACTGCCTCCTGTGTTTTGGAGGAATGAAGTTTTTTTCATGTTTGCTTTTTTTTTTTCTTTTGCAGCATATCATAGCATTTTAAAAATCCATCTTAGAGAGTATGTTGTGCAAATTGATGCCATATTTAATTCTGCCACATTTTTTAGCTGATGGTTCTGTACATGTGTATGTAGCTTCAATTCCATGGGTATCCAGAACAGAAACTTCTAAAGTAGCAATGAACTGTTGGGGTTGATGATGAATAGGTCTCCATAATGCAAATGTTGAAGGGTGTGCAGTTTTACATTAAAGAAGTCTGTCAACTGACTATAACTTAAGATGTCAGGGTAAAACATTACATTTTAAAATGAAAAGTAAAGGAACTGACAAGAAGTACAAAGCACAGAATTTCTGTTAGGTTCAATGCTTCATTGTGTTTGATTATCTTATGGTTACATAATAATTATTTTATTTTTTTGAAGGAACACAGAAAAAATGGATTTTTTTTGGTCTTATATGCCTTAACTGGATGCATGCCTTTTGAATGGTTGTGTTATAAACTGTTTTCTCTTTGGTTCTTGGCTGTAACCTCCGTGCCTCTGAAGAACTCATCCAGCAGAATTCATAATTTATGGGAGTCTTTTGGATGGTTTTGTCAGGTTTGTTCTTGGTAGGGTTCCATTCATAAATCAAAAACCAGTAGTGGTTTTTTCATTGAGATGTGCCATATCCTGGTTGGACATTTTGTACCTTGGCTTGGTATCTTTTTTCATGTTATGCTTGTTACCCTATTTTATATTTACAGGATGCAATTCTGCACAAGTTATATCAATAGTGGCTTAGCCCTCTATTTCAGAAAATGATACTTCTGAAACTTTTGTTTCTGTGGTATATTGTCATTATTTTGTCTTTATATGTTACCAGTGCCTTGAGAGTCTCCATTAAATGGTGCAAGTCCAGTAAGTCAGAGCAGAAGGATAATTTCTGAAGACAAGGCTTAACCCACATACTAAGTCCTTTTGTACCTGTGGAAATTCAGTTATCTTGACTTAATAATGAGTAGCTGGACTAGCTTTTCCTATTAGATTTTTGAGTTTTGCTGCAGTTTATTTCATACAGGAGAGTGGGCTGTGCTGGGCAGCTGCGTGTTCCAGGTGATGGAAAGAAGTAGGATGGTTTGGAAGGGTATGGATGGAGTATTTCTCTGCATATACATCAGGAAGAGCCTTATTTTACACCTCTATTTTTTTGTTTGTTTGTTTGGTTCGTTTTCAGAATAGTATGGGTAGTGTGGTTCATTAAATTAGGATTTGGTTCAAAGTGGATTATCTAAAGGACAGTGGATCAGTGTGCAGATGCTCTTCATAGCTGCTCTTACTCTGTCTTGGGGGTGATCAGGTCTTTAGGACAAACTTTCTTCAGGGATTGTTGTCTTCATCTTCACAAACTTTCAAAGCTGTGCATGTGTTTCCCAGCTATAGATGTGTGTATATATATATATATATATGTCAGGGTGTTTATAAGAAGACTTAAAGGTATAAATCCTTAAAAATCTGCCTTTAAGGGCTATTTAGTCTGTGAGGAGAGGAGAAAAGTTTATTTTCTTGAAATATTCTTAAATTCTAGAACACTATCTTTGTTTTCTTTAAACACAGAGAGCCTCGTCATGTGTCTAGTGCAAGGTTAAAAAAGAGTTTTCTTCATTTTTCTGTTTTCAGGCCCTGGCAGTGGGAATTCCTCCACTTAGTTATCCACAGACTAAAGGCACCCTCTGCTTACTTACCCCAAATTCAGTTAGAACTGCCAGTGATTTATTCTCTCTGAGGCTTTGGATTGATTTCTTTTACTGCTACAGAAATGAAAGACAATATCTGAAAAATCCTGTCAGGCCCAGTTTCCCTTCATTGTTCCTTAGTCCATAAATTTTCTGTGTGCTGAAGAAAATGCATATAGGGAGTAATGAACAGGAATGGATTTGGCAAATATTACCAACATATGCCTTTCACTAGGATATAGCATAACTTCTTATTCTATCACTCCTTATTTGAGAATTGATCCACTATCATAAAGAACTACATAAACTGTACCTCTGGCTTTTTATTCTCAGCTGATCGGAAACTATAAATACAGTTTACATGTTACATCTCTGATAAAACAAAGGTTTTTCATCCTTTGACATGTTTTCAAGGTAATACATCTTTGCATTTTTAGATAAAGTTAATCTGTGAGGGTTATAAACAAAGGCCTTCACTGATTTTGAAGTCAAGAATCCAAGAGTGCCCCCTAAGAAAGGACAGCTTGCTTACAAAAGCCCTTCAAGAAATAACTGTTTCAAATAGGAAAAATACTGAGAGGTTATATATAGATGACATTGCCTATAAACGGATATATTTTCCTTTTTGTGTTTGCTGGAACTATTTATGAGATTATTCTTTCCCCCTCATTCTTCACCTCCTTGTTATTCAGCTTTTGCCAGAAGCAACAATTCAACAGTGAGGCAGGGCTCAGCAGAAATTCAGCACCATGTTTTGTTTCCTATCACTCAATTACAATAAAAACCCTGCAATTACACAGCTGAATATTGCTCCCTGCAGCTCCATTTGCCATCCACAGCATGGGCACAATAATATTTAAGTGCTCAGTGGAGGTGCCATTAGGCTTTGTTAGGCAGGAGCAGTGTTTTACATTCCACGTGGAAGAGAAAAGCTGTGTTAAATGTGTAAGTTCTTGAGATTCTGGGATATTTATAGCAGTTTCCATCCAGCAGGACAGGGAGCCTGTGATGGTGGGAGCAGCACTGGCTCAGGAGAGCTCACCTGTGGCCAAGCACAGGTGGGAGGAGAGGCAGGAAGGATTCCTTGTGCCTTTCTCCTCCTTCTCAAACCCTCACCAAACTGGCACCAACTTCTCTGAAGAGCTCTGAAGTTTTTGGGCTGGAATGTGCTGTTGACACATGGAATGTGTTATGGATATATGGAATTTGGGGGGATATTAGTCTTCATTAATCTCTCAGGCTGAAGCTGCATACGAAAGGTGTTGAGTTAAATTCAGTTAAAGTGGCCAAGGAGATTATTCTGTCTCATAGACACATCCCCTTAACATGAAATAGTATAATACATATATAACTTGAAAGTATCCTTTCCAAGACTTTACGTTTATTAGGAGAAGGTTCCCTTAGAGGCCTTCTTTTCTTATCCTAGAGGTAAATAGCTTTACTCCTAGCTTTTAAAATGCATGCTTGTACTCAATGAAAACTTTCACAAAGGAAGTTTACTTTTAGATTACAAAAAAAAAACAACAAAAACAAGGCATGGAAACAGAAATAATTTGGGCGCCTGGTGGAAGGTCAAGCTCAATTTAAATTCTGGAGGATGTGTTCTAGGGCTGATAAAAAAAGAACACAGAGCTGAACAGATAAAGCTGTCTATTTGTGTAAGAATGCAACAGTTTTCATTGAGAAAATGTACAAAAAATCCACACACTCCCATGAGGACAAATATGAGGCAGGTGCACAAATTAATCTGGGTAATAAGACTTTTTTTTTTTCTGAAAGCCCATGGGCAGATCGAAGGGAGGTGTTTCAATTAATGAGGAAAATATCCTTGCACATGAGGAGACGTCACTTTTTATGCTATAAAAAGGATGCACATTTTTCAGAATGGAAGGGGCCTGGGACCTTCATCCACTGGAGTGGAACCAGGAGCTTTTCCCTTGGAATCAGGAGAGTGAGGAAGCCAAATACCCCTGCAATGTGAGGTGTGAGATGGCATGAGATGGGATGCAGGATTCTGTGGATCACTGTGAGGATGCAGAATTTGCCACCTGGTGCCCTGTTGTGTCCTCACAGCTCTGATGTTTCATAATGGTGAGGGCTGCTGGTGGTGCTGGAAGGTCATGGATTAGCAGCTGGGGAAGGAGGGAAAAAAAAAAAAATCCAAACAAACCCGAAGGAACTTTTCAGCTCATAAAGCTTTTATGAGCTGAAAAATGCTTGTGGGGGTGTTGTTTAACAGTGGTTGAGGGGATGCTGGAAACATAACTCCTGTCTGAATCAGGAGTAATTTGCACACCTGCGTTTTTTGGAGACATTTAAAAGTCTTTATTTAGTGAATGTTTCAAAGTGCTTGTTGGACCCTGGGACTCACACCAGCTCTGTCTGGTTTCGTGTCCCCTCCAGCTTTGAAGAGAACAAAATTGCAGGAACTTGTGCTTTGTAGATGTGGGATTTTATGGAAAGAGGTTACAAACCTTTGTGTTTCAACATGTAATTCTCTGACATGCATATTTCTGCCTTAGCAGTGTGAGAGGGCATGTGAAATTTGAATGAAATGCAGAATGGTAATGAGTCATAGTCATAAACCTTAACAAAGGAGGCAGAATAGAGTCTTTTCAGGTCCATCTTAGGCCTTGCCTTAAAATTCGTTTAATCTTGTTGTCTTCAGAGCTCCTTCTGGAGGGCTGTCAAAGATGGTCATGGCTCTCTTTAAGCCTGATTCTAATATCTAGCCTGAATTGCTCCTTGGCCAGTTTATACCCATGTTTATTCTTGCCAGCATTGTCTTTAGCTTGAATAGGTCTTTTTTCTTCCTGACACTTATCCCTTGATACTTTTATTTCTCTGCTGAGCCACAGAGAATGACCACGTCCCCTTTTTCAGTGCCTGTTTTTGGTAGCTGCTGGGGGGGAGTGTGTGCGTGGGAGAGTGGGAATGTGCTGGTGCTGTGCAGGGAGGGAAGATGCTGGTTCTGCCCCAGGGGTATGGGATGACCAGAGCAGAGGAAGGGATAGAAGCAGCAAGCCTCACACTGCCTCTTCCAGGCACTGCAAGAGACAACCTAAAAGTTTGCAGCACCCAGGTTTGCATCTCTCTTCATCTGTACCTGCTTTATTTCCCCTTTAAGATGTTTTATTTCTGCCCACTAGCAAATAATGTCTCTGTATACCATTATTTGTGGTATACACACGTGTGCTAGGTGAAATTTTTTTGGTGTGTCTTTTTGCTAATTTTTGTGTTACAGAGACTTCTGGTCAAGGGGAAGAGACTTTGTCTTTTGTGTGCTGAAATCACCATTTGTTTTTCCCCAAATGAAGGACATACACTACTGAAAGCTATAATTTCCTTATAGGATCTATTTCAAACCAAAATGCATGATGCTGCCTTGCAGCTAGGCTGACCTGAATTCAATTCTGGTGGGATCTTGAAGCAGTAGCAAAAATGGCATCACATGGACAGGACCAATTTCCCACCTTATTTAATACAAGTCTCCTTTTTTTTTTTTTTTTTCTTTTTTTTTTTTCCTTAATGGAGGTCTGGGCTTGTATCCCTATTAATTGTAATGTTCCAAAGTTCATTTCCCAGGGAAGCAGGTCTGACTGAAGTAATTGTCATGTCCTGAATAACCAAAATCTCTGTTTTATTCATGAAACCTGCTGTAGAGATAGCCACAGTTATTCCCGTGCCTGGAGTAACTGAAGTGTTAAATGCTGAGTAACTGAGTGTTAATGTTGAGTGGCCAGATCCTGATATCATCTTCCCCAGTGTAATTACAGCACAGTAATTCCAATGAGGTGATTGAGAGCAGAATTGTGGGGATCTGGGGATAGTAGGTATCACAATGTCTTCACAACAGTTTGCAGCTTCTGGGGGGTCATTTTATAATTAGGTGATTATTTTTCTTCAGAGCACATTCAATCCACACTGGTGGATTTGTTGTGTAGCTAAGCCACTTGGGGTTTTTCTATATTAGAATTATTTAGGTTGTTTTGTGTGTGTGTGTGTTTTTTTGTTTATTTGGTTTTTTGTTTGTTTGTTTTTAATCATTTTTTTATTTTTATTTTTGTTTCCTGATGGTGTAGAGGGCTTTTTAAAATAGGTTATACACCATCCCATATAAATTGTACTTAAAATGGAACAGCAGTGATGCCCAATATGAGAGCAAAACTAATAACCAACTAATTTTAATGAATTCAAGCTTTTTTTGCCCACTTCTCCTTTTCTCAAAACAAAGGAAAAAAAAAACAAACCAAAACCAAACCAACCCCACCAGCCCCATATCCAACAGAGCTGAAACTTGATACTTAAAAAGTTTCACAAGAAGCTAAAACTGAATTAACAAATGGTCTTTAGGCCACTATTGCTGGCTCTTCCTGAAGAAAGACTTATTATAGAGCAATAATTTCTTTTTCCACATTCCTTTCTAGACTTCCACAGATACAAGGAGCAGTGCCCTCACATTAAATACTGTTCAGAGGATGCCTACACATTCCCTGCTGTTTTTGCATTGTATCCAAGGAGACGTCTCAGATCTAGACATAGGGATTACACATTTCCAGCTTTCTCATAGCTCTTTGTTTATTCATGAGAGAAATGAAGGAATTTTATTCATAGGTACAATGTAGTTTTTTCATAGTTCTGTTGTGAAGAACAGGAATCCTTTTAGAGGTTTTGTTTACATGTGGAGAAAGCCTTAAGAAGTCCTAATGCAGAAAAGATGAGCTGTCTTTTGCATGGTGATGCAATACTACTTAATTTTTTTGAAGAAAATGGTTTTCTGTACCAAACTTTTCTGAATGTGTCCAGATTGTAACTTTCTGAGTATGGAATTTTCAGTGGTCTTTTTTTGCAGTTGTTTTTGCACGTTTTCAGTTTAATGAGTGTATTGATCCTTGCTAATCCAGACAGTCTTTTAAAATCACCCTGTTTCTTTTTGAAGAGATTAGGTGATAAATTTGATCAATAACATACAAAATACCTACTGGTGTCTTTCAGAATATTTTCCAGCCACAGGTGAGGATGTGTGCAGAATGGTTGCTGTAAATTTTATGTTGTCTTTGGAAACATGTTGCTGAAATTATCAATCTTTCTTTATAGAGTATTTTTCCCCCCAAGCTGCTTATTACATCAGGACTTTTCTGACAAATCTTGTATTAATGCTTTTCTTAAATGAGGAGAATTCAGTATGAAAACTTTCTACTTCCTGAGGAGGAGAAAAGCAGTTGGAATTTTATTCCTGGCCAGGAGTGTCTTCCAGTAGTCCCTGCCTGCCTAGGTATTACCTCTGCTACACTTCATTACCTCTTTGACACCCATCATTAGCTCAAGGAGTGCACAAGAAACATTAATTTTAACTTTAAACCATGCTCTTGGATTTTACATATAGCACTTCATCAGGCAGGAGTCTCATAGTTTCAGTGGGAGGTTTTTTGGCATTAGAAAAAGAATTTCCACATATTTGACGTAATTTTTTTGTTGTTTTTGCTAAAATAGCAGCAAAGGATGTGCCTATATGTACATAGAGTAGCATTGAAATTTTTTGGTTGTATTTCATTGTGGGACTTTTTTTTCTAAACCATTGCTTTGCTTTTCTTGAAAGCAGTGAGTAAAATGATTCTGGGCTTACTTATATATTCACTACTCTAGCTTGTAGTGAGTTTCCAGTCACATGTCTAGCTAAATATTGAACATTAGAAACAAAATTTATGAGTCCTTGGGAAATGCTGTGGACACTTGGTCCAACTGACAGGACCAAGGATTAACCCAAAATGTTCTTCAGACAAGTATTTTTTCACACTCTAATTGAATTATTTGACTACTTGACCTATATACAATTTTTTTCCCCCGTTTATTCTGACCAGATGCAGAGCCTGTCAGGTGTGAGCTAATTCTGCAGTAACATTACCACATTAGCACAGGATGGAGTTTGTGGCAGTAGTTTGTAGTCAAAAATATGTCTCCCTCTGCTGATTTTTTAGTGGGGCAGTAAGATTACCCCAGCAAGGCATCTATTTTTAGCTGTATTTGGTTAAAACCCTTTGTTCTCAAGTACTGTCCAAAAGAAGTGTCTTTTCCAAAAAACCTCCCAAGTGTTTCTAAAAACAAATTAATATTTTTCCAGAACAAATGTTTCAGTTTTGCAAGAAAAAAAAAAAAAACCAAAACAAAAAAAAAGAAGACTGAGATGAAAAAAGTTATTGAAAGAAAAATTATGTGGTGCTATGGTTAAACAAACACTCATGATCTGTGTGCACTGTTTGAAATTTTGTCTGGTAGAGAGACACATTTGTGTCACTCCAGCTGCAGCAAAGGGGAACTTATAGACTTCTGTTGATTTAACTGAGAGCCTCTAGTTTATCCCTGGGCTGCTTTAGGTGTTTTATAACCAAAACAATTTTATTTATTAACCCCTGCAGGTAAATTTTAAAAAATTTCAGCTTTTTTTTTTATTAGAAGTAAGGCACGATCATCACAATAATTCATTAAAGTTGCAATTTCAGAATCCACTCTGCATCCCCTGAATAATATTTTCAAAGCACAAGACTCAGAACCATTTGCAAAAAAAAATCCTTTTGCCACTTATGTCAATATTTATGTATGTAAATCACTCTAATTAAGTATTCTAAAGCTCGTTTGCATTTCAGAAGTTATGGAGATACTGCAGAACTTCAGTTATCACTGCCACTTCTGTAGCAACTCAATTAATATTGCACATGCAGGAGGGTCCAGGACAAGACGGGTTTGTCCCAAACAAAACTTTCATCATATTTCAATTAAGTAAAACTAAACTTAAAAAAAAAAAAAAAAGAATTGCCAGGAGAAAAAGATTGTGTGTTGCCACATGACTAATAGCTCAAAATAATGCCACTGAAGAGAAAGGACTGCAGCTAAAGAATGTGATTTTTGGATGCTTGCTGCATCCAAAGTGGGATTGTGCAGACATTAAATTAAAACTGTGCTTATAAGGTACTTGTAAAAAATGTTTGAGAAATAGTAGGAGATAAAATGCCAGAAAATCATCATGATAAATGGAATAAACTTCTCCAGATGGCTGTAAAAAGAGCATTTTGGGGTAGAGCAGGTGGGATAACTCTCAGCATAGCTGCAGTTCTTAAAAAAATACATTTCCTTCCTTCCTTCCTTCCTTCCTTCCTTCCTTCCTTCCTTCCTTCCTGGAATCCTTCCTAGAATCCTTCCTGGAATCCTTCCTGGAATCCTTCCTTCCTCCCTCCCTCCCTCCCACTATTTCTCTCTCCTTTTCTTGCTGTTTTCCTCTTTTTCTGTCTTCCTTTCTCCTCTCATAAACATACATTCCCATATTCAGACACTGCTGTCTTTTAGAGATTGAACTGTAAAATATTTAAATATTTTCTGGCTTTATTTTTGCCACATAAAATTCCTCTCATGAGACAAATCAAGAAAGTAAAATTTAGTACATGCCTAGTGTGTAAACCAACCTTTATTACTCTTAAAATAATTTGATGTCAACATTTTTTTTTTTTCCCCAGAGTGCCACATTAGGTGTATACTGCAGTTTGTTTTTTTTTTCCCTAAAGCCAAGGTGTTTGGTATTACTGGAAAAAGGAAGAGGGGAAAGAATATTTCTTACAGCCCTGAGAAACCACAAGAACAGTCAGAGGGTGGACATATGCTTTGAGATTCTAAGTGTAGTATTCTGACTTTTGCCCAGATTTATGTTGTGGTAAATCAGTTTTCCATTCCTCTTGGAGGGACACTCTCTCCCCCTGTTGGTAGAGGCAGAGCTGGTTCCTTCTTGTGCCAGCTGTGTCATGGCAGATGCATTTGAGGTTGTCCCTGTTAGCAGGATGTAAATGTAATGAAGGGGTGGTGGTGAAGTGGGACAGGAAAGCCCAAAATTCATTGATATCCCAGTATTTCCACCTCAGTCGTGGAATATCACACATGAATAATGGATGAAGTCATTCTGGTGAGCAGCTGCACTTTCCCAACCAGCTTTTCCTGCAGAGTTGGACTTCCTCCACACACACCCAGACACACCAGCTAAGTCAGAATACAGCCTGACTCCTTGCTTTCTTTTGGGCTGCATCTGGAGAAAAATTATTTACTGCACAGCAGTTGTTTGGATTTGGGTTGTTTAGCCCTGCAGAGCTTTAGAATTGTCTTCTCTGTAGGCAGTGAATGAAATGTTGTCATTGGAAGGGTGCTCATGGCCAGGACTGCTCAGGAGGAGGCACCACGGGCTGGAGTCGTGTTTTGTTAGTGACGTATTGCAGCAGAAAGGAAGTGGGAATGACTGCCCCCAGAATGTTGCATGACAAATACCCAGGCATTATCCAGGGAGCTGTATCCTGCCTGTGATGGGGCTCAGCCTTGACACGGCAAAGCTGCCATTTTTAACAACTTGACATTTCACTCAGTCTGCTTCTCTTTAACAAATTTATTGTTGGGTGGGGGAGATGAACAAAGGGAACTCCAGAGATTGCCAGAAGGCTCCATGATATGCTTTTATAATAAAACAGTTCCTTTCTTTCTGACATGGTTGCTGCATCATCCTCTCTGTTGCTTTGAAGTTTGGCAGGGGTGAGTGAGCCCAGAGGCCCATGTAGAACAGGTGTCCACCAAAGTGACATCCACTTTTCCACAGGTGCCTCTGGCTGTGGCCAGCAGCTCCAGCCTGGGGTCCTGGCTTGTCTGTAAAAAGGCTGCAGGGCAGGAATGTGCCAGAAATTGATACTCATGGATTTTGCATGAAAACACCCAAATATGGTGAAGCAGACAGAGTGGGTAAGTGAATTTCAGTAGGCAAGACTGACCACCCACCTTGAATTACTTTCAACTCCTACCCAGCCAGCTGTGCAAAAGTCACTCCTTACAATTGCTTTCTTCCAGAAGTTGATTTGAGTTGTTGAGACTTTTATACAAGGTAAATTTATATATATGTGAGAATGTAATAATCTCTTTTGACTCTCAGAGCGACAACAAAACATAAATTTTGATAACATTTAGAAGGTAAAAAAAAAAAAAACAAAACCAAAACAATCCAAACCCCAAATTATTGAAACCTGCCCTACATCCTTAAGGATTTGTAAAGGGAGCCAAAGTTAACAAAATTTTAGAAATATATATGTCCATCTGGGAAACATTTTAAAGTGAACTAAATAAAACCTTTTGTTTATTTAGAGTGAACATTAATCAAGAGCTGGGTTTTAGTAGACCTCGTCATGTATACTAGTCATGTTAATGTGAGGTAGAAGGATTAAAAGCATCAAAAATTTAATTATTCTGGGACATTTTTTTTAATTTATTTTTTTTTACTTAGGTGTGTGTAATACTAGCCATGTTTCTTTAATGCCTTAGACCAGCTCCTTGGCAGTATTCCTACTTTTTCCTGATGAGGATAAGAGATATGCCTGGAGCAGTGTTGCACTTTGACCATGCTTAGGTGGGATAATGATGCTACAAGATGGCACAAGTTAGAGGAATTGCTTGTTTCAAAGGCTGACACTTGGAATTTTGGTTCAGCAGGAAATATCTTCAAGATTTCAAAATCTTTTTTTTTTTTTTAATTTAATGAAAAGAACAATATACATTAAAAAAACCCCAAACCGCTTCTGTGAAACAAAACAGCCCAAAGATGTTATCAGATTGATTTATTTCTGTAAAATTGAATGGTTTTGTTTCAATTTGAATGCAATATCTTAAGGGGAATGAACACCCTACTTAATGGAAAGGTTTTGATTATTTTTTATTTTTTTGTATTGAGGACAGCTTTTCAAATCCCTTTTTTATTTCCCCACTATGCTTTTAAAAGAGAATATATTCAGTGAAATAGCCACATTCCTGTGGAATTGGTTGAGGTTTTGGATTTTTTTTTCCTGCTGTAGGAATTTCAACAAGCCATGGTCATAAAGCTTCTTGAATCCACCCAGCCTGCAGATCAGGATCCTGGCAGAGCTGAGGTTCAGGGCAGTCAGTACATGACATAAAGGTGGTTAAGTTTTTCCTCATCCTAGACCCTGTCCCAAGCCTGGATGTGGGCTTCAGGTCTTTCAGAGGGTTTGAACTATCTCCACTCTCTTCTGTTTTGGGAACTCGTTGTTTTCCAGGTGAAGCAGGGTCTGGATTTTTGTTGTCCATGGACTCTCTCTGGTGGGTAACTTTTACAATCCCACTATGAGCATCCCAAAAACGTGCAGGGGTTTTGAAACAGCTTATTAAAACCATTTACATCTATACATATGTTTTATATAGAACCACAGAAAATGGAATGGTTTGGGTTGGGAATGATGGACCCCAAATCCCATCCATTCCCACCCCATTCCATGTCAGGGACACCTCCCACTGTCCCAGTGCTCCAGCCCCAGTGTCCAACCTGGCCTTGGGCACTGCCAGGGATCCAGGGGCAGCCACAGCTGCTCTGGGAATTCCACCCTGTGCCAGCCCTGCCCACCCTGCCAGGGAACAATTCCTAATTCCCAAGATCCCATCCAGCCCTGCCCTCTGGCCCTGGGAGCCATTCCCTGGGTCCTGTCCCTCCATCCCTTGGCAATTGTCTCTCTCTACGTTTCCTGCAGCTCCCCCAGGCCCTGCAAGGCCACCCTGAGCTCAGCCCAAAGCTTCTCCTGTCCAGGTGAGCAATGGCAGCTGTGCCAGCCTTTCCTCCCAGCAGAGCTGCTCCATCCCTCTGATCAGCTCTGGCTTCCTCTGTGCTCTCTCCAACAATAACTGATAATATTTTAATCTTGATATAACTTTACTGAAGCCAACCCCCCAAAAAATCTGATTATCAAGTGCAGGAAATAATTTGACTAATATAAAGTCTTCTGATTTTTCATGTGTGGTTTTCTCGTGGTTATGGGTTCTTGGTGGTGAATGTTAAGGATTTTATATAAGTGTCACATTATGCAAGGAAGTACTTGCAAAACAGAGTCCAAAACGGTTTTAGCATTCTATCTTAAACATTTTTGCTGGTGCCTATTCAGCCGTATTCTTGTCAAAATGCAGGGTGTGATTTAAAGTCCACAGAACATTCCATGTGAATTTCATAGCTTTATCAGACCTCTAGTCCTTCTACAAAAGTCTGGACTGTACTATTCCTCACAAATAACTCAGCATGTGGCTCTGAAGAAATAAGTGGACAAATTGCAGGAGTGTGAAATTCCATTATCTGCAGGATGCCAGATTAGATGTTAAGAGCCACATTTTGAAAGGGCATAAGTCTTCTGAATGAAATAATCTGTTTCAAAAATTTGGACAACATCATGTTTTCTATTTAATTCCCTATTAATTCTTCTTCAGATGCTTATCTGATGGATTTTGAGAGAAATCCAAAACTTTACTGCCTGCCCCATCAAAGATGGTCTGGGAAAAGCTCTCTGTAGACTATTTAAAGTGTTCCCAAGAAAATAAATATTGCTGCATGTTACACATTTTTGGATGTGTGCAGACATTATCTTGTGCACCAGTAAAAGGGAGGCAACTTTTCTGTTTTATCCACTGAAAAACTGACATGGGTTTGGAACCAGTTGTGATGGATTGGAAGGGCTGTAACAAGAATTAATGGCACCTTGGTCTGTGGTTCTGCACAGTAGCAGGATAAAATCACCCTGTAGCCAGAGGGATTTCCATTTCTGACATATGAGAACTGATACTGGGATAGATGCCGGCTCCTTTCAGTTCATTTAGAGCATCTAGATGTATTAAATGGGTTAAGAAACAGTCTAGGTTGAATATACCTGTCCTTTCCATCTCCATTTCAGAGCATAACTCATCACTTGCCTCCAAGAGAGACTTTGCTGATAAATCTCTCCCAGGACTTGTTTGGGTTGGCACTCTGAGCTGACAACTCTTGGCTTTGCTCCTTCTCAGCTACTTGTTTTCACTTTCCTTCTGCTGGAGCTAGAATAACAAAGCACCTCTTTGAAAAAGGCCTCTTTTTTGGCTTGTTTTCCATCAGCTATTGATAAGCATATTTGACTGCCAAACTCCTTCCCTTTAAAGTCTTGGTTTCATCTCTTTTTTAGTAGTCTTCGGTCTGTATGTGTTCACCTGCAACAGGAATGGGTGTGGAATAAACAGGGGCAGCATAAGTCAGTGGCATCTGGACAGTTTAAAAATAATTCAAGTGTCTGTGTTCCTGCACTCACTGTCTAACAAGCCGGTTCAACAGACAAAGACTTTTTCTTCTACACTAATATTTTATGGTAGCTTTTCATCCCAGTGTCTTATATCCAGCTGACAAGGATGTATGAGCCACATCGTTATGTAGATTATTTGCCATCTCAGGAGTTTAAGAGCTTTTCTCATAGTTCTTAACCCTGAGCAACCTGAATGCTAACACTTAATAATCAAACCTGTAAGAAGGAAAAGAATGTCTAATTAAAAAAAAAAAAATCAATCAATTACATTCTTTACTGTCTCCTGAAAAGCTCATTATTTTTTCTTTGGAAAAAACAAAACATTCAAAAAAGCCCCACAATGATACTTATTATTTAATGAAAGAGCCTCCTGAAAGTTCATTATCAGAATATCATACCTTTTGCTAAAGTTCTTTTATGTGGATTGTTGTGGCATGTGAGATCTTGAAAAAGCTAACAAAGTAAAAGTGGGGTCTGATAGAGATCTCTGCATGTGTAAGAATTTATTTGTATTTGTCTTATAGGTGAATTTGGAACAGATGTTGTTCACTAAATTTATTGCCTACCATAAATGACTTAGCGTGAGCTACTAATTTGAGGGACTCCCAGGTGTGCACTGTGGCAAAAACACTGCACTGTTGGCCAGAACCTGTTAGTCATGGTGCCCTCCTACAAACTACAGCCCATCCAGGCTTTCTAATTTTATTTTTTTTCATGTACAATTTCTGTGCAAAGCTGTATGCTTTGTTTCATGGTCTAAATTGCTGTGTGTTGAAATCATAATTAATCTTTATGGCATACCAGTCCATACACCAGGTTGTTCATGCACATCCCTCCTTCAGCTGTTCACACAGCACAAGGCATCTTTCCTGACCATTCGAATTTCTGTGTGTGATTCTCTGGTTCTTTGTGAGGGTGAAGTAATTTTATAGTGAATTTACAAAAAATCAGAAACTCTCAGAGCTCCCTTTCAGCTCTATCTTGCCATTCCTCTCTCACTGACTGAATTCCATGGGTTTTTGCATGCACAGTTTTGAAAGGAAGGTGTGAAATTCTGTCTCAGTTGAAATTTCTGCTTTTATGAGGGCATGGTTTCTCGGTATGTTCAGGGTGGCCTTTTGCTGAAACTCATGGACTCTGAAAGGATAGTTCTTAGACATGCTCCTCAAAGTCATACTGCCAGTCTTGGAGAGATTACCAAATTCCTGCTTTTCACAAAATTTGAAAGGGGCATCTGCGAGAGCAGAAAATTTATTCTTCTGTGGCACTGGGCAGCCTTTGTAAATACTTCTAGTTTATTGAGAAAAGCATTCATTATTTACAAGAACTGCATAAAATAACTCCCAACAAGCACACGTGAAGCAGAAAGAAGAAATGTCAGTTCTGTAGCCATCTAATAGAGCTGTCATAGCCCTGGGTAAACACCAGGCTTCTCTGGACAGTGTACAACAGCCAACCAGGCATGAGGTTGAAAACAACCTTTATTTTCCTTGCACTGGGAGCACTGAGCTTAGTGCTGTACAAACTTGACATTGTCGTTGAGATAAACAATGCTATGGAGGTGATTTATTCTCTGTGTTCTTCAGCTGGAGCTTTAGCTAAGCTGAGATCCAGTAATACTTCATGAGTTTAGCTGTAAACACAGAGTGAGATATTAGAACATTAATTCTCAATGGAGTTGCAGTGACCTTTTCAAAACCAAATTGAAGTCAATTTGCACACGCAAGCCAGCCCAGGCCAAAGAATCACAAACCTTTCACAGTGCTCTGTGTCAGTTTAATTTGATTGAATACATTTTTTTCCATAATGATCACCTGATGACTCTGTCTCTGAGGACACAGTAGTCACAGAGGTTAAATGATCTTCATAGGTAGGGGAATTACTTCAAATTGATGAAGTGTTTTACCTCATGTTCTCATTGTTTTACGACTTGTAGACAGTTTTAGTGAGGAAGATTTGATTTAAAAATTGAGCTGTATCACGTACTGCAGATATTTTTCAGGAAGCAATGGTTGCTGACAGTGCTCTAAGGCAGGAGTCCTGTTAATTGATTCAGATCCTCTCCTGGTAGATGTGGGCAAAACTCCATTGGCTATTCCAGTTTGTACCAGCAGGAAAGTAATCCTCTCTGGCCAAAATGGTTATAAACATAGATCCAGAAGAAATAAACACTCATGGAATAGGATTTCAGTGCAAGGTTTCCAATTTCAAGTCAATTTTAAAGCTTGAAATATGGGACTTTTTTCTCAGTCTGTTGTATCCTGGGTTTTTTTCTGTTTTTTTTTTGGTTTTTTTTTTTTTTTGTTTTTTTTTTTTTTTTGTTTGTTTGTTTGTTTTTTTTTTTTTGTGGGTTTTTTTTTGGTATTTCATTTTTGTTAGCTTCCATTGTCTGGAACAGAAGAGTTGAAGTAATGTTTGTGCTGAAAGGGCAAGTTTAAAAAGTCTCTATGGAATTTGGGATCATAAATCTTGGAGGAATTAATGAGGCTTTCTGCAGCTAAAATCTTGCCTTCTTAGATCTTTCCTCCTCTTTATCTGACTGACCACCTAGAAAAAAAACTATGAGATGTTTGCAACCTTTGGGAGCGTGTAAATAACTCAGAGTGAGTTGTAAACAGAAGAAAATTACTGTACTTCAGTCATGTAACCCTCTGAGTGGGAGTTGACCTTTGAATCTGTGATATTTTTTTCTTCTTTGATGCATAATGCTTTAAAATTCCAAATAGCAACTACTTTGTAAAGCAAAACTTATTCACTGACCTAGGGTCCAAGTCTAGTGAAGAGTGATTGATGTAGATGTTATGGTGTTCCTAGTAATTTCAATTAATCTATACTAAAAGGAAGATGGACATGCTGAGGGAGGTTTTTCTATGTCTCATTTTATTTTAGACTTTGCCTTGCTTAGCTTTGTCTGGGTTCAGTTACTGGTAGAGGTTAGTTAGTGTCTAAATCCCTAGAAGCAGTTGCAACAGGTTGGTCTGAAAAGCAGTTTTCATCTTGTCCATTCCTCATCTTTGCTGAAAATGTAGGAGAAGGTAACTCAGATATGGGTTTGGGACCAAGGGCATGTGGCAATCTGTTCTGAATAATATCTGTATCCAGTATGCAGAGAGGCTCTAACTACAAAGTCACACCATGGCAGAGTTTAACTTTGTGTAAACAGAAGAACACACTGAATTTACAAGGAATTGTTGAATTTCAGATTTTTTTTGGTTTTGGTTCTTTTTTTTTTCTTTTTTTTTCCTCCCATGGATTGCTTGTACTTCGTGTGCCTGCTGTTACTTAGGGATTATGAAAAGCTCTCTTTTTCTTGCAGATCACCCGGTGAATGAATTCTTGGATCTGTTCAATCGCCACATGCTTCCTCATGCAATAGATGAAACCCACATTGATGCAGAGTCAGCTCAGACTGAACCCTGTACTTCAGACTCTGTGCAGGATTCATCTGAATATATAATATTGGATCCTTTCTTTCCAAACTATGTAGAGTTTGAAGAAGATGAAGACTGTGAAAATACTACTGATGTTACAACTCCTCCAGCTTTGCAGTTCATCAATGGGAAGCAACAAGTTACCAGTGCACCTAAGAGCACAAAAGCTGAGGAAGCGAGGAGTGACCAAATTGAAAGCGTTGCACATTCCAAAAACGTAACCTTTTCTCAAATCAATGAGACAAACACATTTATAATAAATGAATCAGAAGCTTCTGGTACTATGCAACCAAGCAAAGCTGGAGAAGTGGTAGGGGCGTTTGAGGTTACACAACCAACTTCAGGGGCTGCAATGTTAGAACCTGTCTATAGTGGGGAGTCTGAAGTTGTTACAACAGATAAATCAATAGCCACCACTTCTTCACAAGAGCAGTCTCTGCAAAACAGTAGAGAGGCCATGACATGGCAGGGAACTGAGGAGAGCTCTACTAAAGATAGCAAAAACCTGCTTTTGAGCTCTAGTGAATCCTCTGGAGATGGCTCCACTGAATCTGATCTGTCCACTTCAGTCTTAGAAGTCGTGACGGGGTCAAGAAACGAAGATGATGAAAAAAATTCTGGCATAACTTCTTCTCCTGATGCATTTACTGTGGAAAGTTCTGCTGTAACTGCTTCTCTGGAGGCAGTTTTTAGTCCTGCTACAGTAGATGAAGGTGTAACTGACCTCATTTCAGAAGAGGCAACCCCCGCTCCAGGAGACCATTACAAAACAACTATTAAACTTAATGCAAATTCCCCTGTTGAGAATATTCTGGAAACAAGTCATACAGAAAAGCCTGAGATGAGTGCTGCTTCTTTTATGATTCTGGAAGGTTCTGGAGATGTGAAAGATAGCATCACTGGAACTTCAGCTGTGACAGAGGAAATAGCAGTAACAGAAACACTTTCAGTGCAAGACATTTCTTTGGGTTCCAGCACAGCACTGCTGACAGAATTTTCTGTAACTGATTCAGGAATCACCTCTGCTTTGCCCAGAGCTATAAGTACTCCTTATTCTGCTTTTGATCAAAGTCCTGAAGTAACTGTTGCCACCAACTCTGTGTCTGAACTTATTACAGAAAAAGTGTTTGCCAGTTCTCTTGTAACTGAAAAGAGTATTGATAATGAAAAAGAAATACACGTCACTGCTTATTCAGGTCACCAAAATTCAGCTACTGCTGCAGAGGAAAATTTGGATTTGAATGAACTTGGGAGCACTACAAGTGAAGTCAGAACTGTAAGTCACGAGCCACTCAGAAAAACAGTACCAGGTACCATAAGTTCTGAAATCAAAAAGGTCACCACCATTCCTCTCTTGAGGGAGAAGAAGCTTTTTGTAAATGAAGGATCAGCAGAAGAGCCAGCAGACATATTTTCAGGGAGTCCCATAAACAAAGTGGTAAGTATTGGCTCCCCATTTATTGATCCAGGTTCTGGAGACATAGATTTTATCGTTGAGTCTGCTACTTTGACTTCAGTTCCATTAAGGCCTGTCACTGAAACACAGACAGAAAGGTATGAAGGAAAAGTTTACAGCACAGATTATCCTTCACTGAAGGATGCAACAACAGAATGTGAAAAACATGCAACAACGGATGAATCTGCAGTAACAGTTTTGAGTACTGTGTCAGAAAGCTTCACAGAGGGGTCTGGAGTAGAAAGTCAGATGTCCCTGGATATGTTTAGTACCAAAAACCCAGGAGAGCTAAACATGAAAACAAAACCAACTCACACAGCTCCTTCTGACATAAAATCTGGTTCTGTAAAAGAGATAATATCTCACATTGCACCAGGAATTGAAACTGGAGATTCAGAAATGGGTGAGGCCACATCATCTCCAGGATCAGTGGTCAGTAACAGCCCTCATGAAGGCTTGGTGACGCACAGTACTGGCGGTGTAAAAGCAGTGGCTGAATCTACAGAAAACAAAGATGCAAAATCTGGATCTTCAACTGTCTCATTGGGCAAGATTTTCCTGATTGAGCATGGCTCTGGAGAAGAATTCAAAGATGACAGCAGCACCACAAAGCTTATGTCAAATGGACCTACAGAAGAAATATTTGGGAGTCACTTCTCAGTTACTGACCAGGGATCTGGAGAACCAGACACATCCACTGGATCATTTGCAAAAACAGCTACTGCCCCTACTGGGAGACCAGAAACATGGGAAAAGGATGACAGACAAGCTGTCAACACATCACATCCCTTCACTATAGATCCTTCTGAGCAGGTCACAAGTTCTGGACATGAGGTAACCTCCATGGGAACTGCAGGGGACATGAGAACTGAAGAGAAAACTGTTGATGGACTGGCAGTGAGAACTTTTTCTACGAAGATTCCTTTGATGGAAGAGATACATTCTGGGGAAGAGAGGCCAAGTGAAATTTCACCAAAAGCTACGGAATCTTCTGAAGAAACAACAACAGAGCTATTCTTTAAAAGTACACAGACTAACCATGAACATCTGGGACTTTTAAATGTTCCAACTCTCAGTCCATATCTGGAAGAAAAGGAATTAGAAACTGAACCTGTTAAAAAAATACTTTTGCCATTTAATGATGACAGAGTAACTGAATCAATTGAAAGGAAATACATAAGCTCTCCAGTCACAGTTTTAGAGCAAGAGGAAGAGCTGGTGCAAAACATTTTCCCTACGAAAGATATTCCCAGAACATTCCTGACACCTGAGGAAGAAAAACTGTCAAACAACGAGTTCATTGGTGATCCACTGTTTTCAGGACACGGGTCAGGAGATGACCTTGCTATTCTTCCTTCTGTATTGCCATTTATTGTCAAGGAAATCAAGAGTACCTCGAGCCCTCAAACTTCTTACCCTGAAAATGTGGGAGCTGAACTTTCCACTGACATGACACAAGACTTTGAAAGAGGAAGCACTCCAGCAAATGTTGAAGTTAATGAAGAAGTCACAAGTGCTGTAACTGAGCTGCTGCCAGAAACTGGAGAGCCATTCCCCACCTCCACATTCCCCATTTCCTCAGCTTTAGCAGAAGACAACTCCAAGAGCTTCATCTCTAAAGAAATTGAAGACACCACGCTTTATTTTGTTGCAAATGAAGAACCTCAGGATAAGGAAACTGACTATAGGAGAGGAGAAAATGAAACAGATAAGACAACACCCACCTCTAAAGCTATTTCTCAAGAGGAGGATTCACATTTTCTGATTAAAGCTGGCACAACTCCTGTATCTCTTATGCTGAGTGGAACTCCCAATCCTGACACAGAGCAATCTCTTGTAACATCAACAACAAAAACGCTGGGCAGAGTATTACCTGAGAGCTCTGGGGAAGGATCTGGCTGGGTTGGTGTTTCAGATTTATCTTCCCCTGATATGTTTACTCATTTCTCAATACCCACTGTATCCAAAGTAGAACTAAATGTCTCATCTAGTGTTCCTGGACATGTTTATTCCAAAGTTGTGACCACAGAGGCACCAAGAGATGGATCACAGACTGTAATAACAGGACTAGCCTCCCTTTTCACAGAAGAAACAGAGGTTGTGGCAAATCTATCTGCTGTTCACCCAAAGACAGTTTCATCAGAAGAACTAACAAGTGACACTGGATTATATGAAAAAATTATTCCCATGATTGATGACAGAAGAAGTGTTATATTGAACGTTTCTGTTTATGGTGATATTACTCTGATTGAGGAACGACTGCAAACCCCACCAGAAGAATCAACTATTATAGACATGGATCACTCAAAATCAGTGCCTGAGGATATAATTAGTGTGCAGACAATGCCAAATCCTGTTACACAGTCAACATATGGCTATGATGACAGCACGACAGCTGAAGAGGAGAAATATTATTCCACCCCCAAGTTTCCCATAGCCAAAGAAAAGACACTTGGATCTGGTGATAATCTTCCTCTGGCTACTTCCAGTCCACCAAGTACAGAGTTGGTAACTTCTGAGCACAGACCAACGTCAGATGACATGGATTTGGGTTCAGGAGATGACATGAATTTTGCAGCAGAAACTCCCTCCACCACGGAACTCTCTGAACTGGGCATTTTCCTTCCTACAGTACCATCTCTGGCAAGCCCTCAGGTGCCTCATGAGTCTAAACCTGTTGTAACCAGCCCCACAGAAGACACCTATGAACCAAGTACTTCAGCAAACAACCAAGTAATAGCAGATCAAAGTGAAACAGTCTCTGGCTTTTCTGGGATGGGACAAGAAGAACTGGCTGATAATCAGCCTATGGTTCCTACTCTTACACCAGTTGTAACTGGTGAGCCAGAAAAGGCTTTGACAACTGGCAAGCTTGAGTTAAGTGCTGTCACCACACAGCCTACATCCCAACTGACAACTGTGTCACCTTCCAAGAGTGCAGGGAATCATCCCACAGTGTACACAAACACAAAATCAGCATCAGCAGAGTATGAGGAAACAGATCCAGTGAGTTTTTATTCTGTTCCTCAAACTCCTAAATCCTCAGTAACTGTTCATTTAGTAAATGGAGTATCTGAGTACCCTGAGGTAATCGTTACGAGCACATCATCATCATCATCAAGGGATTCACATCAGTCCAATCATTCATCAGGAGGAATCTTCAAAGAGGTTAGTTCTGATATTACAGCAACATATAAACTACCCACTACTGACTTTCTTGACACAACAGAGTCCTCTCTGCTAGAGCTTTCTCCTGAGCCTGTTTCAGACAGCACAAGCATGCAAAGCACTCCTCACTTTGGTAGGTTTCTAACAGAGGGGACAGAGGAGGCAGAAACTCCTGTAACTGATGTACCTGGTGAGGAGGAAGCTGCTGTTTCTGGAGATTCTCTGTCAATACATGTCTTGCCTACTGCCTTTCTGAATTTTGGAGACAGAGCGAGCACAGATGTTCCAAAAGTCAGCACAGCAAAATTTGAAGCTTCCTTAGGGAGAGTCAATACTCCCCGCCAAGAGGAAGACAGGAGTACTGAGAAACAGAACCCCTGGCTCGTGTCCACAACTGTTTCAGACTCACCCAACAGCATTGAAAGTGAGGGATTTAAACCTGGCCAGGAAGCAGTTACAATGCTAACCTCGCCTTCCCAGCTTTTGGATGGAGGCACAGAAACACAGTCAGCTTCGTTTGGTCAGGGGGAGATCACAACCATTTCTTCTAATATTGCAACAAACAGCATTGCCCCTGAAAACAGACCCTACCAAAACAAGCCATCAACACTGAGCTCTGAGGAGCCAAACACTGTGGAAGCCGTAACTTCGTCATTTTCCCTTCCTGAAGTCACGAATGGATCAGATTTCATGATTGGCACCAGTGTGGGTTCAGTTGAAGGCACAGCAGTGCAAATTCCAGGTAACTTCCCAAATGTGATCCCTGTCATGTTATGTGTGTTGTGGTGCTTGTGAAGGTGTTGCCTGGGCTCTGGTAAGAGGTGTGACAATCAAAGCTCCGTGTGAAATGACGATGGATCTCGTCACCCTCCAGCTGAGAAATCAGCCTGCCTGTGACCCCTACGAAGTGGAGGAGGATAGGGGGTGCCAAAAAACCCAAGCCCAGTGGCTTTCCCTTGGTGTTTGTATCGTGGAGCTCTGGATCAGACTGGAGGTAACCAGCCAGTTCCAAAAGACAGGAAGGTGACATTGGTTGTGTTAGGGAAATCAGCGGGAGTGATTTCATTTGCCAATTCCCAACAGATAATTTTATCTGGTGGCTTTTCTTGTGAGCATGGTGATAGCTCTTACACAATTGGTATCTATGAAGGGCTGTTTTCAACATCTTGCAGTTGTCTTAGAAAGCAGCAGTGCACATTTTAGGATCAGGATTTTATAAAAATTAACTTCTCTTGACCTACAAGATAGCTTTCCATGCAAGAGAAAACCAAGACCTTCTTTTCAGCCTGTCTGTAACTTTAAGTGGGTGATACAGTGTCAGTCTCTTAAAAATTATGGAACTCTTTGTTGGACATCATTTGCCACAGTATTTTGTTTTCCATGATGGTATTGGTCACCATTTCATCAAATACATGGATGATGCCAGTAGTGTCACTTCAATTAATATTTTGTCAAGACAGCTGAGGAAAAAACTGGCCTGGTCTGATTTTATGGGTTTACTATTATTTTTTTCTCAAATAATCCAGGCAGCTGACAATTTGAAAATGTTTACTGTGGAAGTATCCAGTCTGTGGAAGGACAAACAGACAACAAACACATAAAAACCACCATTGAGATGCCTAACATAGCCCTACATTTGTGACTTTCAATGAAGCAGTCCTAAAACAAGCACCCTTTTTGAATGGATGGGATCAGATCCTTTCCAAAACCTCCAAGGTGAAATTCTTAATTATTTAATTACAGTCCTAAACTTCTTCACGCAAGATTTTCTTCTGGAGGCTTTCAGCTGGACCTTCTGCATTCCCATGCCTAGACGGGCAACTTGGTACTATAAAAAGACTTTGAATCTTTAATTTGCAAGAGTAAAATAGATATTACTTTTTTTTTTTTCCACCCATAAATTGTAGTCAGATTGTTTTGGGAAAACATGATCAAAAAATCTTATTTTTTCTCATGCCTCTGATTTACAGAACTCTCTTATCCATTTTGTAAGTTTTAAAAGCCAGGGCTTTATTTTTGCATATCAGAAGGAGTGTCTTCAGGATTTCCCTCTCACTGTGAGAAACTAACTCTTAAAAATGGTTCAGTGTGGATGTGTTTGTGTGAGTGAGTGCTTCTACGTATGAAATCAAATGCAAATACCCAGGTATCTAAACTCATTGGAAATAAACATCACTGGAAGGCATAAAGCTCTCCAAGGAAATGGTATTTAAACGCTAACTCCCGTAACAACTGAGGATTTCACAGCAGGTAAGTTTTTATCTTAATGTTCAGTCCAGTTACAAATGTATTCAGTGCCTTTGTTTGTATTCTTTAAATGCATTTTTAAGAAAGGCAGGTGGGAAACACATGTGGGAAGAGAAATAAGACTTTGTGAGCATTGATTGATTAAATATAAGCAGCCAGTCAGTATGTTCTGTGTACCCTGTCATTCTGCATAAACTAACCCTGTTCAAGAAAAAAGCATTTTCCATTCATTTTGCATATGTTTAACTGTTTTCAGCTATAATTAATTGTCATGTCATGCAAACTAAATCCTCAACAGAGTATCATGACTGCCAAATATAGTACAAATTGCTGTGAAAAAGAAAAAAAGTAATTCCAACAGTAATTTGCATTGGTTCATAGTAAATGTGGTATTGTTGTTAAAGTTGAAAGCAGTGATGCCTGAAGACCAGCTTTACTGTTTTATAAATCTTATTTTGAGTAGCTGAGTATGTTAATAGAGTTTCTGCAGTAAAGCCTGCACCACCAATGCAGTAATGAAGAAAGATTTTTTTTTGACTCCCGAAAATCAAAAATACACCATTTCCTTGAAACTAGGGGGTCAAATGCTTTTTTGTACTTGTTTAACAGGCCAAGATCCCTGCAAGAGCAGCCCCTGCCTCAACGGCGGTACCTGCTACCCACGTGGTTCCTTCTACATCTGTACCTGTCTGCCAGGTTTCAACGGGGAGCAATGTGAATTAGGTAAACTAATTGCCATCTGGGTGCTGATTAACTTGAGTTTAAACCTCTTGTACATGAGACCTGGAGTGCTTTAAAGTTGAAGGCTGCATGGACGTTTGAAAAGTTCTACACCAAGGCCTTACTTCATGACAACTAAATGGAGATTGTCATTGTCTCTCCCCTTTTCCCTCTCCCCATAATATGCACAGATTTGTGCACACACGCAGGGGTTAAGGGAACTGTAAATGAACTGCAGGAGTTGGAATTCACAGCACTTAATTAAAAAACACAAAAACAAGATAGACATCAATATTTGGGATAGTTCTCTAAGAGATTCCCATAGTTATTTGAAAGGCTGGTAAGATAAACTAATCCCAAATGTGAATGGGAAGCTGAACACTGAACACAGACTTGAAAATTTTTGCAGGAAATTTTAAATATGATAATCATATGCATCTTTGATACAAATTTGTATTTTGGTAACCATTTTACCTGAGGAACCTCTTCCAGTTGCCTGTGACATTTTTGCACCTCCTGTGACTGTGGATTCCAAGAGATTCACCTATATACTTCAGAATAACTAATTTTCCTTCCAGAAAAGAAAAGTATGATAAAAGTATGATAAAGTATGCCAGCGAAAGTATGATAAAATGACTGCAACAAATAAGACCTAGCATAAAATTTGATCAGATCATATTTTAAAATAGAAACATATATCTTTTAAATCTACATAATTCAGCAGTTATTGGTAGTTGTTTGTTGGTTTGTAGTTATGTCCAACTTCTCTCTTATATTTTAATGAGTGAACCACAACCAGCAGTTCATTTTTGGATGGAGATGTTTGCAAAATCTATGTTGAAGTTTACACTGTCATTATTTCAGAGGAACATCACTCATTAGAAAACATCATATGAACTTTATGAAGAGACACACTAGATTATAACCTGTGCAAAAGCAACCCGTGCGGAAAATAATCATATAAAATGAACTCGTGCTCCAATTTAAAAGGTGAAGATAAGGCATTTTAGTAGCCAGAGGTGGCAGAGACAGACATATTATTTGTTTACCACCCAAGACCATGAGTGCTATGATGTTTTGTCCTTATCTCAATAAGATTAGACAAGCGAGAAATGAGAAATGCCAACCAATGAGATTCTAGAGCCTGCTGCTCTGCAGGCTGAAATTAACAGTCTGTTTAATGCTACATGATAAGATTTCCAATATTTGAGTTTCGTGAAGATATTCGAGGTCCCTGGTGGTTAATAGGAATTTTTGTTGTGCCAGGGTCACACACACAAGTCAGATTTCCACCAGGAGAATGCTCCATGGCATTCCTCTTCTCATCCACACAGTGACCACTGGGATCTTTTGATCTTCATTCTTCCGCTCTGAACTGGTCCCAGTCACCAGCCTGACTAAGGCTGCAGAACATTTCCCTCCAGGGAGTTGGGTGTGTGATGAAACCGCTTTTATTTTCTGGTGCAGATATCGACGAGTGCCAGTCCAACCCGTGCCGGAACGGAGCCACGTGCATTGATGGCCTCAACACCTTCACCTGCCTGTGCCTGCCCAGCTACATTGGAGCTCTCTGTGAACAAGGTAAGGGGTGTTCCCTCACCTGTGCTGCTGGACACCCATTTCCAGCCCAAAATCCTTCTGGAGTAACAGGGCAAAGCCTCCTAAAAATGAGAAGATGGAAGAAACCGACAAAAATCTGTGGGAAGTCACCAGTGGTGAGGAGAGCTCCTAATTTTTGTTAAACTTCCCTGACTTGTGGTTCAGGGCTTTTTCCCCATCTCTCACTTTGCACAAGCCCTATCCACATGCTAACCTGAGTGGAAGCTGTGCTGCCATGTACAAAATAGAAACTGATATATGGGGCAAATTTCTGTGTCAAAACAACAGCTCTCAGGTGTTGCTTTTCAGAGTTTTCAGGTGGCTTCAAGCCTGATTGCTTATGCTGGCTTGCAAACTGCTGGGAAGATGCATAGTGAAGCTCTCTTATTACTATGGTGATGCTTAATGAGTGGGAGCAGAGTTACTTTGTGGCTGAGTTTCTCTCTTAAAAGATTAAATGTGACGTGAAAGAAGTATCAGAACCCATCACCTCCAGAAAGCATCAGTGAGATGTAGGAGCAATTTAGTGAATGAGACAGATTATATACATTGATCCACTGGGGACCACAGATTTGACAACTTCATCCCACAGTTATCAAAATTATTTGTTCTGGGATTAATTTAGGAAAAGTAGGTGCAGGATTATCATTACAAGGAGATTGTAAAGGGCTTTCTAAGATGGACAAGTGAAGTAAGATTGAATATCCAAGTGCCTGTAGTTGTTAGAAAATTGTCTGCAAGAAACCCCACTTTACAGGAAACATTTACAAGTGCAAGATGCTTACTCAATATGTGGGAGGAGGAATGGGTTAGCAACATTTGTTCTGTCCATAAAATTAATGCAGGCATTTCTGTGGGAAAAAGAAATTATGTATTACAATATGCTTGCTAAACTTCTGAAATGATATTTTTTCCTTTTCCTTCTGCTAAATGCTTTTGGTCACAGCTGAATTAACTAAACCTTTGGATTTGTTTAATTAATATTGTGCATTTTCATGTTTGTTTCTCAGCTTCATTGAAGAGAGGTTTGCAAACTCTTCCAGCTCAACCTGTGGAGATCTGTTTGTTAGAGATGAAAAACCTCAGAGCTGATCAGCTCCAGCATTTTTACTGTTTAACCTTTTCAGCAGTCTGGCTAACCTTGTAACTTGAGAAGACTTTCTGAATCTTGTCTCCCAAATTAAGAATTGAGAGTGTTTTCACACCAAAAGAAATAAATGTTCTCACTCCCTTCCTCCTCCTCTTCATTTCAGCAAATCTATAGCAGTGAGTGGCTCTGAGTGCCATGGTAGCTTAAAGCTGCTTTTTATGACCAACCTGAGAGTGCATGTTAGGTGGTTAGTGGGAACATTTCCTAGTTTGTCAATCAGAGCCAGAGATGTGCTCTCTCAGCTTTGGAATTTAAATTTCCTCCACTTAAAGTCCTGCAGTGGATTGGGACTTGGGAAAAGGTTTTAGTGCCAAATTTCCACTCCACCAGACAAAATAAAACTGTGCTGGCGATTCAGACATGGTTGTCTGGCAAGCAGGCTTTATTTCAAGGCATCAGTCCTGACCTCACTAGATTTAAAGACCAGCCAGGACGACAGAATGTGCACCTTGAAAGGTGCACAGGAAAGATGGAGCTCAGCACACCGAGATTATATTTCTTTTTTTTTAATTTGAAATATACTATTCATTTTAGAAAGCTTAAAAAAGATCAGTCTGAAGGGATTTGTTAGGCACACTGCTGAGCATTCAAAATTCCGTGGGAGGGAATGGGAGCAGGGAGCATGCACTGCCTTTGGAAATAAAGGTCAGTGTAGGAGATCACCACATTTACACCCACTTACACTGGTGCATAAAAAAATGCAAAACTCAGAATTTCACCAAAATGCCCCTGTGGGACTGCTCTGGATGCAGGGATCTTCAACAGAGGTATGCTCGTGTCAGCATTTGGAGGGGACATGACCAGGGGACAGCAGAACTGCATGCCAGGTATCTCTGGCAGGTGGTGAAGTTAAAGGAACCTTCTGGGTGATCTAATCCAGGCTGAGGAGAATCAGTCCTGAGACTCAGGGAGCTGAAACTGGCTCCCTGACAGCCCTTCCTCTTGCCAGGTGGAAAGAGTTCAGCAATCTGAGCCCGGGAACATCTTCCTGAAGAGAGCTGAATTTGTCAGATGTTAGAAATAGTGCAGCTGAAAGTTCCTTGAAAAGTTTGTCTTTAAACTAGATTGTTATCTCAGTTAAGACAGCATCACTTCTGGGACAACATCCTCTATTGCCCACCACCTGTATCTTTTCAGAGGGAAGATGCAAATTCTGCTTGTCCCTCGTAGACATTTGAACATAGCCCCTTAAAATCCATAAATATCCCCAAAACACTTTTCCAAAGAGTGACAGGACACTACAGTACATCTTGGTGTGAGTTTTATTCTGGGACAGCCATCAGTCTTTCTTTCCATTGTCACCCCTCTGTGAAAAGCCCCTATGACAAGTCTCAGGAAATGGTAGAGACTTGCAATTTGAACCTCAATTTAAGGGTGTATTCTATTTATGAGAACTGGATGAGCACATCTGTGGATTTTCCTCTTCCTTCCTTGGCTGGCTAGAGTTTCCTTTCCTTTTTCTCCCTTTTCTGCTCTAGCTGTTTTCTACCTGCTCTCAAGGAATGTTTTAACCTTAAGATTTGGCTTACTTGCAGCTGGACATGTGTGCAGAAATGGCACATGTGCTTGTAACAGGATGCGTCTCCTTGGGATAATTCAACCAGCTGCTCTTTTCCAGGTTCTGAAAACAAAACAACTGTGGGTTTTAACCACCCTATCATTTGTTCTTATAACCCAAGTTCACTTTTTCAATGTCTGTGATTACTGCAGTCTCATTTAATTCACTAGTTCATGGGGCTTGGTTGGTTGGGATTGAAGTAGTTGAGAAGGGCTCAGGGAAAAGATACTTTCTAAAAACAGATGGTTTCTTACTGATGTCTATCAGCTGAAAAGGGATTATTTTGGATATTTACTAGAGAAATGGGTTTCTCTTCAAGATGTGTGGGCTAAGTGGCCTCCAGCATTTCCTCATTAGCTGAAAGCAGAGAGTCACTGATAAAATTCAGAGCTGAGTAAGACTCTCATTATGTTCTGGTACCTGTGTCAGTCTTTATTTCCTTTAAGCCTCTTCTGGAATTTCTTTAAAGACAATGGACCTATTGTCAGCAGGTATTGAAAAAGCAATCCCTATTTATGTATCAAAACTACAGAGATCTCTTTTTTTAATGCAGTGTTTAGGGATGTTGTTACACATGTTCAATTGCAGTTACAGAGAACAGAAGCTGTGAGAGTAACTCCTTGTGCACACCACTGAAAACCCCTGTGAATTGCCATAAAACCTAGACGAGTTTTAAACCACCACAAATATGGAGAGCGGTGTTTCAGTATTTCCATCACATGCTGGAATAAGGTTACAGAAGTCTGTGACTGTGAAGTGAATGTGAAGTATTGCATTCAATAAGTGCTTGCACCTACTCTGCTCACTGTGGTTGGGTCAGAAAATTTACAGCCACCAGCAATTAGTGTCTACTGGTTCAGTAAAAGCACTAAAAATTTATACCCGTATGGAACCCTTTTACTTTTTGTCACCCTTTCAGCTTTTGGGTTGCACACTGAGGACAAAACTGCGGAGATGAAACTGTCCCCACAGTTTTGCTTGCCTGGTTTGCATTTTTTATCCTCTATCATCTCGAGTCTTCAATTCCCTTTTCATTTTTTCCCCCTCTTCTCATCTGTGTCTCCTTTATAAAAAAACAAAACCAACCCCCCAAAAATGCCAATAACAAAAAACACCAAAAGCAAAATCCCCCAAAAAACAAACCCCACAATCCCCTACCAATCCCCCAACCCCAAACAAAAAAATCCTCTTTTCTACCATCTAAGAACATAATATTTTGTAGCCATCAGTTCTGAGTTTTAGGCTTTTTTTTAACATTTGGAATACACAGAGGTGCAGAAGTTACTTAACTTTTCCCTTTGTTGCTGTTTGGCACCTTTAGCCTTAAGAAAAGAAGTTTAAAATTCATGCTTAGGCCATTGTATCTAATTTTACAAACACAGTCCTCTCAGTTTTGTATTTTCAAGCCTCTTTGCTTCCTCAATGTGCCTTTCAGCAAATCTTCTCTCATATCCTTCACTTCTTTTCTAGCAGAGGCTGGGGAAGGCTTGATTAGAATAGCCTGGAAATCCTCTCAGGCCATGTTTTTCTCAGCTCCTTGTTATTATCTGACTTGTTTCCTGTGAGACAATGAGTCCCTGAACAAGATAAATAATAAAATCTTAAGTGCCTTCACAATGGACATAGGTCTGTTAGTCAGCCTCATGTGGTTAAACAAATGTTCTAGAAAGCTCAGGCAGACTAAACTTTAAAAATTACCTAGATGCCAGAGATTAAAGCTGTGTCTGCAGCCTGCTCTTCACACAGAATACAGAGAGAAAAGATAAAAAACTTAACGATTTGGTTATGTAGATTACATTCCTTATTTATAGCTGGGATGACTCAAGGCACAAGCAGTTTTCTACAGTTAAACTTCCTGGAAATAGAAGGGAGGTAATCAGTGTAAGCTTTATTATGCCTTTGCATTTGGTACATTTATGTCAATACTGATGACTTTTGGGAAATTATTTTGGTATCAGACTCCTAAGATAATGACTACATTTTTAGTGTCAGAGAAATTGTGATAAGCCTCTGACGTGATATGTTTGCAGTTTGAAATCCACTTGTGTACATGACTGACATGTACATGTCAGTCTGTGTCCTGGGGGATTTAAACTCTTTTTCTGAAAAAATGGACAATTCGTTGTGTCAGGATGGAAGTGGCCTCTTCCTGCTGTGAATTAAAAACCTGTGCTGTGAAAAACTGTTTATCAGGTGGTAGCAGCTCAGACCTAAGTAATCTCTTAGTTAAGGTATGTGCAGCCATCAGCCCTTGGCATACATTTGGCTGTTTCTATACAAAAGGACAAAAAGAGCCCTTTTGGCCAAAGCATGTTGTTGACCACTGACTGCATTGACTTACTGAAAATGAGAAATCCAGCTTCCAGCCCAGAACATTTCCATAACTCTGGAAAGGCTGGAACAGTTGGCTTCAGACACCATTTTGCTCGGGGGACTGATAAAATTTGGTGGGAAGTGGCTGATTCCTGGTGGGAGGGTGGGGTGGGGGAGGCCAGGCCTTGTGTTTCTGTTCCTCAACGTCCTGAGGCCCCTCAGGGTGAGCCATCCCGTGCTGAGATAGCTGTGGCTGAAACACACTGTAATCTTTGTGCTGAAATGTCCTTCACGATGCCATTGCATCTGTCATGGCTCCAAACTCTCTGCCCTTCCCCTGTTGTTTCTCCCACTCCTCCCTAAAACTCCATCTTATCGCTGGCAAGTCCTTCCCATCCTCAAGCACTGCTCAGACACATTCAAATATCACACTTGTTTTGCCCATCTTAATAATGTTGATTTTTTCCTGTGATTCATCCCCACAGAAGCAAACTTGGAACTGACACTTTTTTTTTTTTTTTTTTGCCATCTATTCTGTTTACAGCTGCCTTACCTTGACAAAATAATTAACATCAAATCCACAGGTTGCTCCTGTTCCAAGGATTGTTGCTTATTTCTCTTTGAGCTGAAAGGATATAGTGGTTGGTGTGAATTCTCTGTGATGCATTCTTATCAGCACCATGCCTCATGCAAGCACAGACAACGTGCAATTTCATTACTTTGTATTTCAGTTTTGAAAACTTCCTAACAAAATGATGCCTTAAAGTTGACTTCATCAAGGAAGATGGGTTTTGGGAGAGGATTTGGGGGCATGAATTCAAAAAGATAATATTATAGCTTTGCTTATTCAGACTGAACAATTACAATAATTTCCCTTCATATAATCTTCAGTTATCTGTTTCTTCCAAACTTAAGTTAGTACAGTCACTTGAAGAACCATTTGTTCTTGTAAAAGTTCCCATCCCCATGGACAGGCTCAGAAAACTGATGAAATGTAGGTTCACTGCAGTCCAACTTCCAGGCATTTCATCCATCCAGGCATAAGGATTAAGGATGTGCTTCTGAAGTTGCCCAGATCCAGATTAATTCAATCCTTGGAAACACACAAAGTTCCCAATTGCATTTATATGCCTTAGATAAGTAATATTCTTGAAGTTTGTGCTAAAAAGTGGGTAAACAGAACTGCCTGAAAGTGAGGTCCCAAGGATGAGTGTTTGATTTTGCATGCCTTAACAGATGGGTTTTTCTTGTATCTTTGTCCCACAGAAAATCCTTTGTTGTAGATGAGACATGCATGATTTTGGTGCACTGACCAAACATTCCTGGTTTTGTTGCACTGACCAAACGTTCCTGGTTTTGGTGCATTGACCAAACGTGCTCTGTCTGTTTGCTGCAGACACGGAGACCTGTGACTACGGCTGGCACAAGTTCCAGGGACAGTGCTACAAGTACTTCGCACACCGGCGCACGTGGGACACGGCGGAGCGGGAATGCCGCCTGCAGGGAGCTCACCTGACCAGCATCCTCTCCCACGAGGAGCAGATCTTCGTCAACCGTGCGTACTCACAGGGTCCCTCTGCCTCACATCTCGGGTGCCACCACACCAGGGAGATCTGAAGGTGTCAGGGAGTGCCCAAAGGAGGGGCGTGGAGGTGGGGAAGGGTCTAGACAGGAGCTGAGGTCTCTTGGGTAGTTCAGTTAGAGAAAAGGAGACTAAGGTCAGACCTCATTGTGATCTCCAACATCCTTGGAGGGGCATCTCTGATCTCTGCTCCCTGAGACAGGGACAGGACCAGGGAATGGCCTGCAGTTGTGTCAGGGCAGGGTTAGGTTGGGTTTTAGGAAAAGGTTCCTCCCCAGAGGGTGCTGGGCACTGCCCAGGCTCCCCAGGGAATGGTCCCGGCCCCGAGGCTGCCAGAGCTCCAGGAGGGTTTGGACAGCGCTGCCAGGGATGGACAGGGGGGGATTCTGGGGTGTCTGTGCAGGAGCTGGACTGGATGATCCTGTGGGTCCCATCCAGCTCAGGATATTCTGTGGCTCTAAACAATAGAGATCACTGATGGTTCAGAGACCTCCTCCTCATCACTCAGCTTTTGCAGCTCCAACTTAAAACATACTTTTAGAATGCTTTAAAGGCACACTTTTTGTTATAATTGCTTACTTCTGCAGTTAATACAATTTCTCTATCTTTCTCTAAGTTTTTGTTTGTTAAATAGAAAATACTTTTTGGGGGGAAGGATGAAAACAGGAACTTTGGTTTTGGCATTTTGTTTTGTTTTGTTTTGACTTTTCTTTTTCTGGAGACTTAAAGTATTTTGTGCCTTATCAAGCCAATGCTATCAGATATCATGTTAATTAGGCATAAAGAAATAGCTACTGTGTTGTATTGTAAAATTTAGACAACACTGGTCACAGCCTAACCAAAACTTGAAAAATGTGGGTTCGAATATGTAATTTTGGTTTTTTTTCCTTTTCTACCCCTCATATGTTCTCAGGTAGGAAATTAATTCTCTTTGCCTTGGTAGACATCACTGGGAGTGAAGAGACAGAGACATTTAAAACTGCTAGATGAGAATCTGCATTTTTATACACATCCCAAATTAAACCAAAAAATGCTGAAAAAGAGCCTCTAAACCAGTTGTTAGCACAAAGAGCAGAATAAGAACAGGATGTCTGATTCATTCTGCATAAAATTATTTTCTTTGGTGAAATCTCTTCCATTTATGGGAAGGTTAATAAAAATGCCCTTCTGGTTCTCTAGGTATTGGCCATGACTACCAGTGGATTGGCCTCAATGACAAGATGTTTGAGCGTGATTTCCGCTGGACTGATGGTAGCCCACTGGTAAGATGCCTCTGAGCTGAAATCACTCATTTCTTTTTGTGGTGGCTTATCAAATTCCCACTAGCAACAAGGGAAGCTGCATTACAAAAAAAAAAAAACAAAAACAAAAAACCAACAAAAACCGAAAAAAAACAAAACCCAAATCCCAAAAGAAAAACAGCCAAATCCCCCCCGTCACTAAATATGGACCCAAGCAAACAGCCAGTAAATTCATTTTGGGACACCTAATATTTTGTGGTTTAGCTCTAAGGTCTTGTTCTTAGTTCCTGTTATTGTATGTCTGGGAACTGTTGAAGGTTTCAAATAGAAATGCTCAAAAATCTGAGGCTGTGGTAATTTAAGGGTCTCTGCTGGAGCTGGTTTGTGATCTTGCCTTTCACAAGGCCATGTGTGGCAATCCTCCTCACTCACCAGGATGCATTTTTGGGGAATGATCTGGCATTCAAGCTCTTGTCTTTTCTGGGTCTCTGGGGTACACAGAGGAGCCTCTCAAGTATTTCTGGAGCCAGCTCTGCAGCAGCTGTCCTTTGCTGGCTCAGGAGCCTGTGACCCATAATTCACCCATAAAATGTTAAGATGCTGGTAATACCTCTTGCTGACTTAAAACAAAAAGGAAAATCAGCAGGAGAGGGAAAACAGCTGCAGCCACCATCAATGAACACAAATCAAAGAGCTGATGGACATAGGAAATGATCAAACCCTTCCCCATTCAAAATAGTCTCTTCTGTAGGAGGAACAGGTGATTTATTTGGTGTTGAGCACCCAGTGGAGAACATTACATTAAGAAAAAGCCCAAACTGGTTATTTCTTTTCCTTCCAGTTGTGAACTTTTAAATCAAAAAGCATCTGGACACACCTGTTGTTGCTGCAGACCATGTGGCTGCTGCTGGTGTAGAAAGACACCTGGGGCAAGGCAGGCTTCATTTATTGCCATTTCATTTCTGGTAGATAACCAGAGCCTTAAAGTGCTCTGAAATGTCTTATACATTAGACATTTCTTGGGGACGTGGCTGTGTGTGGCAGCTGACAGCAAAGAGGGGTGGTGAGGCTTTCTGCTGTAAGGCACCCATTGGTGGTTCCAGACACCAAGTGCAAAATAGGATAAATGCTTATATATTCCAAAGACAGAGTTGTTGTGCCAGAGTTGTTGTGTCCCTGCCCATGGTCCCTCCCAATCCAAACCATTTTATGATTCTGTGATTTTGAGGAAATTAAAATTAGAGATGAGATCCTGTTTTTTTTTTTTTTAAAATTCAGGCTACTGAACTAGGGTATTGTATTTTTACTGTAATTTTTGATTTTAAGAAAGTAAGGTATTCTAGGAGCAAAGTGATACCATCTGTCCAACAGATTTCTGTTTTGATTGATCTTTTTTTTCCACCTTATTTTTTTCTCGTTTTTAACAACTTCCCTCTGTCTCTTCCTTCGGAAACAATTTAGGTGTCTCTTGAAATAATTTATGTTCATTGCTTCAATAGATTTTCCTCATAACTTACTCCATATGGTTTCTGGATCCCATGGTTCTGAGCAGCTGCCTCATTTGTTCCTTTTTCCCTGGCTTTTAACTTATTTCTCATACTTTCTAACCACTCTTGTTGTTACAGTGATTTATTGCTTCTCTAATAATTGAGAGGAATGATAACATAATTAAATTTATGCATCCTATCTATTTTCCTGATGATATCCTAAATTGTAGTGAATTTAAATACTATGCAGGTAGAAAATTTGCCTCTTTTATGTGTGCAGGTAAGCACAATTCATAATGGCTTTAAGTGCATTAGCATAATTGGTGATAATAACAATCAGCATGATGACACCAATACTCAGGTTCTAAATTGAATTTCTGAGTTTAGAGGTGGCTCTTGCCTATAGCCAAAATTTAAATAGCCTTGATGTATTTTATGTATCAGGAGGTATCTGTATTCAGCTGTTTCTAAATTTGTTTCCCAACTCTATGCACTCTCCAAAAAAATATTATCCACAATTCTATTCAACACTTCTGGCATGGGGGAAAATTTGTCAGGCCTGCTGGGGATCCCCTTGATATCAGTTTTCTTGGAGATGCTATCAGGAAAGTGATTGTGCAGCTACAAGTGGTGCACATTCATCTTTATCTTGATACTTCTTTGAATTTTTTCAAATAACAGCTTGGTTCAATCCAAAAAATCATGCTTACATGACTTTATTAGGTTTTATGTATTAAAAATAAACCCCTAACAGTTCTGATGTTTTGTAGACTTAAAAGAAAAAGTAAAATAACAACAATAACATCAAGACATGTTGTGGGTGACAACTTTCTCTTTCACATTAATTTTCTTTCTGAACCAAAACAAGCCTCTAGAACTGGGAATTAGGAATGCTTGAAACACAAGCTCTACTGCTGGAGACACAGAAAAAGGTTTATATTACTTTGGTACTCATTTCCCATCAGCATAAGAAAACCAACAGAAATATGCAGCACACTGACAGCAACTCTTTCACCAGATATTTTATTGGCAATTTTGGGAACAGGGATAAAATACCTATTTTTTTTTCTTTCCTTGCACCCAAAATGTTTTCCAGCCAATGGGTTCAATGGAAGGAAATAATTTTTTTTTTGACATTTTCAGCCCCTGACAGGTTGTGTTTCTTCCCATTTTTTTTTTTAAACTGGGGCCCAGAGCCAGCCACCATTAAATGTGATATTTGGGCAAGTAATGGAAATGAGAATACAGAATCAAGGTGCTTACTGGAAAACCTACACTGAACCAAAAGTATCCTTGACAGGCTCTCAGTCCTTCTGAAAAAAGACTTTTTAGGTGCCTAATAATGGACTATGTATAGCCAGCCACTTTTGATACCTTAAAAGTGTTCCTTTTTCACCCCTATAGAAAATGGTCTCTGCTAACAATTCAGCCAAGCCAGCAGCAGCAGTCAAAACAAACAAACAAACAAACAAACAAACAAACAAACAAACAAACAAACAAACAAACACCCTTGTATTCCTGTGCACATTTTTTTTAACTGGAATTTATGCTGAACTTGGAAAAATAATGCCAGTAAGCAAATTTGGGAAAAGATGAAGAGTGATATGGTAAATTCATGCTCTGGCTGTCAGAATTCCTGGAGGAATTGGTGTCTTGAATAATGAAGCCAGGACACTCAAATTCAGTGTGAAAGCAAGAAATCGTATTTAAATCTTCTCACCCCACATGACTTTTGTCCCTATTTGCATTGAGTCTGTCTGTTCTCCACAAAAAAAAACCCACAACCTTTTAGGATGAGAAAAATTACCGTAATAAAATAAAAACACCAGTTAGGAGGACCACTCCTAAATCACAATAATCCTGAGTAGAGAATTTGAGGAGGCTTTTTGAGGTGTCACTGAAATATCTGATGCATTGTCATGTGTGAGATTTCAGCAGGGTCTGGCAAGTTTATTTCTTAACAGTAAAGTGTTTTTAATTCAAAACCAGTTAGCAGTTTCCTGTCTTTCAGGCAAAATGGCACAGTCTTGTGCAGATGAAGCCTCACCATCTGCTGGTAAAACACACATTTTCAGTTTGTTGTGCCCACAGCAACCCAAACATAGGCTGGGCTTGAGAAGAGCAAAAATGCTAGAGTAAAGTCATTGTGTCCCGTCTCTCATGCCTGAAAGTTTACCTGTCAGCTCAGGTGGCACTTTCCATAAAGAAAATGGTTTTCAGGTAACTAATCTGTCATTACAGGATTTTTGTTGGTGTTTTTTGTTGGTTTTTTTTTTTTTTGGCCAGAAGTATTTGCTTATATTTTGTGTTTCTTTTTTGAATTTTCTTTAAAAAACAAATTGAGATACTCTTGGCTAAGTCCAGAACTTATCTTCAAAGTGCTCCTTGGCTAAGCTTAGGGCACATTGTCCAATGAGCAGAATAAAATAGGCTATAATTACAGTAAGCTGTGAGATCCAATGGCTGCTCACATATATTTGTTTTTTTCTGATTTGCTATGCTGTATCTGGGTGGCAGGATCAATCTTTTCTCATCTACATCATGCATGTCCTTGTTCTCTCGCTCTCTCTTTTTTTTTTTTAATTCCTCTTATTTATTTATTTTCCTATTTTTTAAAGAAAAACAAACAAAAAAAAGAAACAAAAACAAAACAAAAAAAACCGCTGTTTTCAGTGGTCCTGTTGGTTGGGAGAGGTGGAATTCATTTTCTGTAGTTGATGAGCCATACAACCAAACAATTTTTGGGCAAAAAACAACAACACCTTCTTTTATATGAAGGGGAAGGAGCTGTTGGCAGCTGTGTTAATGCAGCACAAAAAGTGGGTGTCCTTGCAGATCATTACATGTGGGGCAAGTTCAGTGAGAGCTGGAGATGAGGGGACACTGCCACAAGCCTGGGAGCATCACCTGAGGTTGTGTGAACCAGCAGGAAGCTGCAAACTTTGGCAAATCTTTCCAGTCCCTGATTTCAGATAATTTTCTCCAAAAATGTCAGTGGTGAGAGCAGGCCCTGAGGTATGTTCAGAGAACTCTCAGCACTCCAGCTCTTTTAGAGCTTTGTTATTCATTACTTCCTGAAAATAAAGCCAATTTCTGCTCAAGACATTTCAGGTATGATTACATTGATAGATTCAAGAGCCAGGGGAGAATAATACAGTGTTTTTTAGAGCATGTTTTCCTAGTTCTGCTTTTCTTCTATTCAGGGCAGTTGTAGGGTTGTTCTGTAGGCTTTGGTGTGGGACAACATTATTTTCCCTCTGATTTACATTCTGCAGTGCAATGAGATATGTAGTCTTTATTTACATTTAGAAAAATACAAAATCTTAATTGTTCTTGCACTTTACTGTAGATTTTTCTCCCAGCATTTCTCTAACAGTGAACAACTCTTTTAAATATGAATCAAGGACCATCTTCGTCCCACAATTATCTACAAGGCTCTAAGCAGTAAAAACAAACACATTTGGGAAAAGACACAGTGATGCAGGAGGAGGAAGCAAGGCCCAAACACTCTCACAGCTGTGTGAGCAGAGGAATTTGCCTATTTGGATCTTTTTATACTTTAAATGTGATGCAATAAAAACTACAGAACAACAAAACTTATCAGCGGAGGCATTTAATAATTGATCAAAGGGAGAGAGGACACAACGGGTTGCATGAAAATACGCCAGCAAAATTGAATTTAAATAATTCACTTAGCTCTGTGAATGGTAACTTTTACAGCTGTAAAGCACACCCATCCAAACAGAAAAAAAAAAAAATTAAAAAAAATCTGGTGTTGCTTTTGGCAGCTCCCCTTTTGTGTTTGTTAAGGACCCTTGTGAGCAGGCACAGCAGACAAGGACCCCTTTAGAGCTATTCATGTTATGGATTAAGCACATACAGCAACTTGGGGCTGTGCCCAGGGCCCCCCACCCCACAAGGGGGGTTATTCACAACCCCTGGAAAACGCTCCTGATAATTAGTGCTTTGTAGGGCAGTGAGCTCACTGCCATTACATAAGATTAGTGCTGTAATAAGGAGCTGGCCAGCATCTGTGGCCAGATTGTCTGTCACTGAGAGAATGCTGCCAGCCAGGAAAGGGACAGGGCATATTGCCACTTTTAAAGCTGTCCAGAGACCCTGCTTGGTTTTTCCTGCCCTTCAGCACAGGGGTGTTTATGCTTTGTGTTCTGGTTCCTCAGGTTGTAAGTGTTAGGTAGCTACATTAAAAAAAAAATAATAAAAAAATAATAATAAAAAAGGAAAACATCCCAGAAACTTAATTCTGGCAAAAACAAAGCTCTCTCTTTTCCATCCTTTATTGGTCAGTGAATCAGAAGGCTTTAACTTCAGCAAATCTGTAACTGCACCCCTCTAAGAAAGAGTAACTTCATTGAACACAGACACACACACAAAAAAACCCAAATCCTTCAAAAGGCATGGAGCATTGTAGTGAAGGAGCCTGCCTCTGAGGGTTAAGTAAAGCAAACAAACTAAAAAAGTGCTGTAGTCAGCTGCAAACAAAAAGCTCATTGTGCCCATGTCCCACAGGATCCTTGGAGAAGGAGATTTTAAACCTACCAAATGTTTTGGTTCTGTACTGCAGTCAGTCATTATGGCCTCTTTTTAAGATGCTCATTTGACCCACATTTAAATGGAGGAGAACTTTATAATGTTATTAATGACAGGTATATTTTTGGTTCAGGATGTTGTAACGAGGGCCTCTTGGACAAAGTGGGGTTTTGTCTTGTTTTTACCAGGGGGATCAGCAATTACTTCAGAGACTTGTTACTGCTGAGCTGAAATTACTTGTTACTCTGGGCTAAAATTCTTGGACAGCTTCAAACCTGCAGTAATTGTTGACAAAGTGCAGGATTTTCCTTCTTCTTTTTTTTTTTTTTTTTTTTTAAGTGGTTCTCCTGGTAACTGTGCACAAAAAAAAGAATAAATCACACCCCACACAATTTGCATCACGCTGCTAACATATATTCATGTCAATGTGACTCCAAAACAAACATGAATTACACCAAACCAGCACTTACCACCCTACTTTCGTTGCCACTCATTTTAACATGATTTCTCAGCTGCTAAAGTGACTTCTGAGAGCCCATCACACACAGCATACCCTCAAAATTGAACTGTACAGTGTGTGATGAAAACTAAAATTCTGGAAAAAAAAACCAAAAAAAACCCCAAAAAACTCATGTAAAGAACAACTAAAACTCCACGGCTTCATTCAGCTCTGAAAGAGTTAATGAAAAAGGGTTCTTTTCTAATAATTATAAATTTTGGAGCAGCTCTGGGCTTTGGAGCAAGTAGACAGCGTCACCTAGTGGGGCTTCACTGCCACACTCACCGTTTTCTTCTTTTCATGGAAAAATCGTCATTGAATGGTACTTTTTAAAAAACATCCCAGAGCTAGTCATCTACTCCATCAGACAATCATTTATTCCCAAAACTATGGGACTGATGGCGCTTTTATGTTTCAATTTCTTCAGGCAGTCTTTTTCCCACCGGTTGTTTTTCAATTAATTAGATTTTTTTACCCAAATGATTTCCTTTTGCAGGGCTCTTCCTGCTTATTCAGTCTGCAGTCTCTTCTTGTGGATGAGAAGAGACTGTGCACCCACAAATTTATGTTTTCCAAAGCCCCTTTCTTTTTGCTGCACAGTACTCAGAAAGTTTCTCAATATATTACAACTCTCTGTTACCAAAAAACCCAACCCCTGCAAGTGAAATCTTTTGCAGAATTACTTAGCAAAGCTCCTCCTGGGAGTTTGTCTTGCTCACAGTGTGACTCAGTCATGGGGAGTGTTGGGCTCTTGCCTGGTCCAAACCCTTCCAGTTTCCCAAATCCTAAGCAAATAAAACTCAGATTAGGAGCTAAAGGGAAGGTATTCAACCAGAACCTAAAAAAAAAAAAAAATCAGGATCACAACATGTGATTTTTTTGTGTGTACTTATAGATAGGTTTAAATATTCAAATTTATTTGAGTTTCTCCCAGCAAAGATTTATGCACACACTTGGTCCTTCCTTCAGGCAATTATTTTAGCATCTGTCTGAATCCTGCATGTGATCTTCCCTGTGACAGTCCCCCTTAAAGCATGACCCATGCCTTTAAATCAAGGTTTGTGCTTAAACTCTCACTGAATGCAGTTTTTAATCTCAAGAGCACTTTTGGTGAGTTCTGTTAGACTGCTTCCATTCATAAAATTAAATAGAAAACCCCTTTGCAGGGCTGGAGGGAACAGAGCCTGCACTGTAAGATAACTTACTGTCTTTCCCATGTAAAAAATGCATTTAAATAGTAGCTGACCTTAATGGAAGTATTTCATACTTTGCCAATTCTTCACAGAAATCGGATTTTTTTTTTCCCTATGGTAAAGAAATGCATTTTTAACTTTCCAAGTGTCTCCTGTAACAACATCAGTGCTGTACAGCAGCATGAGTCACAAATGAGGGCTTCCTGGACTGATCCATGTGCTCATTGTAACCTCGAGCTGATCTTGTTGAAGTTCAGCCACCGAATAATTCTCGAGACTCACTGAAATTGAGATGTAATTTTTACTTAAGATGTCCAATTATAACAAACCCTACAGTGAGGGACTCATTCAGGGCCTTTCCTGATAAAGATTTCTGAGACTTTGCTATTGTGTTGAAAAAAATGAAGAAAAGTGTATTCCTGTTCTTATCAGAGCTATGGCAGGAGAAGAAAAGGGTGATAGTAAGGTTTGCAGTGGTGGTTTCAGCTTAGTGATAAATACCAGGCAGGAAATGTTGCTCCACTTTCAGATGAAATAGCACAAAAAGTATCCAATCAGCCAGTCCATACCACTTCCATTGTTGTTTTTTCTTTAATTTGCCTCATTAGTCTTGCATTAAGGAGGAATCAGATAGGGAAGTAGCCAGAAAATAAAAATCACAACTGCAAGCTCCAAAAAGTGCCAAGACAGATTTGTAATGACATCTTACTTAAACATGCTGAAAACGTTTCCTTTCCCCAGAAAGAAAAGCCTTAACCTATAAATATAAATAGTTTTATTTCAAGTAAATTATTTCCTAGGTTCAGTCGTGTGCAGAAGATTACTGGCCTTTACACAATACCGAGGTCAAGCAGTAAAATGTTGTTGGCCTCAGTGTTTTTTTTATTGTGCTTTGTTAAACACAATGCTTGTTGGCTATTTTGAAATGCAAAATCCAAGCCATTGATCTCAGGGACTTGATGAGCCTTCTGGAGGTGAAGGAAGGGCTGAAATTTCCAAAGGAGTGTCTCAAAGGTGAGATGCTCCTGGATTCATCTGGGCAGTGCAAGTACCTGAAAGAGCTGAGTGGATTATCCATTAGTAAAGAAATTAGCCCATCAAGAAAGGCTGCTTATCTGAGAATTTAAATAACAAATCTCCCACGAGGTGGGCTCCTCTCCATGATGGGAAGATTATGCTCCTTCTGTTTAATTAGCAGCCATCAGATTTAGAATGAGTAGTGACTGGCTAATAAAGTTCTGTGCTTTACAGCTCCTGCTGCAGTCGTGACATTTTTAGCTCATTTCATGTGACAAGCCAGCGTGTCACCCAACAGGACTGTGAGTTTATGCAGTGCCATATAAGGAAATCCTCCCACAAAATGTGGAACTTAATACAATGTCCTCATGGGCTTTTGAAGCCATCATATCCAAACTCCTCCTGTGAGGCAAGAGAATACATTTTCCCTGTTTTATGGGCTGTGAATGGCCAGCCAGATGCATTATCTAGTGCCACGTAGGAAGCCTGAAGAGCTGAATCAGAAATCAGCTCTAGCTCTAAGTCATGGACTTATCCACACTCTGCAGGAAAACTTTCAGGGCCTTTTAGCAGAGAAAGCCAGAACAAATAAATTCAATGTGACAGAGAAAGCTTTGATTTCAACAATAAAACCAAAAAAGTACAAGCAAGATTTAGTAATTATTACAGTATAATTGAAAGCATAAAGAGTATAAACTCTGGTTTTTGTCAGATGGACACTGGGGCTTGGGGCAGCCCAGTCTGGTGGAAGGTGTCCCTGCCCATGGCAAGGGTGGGACTGGATGGTTGTAAAGGTTCCTTTCAACCCAAACCATCCTGAGATTGCTCTGGACCTCCTTCTCCACAGCCACTTCAGCTGGAGGAGAATCGTGGTCAGCCAAACCTCCTCCTACAATTTTTTGTCTTGTACATAACTAAGTTTATATGTCCAGAAATGCACATTCTGGAAGTGCCTTGCATTTTAATAGAGAGAGAGAAAAAAATCAGGTCTGTTGTGATAATGTTGCTTGAAAACTAAAGTAAGTTACAGTTTTTAGATCACTCTGTCACCTAGTGTCAATACTTCTCATAAGGACTGAAAACCTTACAGCAACTTTTCTTCCATATATTCACTGAGTATTTGATTCTATTTAGGCTTTGAATGATACAGCTAAGAGCATTGCCAAAGGTTTATTCCCATTAATATTTTGCTGGTATGGGTTTACTGGATATGGTCCAGTGACCCAGTTCTACACAAGTGAAAACCAGATTCATGCCTATGCTTGTGCAAAGATCTAATCCATAAGAGAAAAGCAAAATATTGGTTTATTTGTCTATTCCGCTCAAACTGAGAATCTCTTTGTATCACTGTCCCATTATCAGTGTCTAAATAAGGAATTGAAAAACTACAGAGGGGCTGGGTGGAGACCTAAGAAAGCAATTCAGCAGTCTGGAACTTCCTCTGCTAAGCAATTCTGGCACCAGACCCAGGCAAAATCAGAGCTCCTCAGCCAAAATAAATCTGTGCAATGACGATATCAGATGTGAGGTAACAGCAAGTCATGCTGGAGGATATCAGACATTCTTGAACAAACCACAAGGCCTAGTTGTAATACTTTGCCACTACACTGCAGCCACTGCCAGCTAAGCAAACACAAATTTTGGGGTCATTTTGGCAAGGCAAATAAGAGCATATGGAGTCTGTGTGCTGAGGGTGGGAGCTGGCAGGCTGCTAAGTACCTCCAGCTCACACGCCCCCAATAGCCACTAAAGATCCTTCATTCCCACACTCTCATCCCTATGGAAGCAAGCAGCTCTGCAGTATCATTTCCACTGGAAACAGCTGCGAGGCTTGTTGAAATCTTTCCTTGGCTCTCAGGGCATTATTGATGAAACTTTCTGCCACTAACCTTGCAGTTTAATTTTTGTGTGTACCTCTGTACACATTCTTGAAAGCTAGTGGATCCTAAACTTGAGTAAATTGTCATTTAGGACTGTTAAACGCTGCAAAGTTGAGATGGAGTTAATTTAGTTCTGGATGAAAAGGGGGATATTTTATTAGAGGTAATAAATTCAGTGCAGAAAAATTTTATTCATACTGTGCTGGTTAAAATGCCTGGATAATTAAAACCTATGATGGGTAAGATGACACGTGGTAGGAAAAGGTTAAGTATTTAACTCATTTTCCTTTCATAGTTTGATTTATTGTAAGGTAAATACTACTTGTGTGGGGTATGTTAACTTTATTTCTAAAATGTGTTCACCCAGGCAGTGAAGAGGGGTTCTTTCACAGAGTTAAGAAAATGGAAAGCTAAACTTTTATGACATTTATACAGGCCAGCTCTAGTCAGAAAGATGTAAACACGGAGAAAATATAAGCACTGTAGGAAACTGTGTCATTTTGCCCATACAAGGGGCTAGCTGCCTGGTTAATGTCTGGCATTTATGTGAATTCCAGTTATTACAGATATCTATTTTTATCCTTCCTTAAATTCTTCCTGCAGTGACACAACAGAAATCCCAGCAAAAATCATTAGGAGTGGTTTCTAAGTATTCTCTCACTTTTCTTGACATAACATTATGCCAATCACAGATTCCTATGCTTTGTCTGGGAGCAAGGTGAGGGATTATCCCACCTCTGCTGGCTGCCAGGACCGGAGGGTGTAGAGAGCCTCTCCACAAATTTCAATCAGTCTGACAAAAGTGTTGCAACTTCTCCTGCTGATTGATTGTAAAAACAGACTGAATCCTCCCATGTTTTCATCAAAAAATGACATTGTGCTGGTATTTCACAGCCATTTGAAGGTTCTTTTGTGAGGTTTTTCTTTTGTTTGTTTGTTTGGCACATACCCAAAAACCATATTTCTACTTCTAAAAGTAGTACGTTTTTTGCAGAAGAACTTTTTGCTTTTATCCATATATTTCCATAGATGTTTGAGGCTGGTTTTTCAACAGAGGGCAGAATATGACTCACCATTTCTAAGGCTGAGAGGCTGCTCTCTGGTCTCAGTCTGCCACCTAGCATTTTCAGTGGAAACACCAATCTCGAGTGGTTTTGGGGGCCACAATCTGTCACTTATGTTGTGCACGTCATCCTGCTGAATGACTTCATTAACTGAATGAAGTCAGTTTGGATTATTGAAGTCAGATTTGGATTGTCATAAATAATCCACGTCTTGGAAGTTAGTCTGTAATTTCTCATTTAGATGTGCAATAATGAATGTCATGGACTATTTACTCTATTTTCGCTCATTCTACTTCATGACATGTAGGAAAGAATGTTTTTGCCACACTTAGGGTCCAGATTTGCTTGTGTCTCTTTGTCTTGTTGACCTGACATCAGTTTACAGTAAATGAGAAGTTAGACCAGAATATTTTTCCCCTTGAGATAATCTTTAATATAGTGAGAGGATATTATAGATCTACTTTTGTTTAGCCCATGCTTAGGAGTCTGAATCAAGGAGTTCAGACTGCTTTTCAGCACAGGTGATATCATGTGCTCTTTTGTTAATGTGAATATTCTCCAGCACTGGTAATGATGGTTTTGCTTCTCTTTTCTGCAGCAATATGAGAACTGGAGACCAAACCAGCCAGACAGCTTCTTTTCTGCTGGAGAAGATTGTGTTGTTATAATCTGGCATGAGAATGGGCAGTGGAATGATGTCCCGTGCAATTATCACCTTACGTATACCTGCAAAAAAGGAACAGGTACAAACTTTGCAGTTACATAAGCATAATTTTCTAAACTGCCATTCAATGCTTTTTACAATGGTCTTTGGATCTTGTTTTCAAAAAGTTTCTACTTTTTGAACAGTCTGTCATTGAGGATGACATGAAAAGTCCTGAAAAAAGGACTTTTTCCTTGAATGCTTGTCTTAACTTCACTGGTTTTCAGGTTTCTGAAAAACAGCTTCTTTGTGTAAGTATACCAACTTTTTGGATTGAATTTACATTTAGAATTTAAACCAAAAAGGCAATACCAACCACAATATCTGCCAATTTCCCATTTCCATCACTCTTGGTCTTGGTTTACAAAACTAGAGATCTATAGGGCGGACTGATCCCCCTGTCCTTGTCTGGATGCTCCTCTTGGGAGTCCAGCTGAGGTCCCTTGCCACCTTCCCTTAGCTGGGGCTCAGAGGCCAGTCCTAGTTCAAGCTGGGCTCACAAACTGAAGTTGTGGGTGGTGCTCTCTCTTCCTTCCAGTGGCTTGTGGCCAGCCTCCCGTGGTGGAAAATGCAAAGACCTTTGGGAAGATGAAGCCTCGTTATGAGATCAACTCCCTCATCAGATACCACTGCAAGGATGGTTTCATCCAGCGCCACATCCCGACCATCCGGTGCCAGGGCAACGGACGATGGGACATGCCCAAAATTACTTGCATGAATCGTGAGTTCTCTGAAACCAAACCAGTGGCAAATGAGAAACACTGGGCTAATTTAAGATTAATAAGTAATGAATGTGTGTTTTAAGAGAGGAGGAAGTCTGGTAGGACAGATTATGGGGGAAAAACAGCAAGCCTCCAAAACCAATGGAAATTTTTCTCTATTTCTGCTGATGCCTTGGAGTGGATACCTAGAGCAGAGGCTGGACAAGATTGAGAGAATAAGAGCAGGTATTTGTTGAAGGCCTTCAACAGGTACACTTTGGGCTGTCCAAAACCTCCAAGGGGCTACACCCAAGATGGACCATGGTCACGACTTTTTCATATAATTTTAAGTTTGCTCCATTTACACACTGGGGGTTAATCCTCCAATTACAACTTCAGATAATGAAGTCTTTTACCCCCAGTTTGCTCCTCCCCAATACACTTTTGTTTGCACTTTTTGGGGCCTGAGGCTGTAAGGTGCCCCTAGATTTCAGGCCTAGAGGAATTGTCTGACCAAAATGTGCAGACAGTAACTAACACTGTATACGGAGTTTAGACTTATACAGTAGAGCAGTACAGGATTTGAAAAACATAAAAAGCTAAAATCCTAAGGCAACACTGCAGAAGGCATTAAGATTCTTTTAAAGTTAGAAAATCCTGGAATCAACAGGTTCTTCTTTCTGGAACTGTGTGTATGCCTGTGACACTGCTACAGCTCCAGTTAATAATTTGTTAACCCTCTAATTAGTGAAGAGTAAATGCAACTGTGTTGTGAAGTGTAGCCAGCCCATCCACATCTCAATTTTAAATGAATTTCCCTTTTTTCTCCTTTCTCCTCCTTTCTCTCTGCAGCCTCCACATACCAAAGGACTTACTCTAAGAAATACTACTACAAACACTCCTCATCAGGCAAGGGGACATCATTAAACTCATCCAAGCACTACCACCGCTGGATCAGGACGTGGCAGGACTCGAGGCGCTGAGAGCTAAATGGTGAATTGGGGATTTCCACCATTTCAGCCAAAGTCATAACTTTCTGTGCCTTTTTCTATCACTTATAGGAGTATTATCAAATCGTTTTGAAACTATGGACTGCAGTATTCACGACGTGTTTTGCAAAAAAAAAAAGAAAAAAAGGAAAAAAATTAAAAATTGCGGTGTTTATTAGAAAATTTAAGAAATAAATAAAAAAGGAGCAGTGCTTATGGGGATAAAAGGAAACCATTTCCAGCCTATAAAGATTATTAGTTTTCTATATGCCATCGGTGTGGACCATTTTATGATATGTACCAGCCTTCTGCAATATTTAAACAGCTCGATTTTAGCACCAATGAAAATGTAAATAAGATGATTTTAATGTTGTTTGACTGTGTGTTGTTTTTAAAATCCTGTATATAAAATGAAAAGTCACACTAATTTCAGGCATATTTATGGTTAGAACGGCCTCAGAGGTCTTCAGTCATTTATGACGTTGTTTCTGTGTTGTTTACCTAGGCTGGAAATGGTTGAAATAAAAACTTCACTGACTGAAATTTGCAATTATCAGGTGAAGATAAACACACAAACAACATGACTTTTTTGTTTTGTTTTGTTTTATTTTTATGTGGGAACTGTGCCAATTCCTTCCCAAGGTACAGTCTGTGTCCCATGAGATAAAATAGCTTAGACAGAGCACATAAAAGTGGCACGGAGCATGAACTAGGGACTGCAATATGGAACATTTTTTCTGCTCTCCATTCCACCTTTAGCACACGTGAGGAATGACTGCGTGGAGGAGTTGTGTATGACAAGGAGAGCCTGTAAAATTCCAAGTGCTAATACATTAACTTTATCAACCAGGGCCACTTTCTTTTATTTTTTTTTTTTTTTTTTGAGAATAAAAAAAAAGGAGAAAAGGAAAAAAAATTACTTTCACGATATTAACCACAAGGTTTATATTACAGGTCTCTGCATTCTAAAATGGAGGAAGACCTGGTGTTTGGGGGATTTTTTTTTTTTTGTAGAAAACAAACAAAAATCAAAAAAGTAAATAATTTTGTATATATAACCATTTTTTAATCTTTTTATAAAGTAATGAATGTTTGTGTATGAATGCTGCAGCTGTGAAGCGTACATAAATAAATGAAGTAAGCCATACTGATTTAATTTATTGGATGTTATTTTACCCATACAAAGAAGATTCAAAGAGCTCACCAGTGCAGTATTAGCCCCTGAGCTCCACTTTTGGTACCATCTTTCAGTTCAGCTTGCTCTTCTTCCCTGGAGAACAAAAATTCCTGCTAAACAGGATCATTTGTTTGCGGGTAGATGGGTGAGAACTCTGCGTCACCTACAGAAGAATCAGGATCTTGGCTTTCTCTAAAGAAGTGTGTGCACAGATTGGTTCTAGGTTGTAGTTTGGTGCAGTGTGTACGTAGGAGTTTTCTGTTATGATTTCTTGCCCTGGTCAGTGCCACCACTGACCTCGAAGTGTACAGTGAGGGAGGGAGGTGACGTTTGAAACGGCCTCTCCACGGAAAGGACTGTAATTCCTGCAAAGTGCCTTGCACATCTTTGGGCACAGGACATTTTAAAAGTGAAAAAAAAAAAATTTAAAAAAAAAAGGAAAAAATAATAAAGATTAAAAAAAAAAAAAGTGAAAATAAAGTAAGTTCCTTAGGATGTACCTTTTAAAGCTACATGAAAAACACACGCACGAGGTGCGAGGTTCACGCCTTCGTGTCCATGTGGGGTTGTGATGGGGGAAAAGAAACCTGAGAGGGAAAGGAGGAGTTGAAACCCAGCCAACATGGCAGAGCTGACCATGGAGTGACCTTGCTGCAGCTCGTTGGGAGCTGAACCCAGAGTTCAGACATCATCCCCTGACCCTGAGGGATGGCAGAGACCAGTCCATTCCCCACCCCTCACCCCCAAACAATGCACATAATACTTTTCTCTATTTATATTATTATCTTGTATAGTGTATAATGTGAATGTCTGGGGTTTGTTTTTTTTTTTTTTTCTTTTTTTTGTGAATGAAAGTCTAAAATCTTTGTAACTTTTATATCTGCTTCTGTTTCACCAAAGAAACAAGGTTTTGCTATACTGTGACTTGTCTTGTTATTGCATGTCTTCCTGTTTAAATCTATGCAATGTGATTTTTTTCATATGAATACAACTAGACTGTCAGGTACTTCATAATTACCATGGGCTTTGTCAAATGCCCACTGGAGTCAAAGGAGTCAGCTGGCTGAACTTTAGTAGGTGCTGGATTTGACTTTATATGAGCAGCTTTAGGGGATATTTTAAGATATACATTGTATGTTTTGAAGTCGATTATTGCTTGTAAAAGTCAAGGCTCTGTTCATAAATATACACTAATTTACACATCACTTCCTTGTACCAGAAACACACAGAACAGAAAATATATTTTAACACTTTGCAAACTTTCTCACCATATGTATAAAAAACCCTGCATAGATTTGTTGTTTTCTTGTCTACTTGTTGGATTTAAACAATGTTGTAAGACATTCAGATAACATTGTGATTGTAGTTTTAATTAGGTTAGATGCAGTGCATATATTGATTTTTTTCACCTCCTTCTATTACGCATAATAAAATAGGACTGACGACATTCCTTATTAAAAAGAAAAAAAAAAAGAAAAAACAAAAAAAAAAACCCTAAAAAAAACCTGTCACCCATGCTTGTTTATTTAGACAGGGAATGGCAAGTTATTCAGCTCTGGAGAATTTTTCTAATACTGATGTAAACCCCAAAATGTTTCTGTACCAACACCCTGCCAAATGCACACACTAGTGTCACAGGGTTGGCTCTGCTGTGAAGCCGGGGTGCTGCCATGACAAATGCCATCATCCCTTCACCTGGAGCATCCCTGAACTCCCGTCTGTGGAACAATGCTGGGGTTGGAGTGGAGGGACAGGAGACAAAACCAGAGATGTCACAAGGGTCTAGAGCACCAGGACACAGGGGATGGCTTCAAACTGAGATACAGCAGGGCTGGATGGGATCTTGGGAATTAGGAATTGTTCCCTGGCAGGGTGGGCAGGGCTGGCACAGGGTGGAATTCCCAGAGCAGCTGTGGCTGCCCCTGGATCCCTGGCAGTGCCCAAGGCCAGGTTGGACACTGGGGCTGGAGCACCTGGGACAGTGGGAGGTGTCCCTGACATGGATGGGGTGGGAATGGATGGGCTTTAAGCCCTTTTCAACCTGAACTATTCTCTGGTTCTATGATCTGAATACAGATTTTGCAATTTTTTTTGTGCCCATGGCAGTCTCTGCAGAGTGCCCAATGCTGCTCTGAACATCCCCTGTCCCCTCAGATCCTGACAGTGTTTGAATTCCTGGAGTGCACCCCAGAGGCTGACATCACAGGGCAGAGAACAGCCAGGACAACTCTTCTGGGAGAGCCCCTCAAACAGCAAGAGAAGGAGCAGGCTGGGGCACACATCCCTGTTTCCCAGCTACCCTCCAACTTAATGAAATTAGGTAGAGACAGAACTCTTGGTTTAATGGGATCTCCTGCCTGAGATATCACAATTCGTCAGAGGCTGGGGATGGAGGAGCCCTGTAGGAAAAAACACAGGACTGGAATTGCAGCAGTGGGGCCAGCAGCATGCAGACAGGATGGCAGGGGGCTTTGCTGCCCAGAGGGCTTTGGCATCACAAATTTCTTTGCCAGGGCAGTGGCTGGAGGAGCACTGAGGTTCACCTATGGTTAAGGTTTCTGTCAAACCTTTTCCAAGAGAAAATTCTTCATTTCTGTAGGTGACACCTCTGCCCTGAGCACAAGCAGAGACCATCCATGGGTCGTGGGAGTTGAAACAGCTGCTGCAAAAAGGCAAATCCATTCTCTTCCAGGGAAAACACACAACTTGTGTTATTGATTTTAAGCAGTGACGCGTGCAGGACTCCATGAGCACATTGCTGTCCCTGATGAATGATGAAAAAGATACAAACAATGCCTGGAGGAAACATGGACAAGATCTTGAAGGCCACACAAAGCTGTTAGCACAGCAGAGACAATAAGTTAGGACAGAAACATCACCCAGAAAAAGGTGCATCATTTCAGCCTGCCAGCAGCAGACCTGGAAGGAAGCTTAAGACCTTGAACAGAGCAACTTTATGGCAAATTTTGTTTTCCATAGCAAATAAATATTTCTGCGTGGGGAAGCCAGCAGCTGTTAGTGCTGTAGAGGCTCAGTCACTGTTAATGCTGATAAAACAGAGAAGCAGAGCCTTGAGTTGAGGAATTTATTGCCAGGGTAGGCACAGATCCATGACAGCACCAAAATGCCTCTGGATTTCCAGTTGCCAAAAGGTGGGAGAAGTTAAATGAAGCTGAAAATAGCCCAGCAGCTGCCTTCTGTGGTGGTTGGAGGAGAAAGTAAAAGGAAGACAAGCACTTCTACTGCTCTTGCATGGATGGAGCAGTGCAAGGAGTGAGGCTGTTGGAATTAGGTTCTAGAAGTCATATCATGCAGTGGTCAGCAGCTTCATGGGAGAAAAAGTCCTTTTTGAAGCAGAAGAGAAATCAATTTAGGGAAGGGGATAAATGGTGTGGTTGTCTCCTGTAGCAGGAGAATTTCAGGAATTTGTTCCTTAAAGTCTTTGAGGTGAAAATTGCAGGTAAACGTTCCTACTTGGCAAGGAAAAAAAGAGCAAAGCAGAGGTTTGGCACAGGTCACACAAAAAGATCTGCGGCAGACCTGAGTGACCACTAAAGGCTCTGTTCTTTCACAGGTTTGAAAAAAATAAAAAGCGGAAAAATAAATCGGCTTTTCTAAGCAGGTGATGGAAAAATTAATTGCAAAAGGCGGCAGGATCTCGGTTTGGTCTTTTCAGAGTTAGAACAAACATTGGGCTCACCCAAGTACTGTGACTTTGTCAAAATAAATATTAATAAGCTTGGGAAAGGAGGAAGAAGCACTAGATATTGCTGATGGTGCTGTTTGCTTGCTGAATGAGGGATCCCTTTGGTTACCCCTGAAGGGATCTTCTTCCACCTCTGCTTAAACCAGGGCAGCTTCCAGCTGTGCTAAAATCCTTAGCAAGGATCCAAATTACAGGATTTTGAATTACCAAAGATCAAAAAATTCTTACCAAGGATAAAAAATTCCAAAATACATGGATTTTTTTCGTACGTGGCAGGGTAACATCCCCTGTGTCTCCCAAAAGTGTGTTTCCACAGGAACACGTGCTCTGTTAGCAAAATGTGTGGATTTTGTTGAATTTCAAACCATCCTGCAGCCAGGCTGGTGTCTGCAGCTTGAAAGCAGGTGATGGCAAAAGACTTCAATGCCAGATCTTCCCCTCTGCTTTTGGGGGAAATAAAGATATTTTCCTCTCAGCAGCCTGAACAGGTCATGCTGCTTTCCTCATCCTTTCCTTATAAAGAGAATCCTGAACTTGGGACAGAGGCATGGATGGTCCCAAAGACATTACACTCCCTTAAACCTGGAAGAACACATCTCCCTTATCCCTGCTAGAGGATCTGGAGCAAAGTTCTCTCCCCTTGCACTCTGCCATCACCCATAGATCAGTGGATGAAGTTTTAAGGGAAAAGATATGGTTTGGAATACTCATGTTTCTCCCCCACATCCTTCCCCTGCCCTCAGCCTGGCTCACTCCCTGTGGAAAAGCTTTCCAGGCTGACATTTTCAGAGGCAGAGTGAGAAAGGTGAAGATCATCAGAAAATAATATTGTTGTGAAAGGGAATTATGATAGCAGAGATGAAAGTGCAGGAAGGGTGGTGGGAGGAAAAGTTTGTGGGTATTGATTAGAAAATGGAAAATAAATCTGGGCTGACTTCATATTAGGCAGGAATTTGAATTTATACCCATGAATTTAGACCAACCAGACAGTGATATCCCCAAGAAATGCACATTAGTAGGGCAGCTATATATGATAAAAAAAGATATGCTATTGTAGTTTTTGATAAACTGGCCTAAATAAATATGTCTGCACTTTAGTGTTTCTACTCTATAGTGACAAGTGGTTTTTTTTGTTTGTTTTTTTTTTGGTGTTTTTTTGTTTGGTTGGTTTTTGTTGTTGTTGTTTGTTTTGTTTTGTTTTGTTTTTTTTTTTTTTTGAAGCTGCTTAATCCTTCAGGACTTTTTTTTTTAAGACAAGATCTTTTAGCCTGTGTTTGCACAGGTGGGCTACTCTCCCTGTCACTTGTTAGTTCTTGAAAAGTGTTAGGAGCAGCTGTTTGCACTCGTAAATCCAAACATTTGAGTATAAAATGACAGGCTGTGTGGACACAGGGATTTTTCAAGTTGAAGTGACATTAACAAATTGCTGGAGTGCAATGTCTTCTAAAGTTAAGAGCTTTGGACATCCAGCATCACTTTATGCTGCTCTTGGGAGTGGAGTGGGAGATTCTTCCTGAAAAAAGAGATCTCAGGTGTGAAAGTCAAGGAAAATGTTGGGGTTTTTAGACTTCAGAAGTCTTCTGAGACTGGCAATATACTGGATACTGGCCTGTTGGTTGGCTCCAAAACAAGAGGCAGATACCCACTTGATTTTGCATGTGAACTGCCCTGTTTCACACCTCTGAGCTGTTTCATGACAAGCTCAGCTTTGAGTCTGACCTGCCTGCTCAGGTTGTTGAGGGTTTTGGGGTCACCTTGGGAGCTGTTCACCTGTTCATCAGCCTTGGGGCTCAGCAGCACCGAGGTCCAATGCAAAACCCTTCATCCCCTTTCCCTCAAACCCACTGACCTTCTGTGGTGGGGGGAATTATTTTTTTTTTCTGTTCCCCTATGCCACTCAGGGAAGGTTTACATGGAGTTTTAAGAGCAATTTCTTCACTGAAGGGATTGTCCAACTCCATGGAGCACTTCCAGAGAAGGGAACGGGGCTGGGGAAGGGGCTGGAGCCCCAGGAGGGGCTGAGGGAGCTGGGAAAGGGGCTCAGCCTGGAGAAAAGGGGGAGCAGGGGGGATCCTGTGGCTCTGCACAACTCCCTGACAGGAGGGGACAGCCGGGGGGATTTGGGATCTGCTCCAGGGAACAGGGACAGGAGCAGAGGGAACGGCCTCGGGCTGGGCCGGGGGAGCTCAGGGTGGACAGCAGCAGGAATTTCCCCATGGAAAGGGTGCTCAGGGACTGGAAGTGCCCAGGGAGGGTTGGAGTGCCCATCCCTGGAGGTGTCCCAGGAATTCCTGGGGGTGGCACCCAGAGCTCTGGGCTGGGGACAGGGTGGGGACTGGGCACAGCTGGGACTCCATGGCCTTGGAGGGCTTTTCCACCCTCTGAGATTCTGGCATTCTGGGATTCTGTGAAAACACAGAATTCAAGCACAAGGAGGGGTTTTATTCAGCCTTTCCTTAAAAATGGGAAAAAACATCAAATCTAGCACAAACTTTAGAAACAGATTATACAAATCTATTGATATATTAATATATTGCATATCTGATAGAATATTAATATATTACACATCTGATTCAGTAGGAGGAGCTGGAGGCCAGTGAAATATTTTGAAAAGCTCATTCTCTGGGGTTTAGTGTTGGTGGATTTCAGGAAGTGTCCTTCCAAGGTCAGCCTCTCCACACTCAAGAATGACATAAACTCCAGGAAGGATCGAACCACATGGATTTTATTCACAATTACAACATCTTTGACTTCACACATGAGGAAAAATTAAACCCATATTGAAAAATTAAACCCATAAACCCAAGGGCACAACATCTCTGGGTGGAACAGCCAGTGGGGTGACAGTAGTAAAATGGGAACTTTTGTATATTAAGGGGCTGCATCTCTCTGTTTTGTACCTTTCCTGCAGCTTCTCAACATCTGAGATACCCTCACTCAAGGAGTGGAATGTGAAAAATCGTTATTTGCTTCCGTGTATTATTTCTTTCAAAAATAAAATTACTTACTGAAACTTCAAAAGTGAGACAGAAAACTCAAGGAAAAAAAGGAAAACTAATCAGGTGTTTATTTTCCCCCATAATCTGAAGAGGAAGAAAAATACCTGAACAGAAGAAATATTTCCTATCTTTATGGAGAATTCATTACCCTAAATATTATTCTTGTTGATGATATATTCCCAAGTGACTCAGAGACTTTTAATTCCTGGGAGGTTATCAAGATGGGGTTGAATTTTGAAATGTCTTGCAAATCTGTATCATATATTTGTGTTCACTGATAATTAATATTGCTGTTCAGCTGTTGAAAGGATTGCTTTGGCTGGCTACAGTGCCAGTTTTATGTCATCACCAGTTTTATGTAGTCTGATCTGACATGGATCAGGGCCAGGAAAGGGAAAAATACAATAGATTAAAGAATGACTGTACTAATTGCTAATCACTGTACAAGCAATGCCAAAACCCCCCCCATATTTTTAATAGCATCATCCTGCAGGTAAATACCTACAGCCAAGGATCCTGAGGAAATGCATTAACATGAAGAACTTGGTCTTACAAGGTTTTAAACATCCACGCCCCTTGCTCTACATTTAGATCTGGGCTTGTGCAAACAAATCTCCAACACAAAATGTTTCAGCACACCTGAGATTTCAGGCTTTGCTCCAATATTCATTGTTGTCATGGAGTTTGTGATTTTGCAGCATGATTAACATTAGGCCCAGAGGCACAGTTTACCAATATAAAGTTTTTTTTTTTTTAATAAAAAAAAGAGACTTCAATGGGTTTCTTCACTGCGTGTGCAGGAGCAAGTTGAGAATGGCAGGGTTGGAGCTCTAAACACAACTATCAGCAAGATCAAAAACTCAGACAGAGAATGTATCATGAGGAAATGGTCTGCCATGAGCACAGACCAACTTTTAGTTTTTGAAGCTTCCTTATAAGTCTGTAGAAGTGGCCCTGGGGGCTCCTGTGCCCATCCTTTTCTTTCAGCCCCAACCAGTGCCAGGAGCATTTTGAAATTCTCCCTCCCCTGATGGCTGCAGGTCAGGTTTCTCCCAGTTCTCCTCCCAAGGCAGTAATCACCCCTTTAATCTGTTAACACAAGGAAATGCTGGAATGCCACTGATTTTTTTTTTCTTTTTCTTTTTTCATTTTCTTTTTTTTTTAGGCTTTGCTCGGAAACTACTTGGCCACTACATTTCTGCTTAAGAAAGTGTGATTTGGAAAATCAATAACAACCCCCTCCCAAAAAAAAAATATTACAGGGTCTGTGGTGTAAGACTTGAATCCGTACTTTCATAGTACACAGGGAAAAAAGAGCTCCTCTGGTGACACAGACACAGACATTCAAAAGTCAACAAAAGTTGAGACATAAAAGTTTGCACCAACAACTACGGTGTGCATTGTATTAATAATTTTATTTTGAAATTACTTGGGAAATCCCGGTGCCTTTTAATATGTTCTTTCATTGTGACCCCTGTTAAAGTTTCTTGAACTGAAAGGAAGAAAAAAAGAAATCTATTACTTTCCTTCACTAATTGAGCTTGCACTGTGTGGCACTGTGTATCCTTCATTAAAGAAGAGAACACAGATGAGAGTGTTAAAAAATCTGTTTACAGAGAAAATGCTGCTTGGGTTTTTACCATCTCCATACGTTGGTTACTTCAAGAGGAAATTGGACTTTCTGACCAGATCAGGACCAGTTTTCCTATTTAACCTTGAAGCAGAGGGGTGGAATGTTTGCCTCCCCTTCATCAGCCAGATGTAAAGCTCTCAGCTCCCAATCTGTCCACAACAGACATTAAATATCAGGGTATTTCTCCTTCCTCTCTGTGCCTTTTGCTGAAGGAACACAAGGCACCATTTAAGGACCAGCTGGTCAAGCTCAAGGACACAGAAAGAACACACACAAAAAAAGGTGTGGTTGAGGATTTGAACAGGTGAATTAAGGGAAAAGAAGAAAAACTGAATTTCTGTGGTGTGTCAGCTGAGAGAGATTTACAGGGGCTTGCAATTTAACAGATTCTACCTAAGGATTAATGTCCACAGACTTTGAGGTTAATATGTGAGCTTTTCTTTTTTTAATCTTATGCAACCAACTAAGGACTGTGATAGTGGATTTGAGTTAAATATCAGTGTTTTATAAGCCAAGACCTTCTAAATTAGTTTCCCAGGCATCTGAATCCCTGCTGCTCCTCTGGAGTTTTATTTCCTGCTAGTAGCTGAGTCTGGGCAGAGTTATTTTTATTAGCTCTGTGATTAGTTACGGCCCCCCCCTGCAATATGAGGTGTCTCAGAATCTGATTTGGCTTCTGGCAGGGACTGGACAAACCAAAAATCTCAATTGTTCCATCTGTTGATGTTTCCAGCTCACGAGAAAAAAAGTGACCTCACGTGGCCTCATGTGGATTAATGGTGTTTTCTGCTTTTATTTTTTTATTTATTTATTTTTTTTTCCACAAGGAAAACGTGCCGCGTGTTTCGCCCTGCACGGAGGAGGAATTCCCTTGGTGCAGCCACAGTGGAATACAAGTTTCTCTTTGTCTCTGGATGGGCCACAAAAATTTGGTGATATGCAGATTCAAGTCAGAGCTCTGCTGTTTGACCTAAGTATTTTCTGAGGGAGAAAATACAAAGTACTGCACTGACAGCAGCTCTTAGTTTTTCTTTAGAAAAAGAGGATTGAAAGGGCTTCATTCTCCCCTGCCCTGTAAAAATGTCTTTTTCCAAATTAGATCAGTTAAAGGAATGAAAAACCCTCTATCTTCCTTTAAACTTTCCTTTTATTTATTTTTTTTTTTAATTTAATAATATCCCTAGCCAGCCTTGGATAAAATAACAAATTTAATCTTAAACCAGATACACTGTTTCAAATGGAAACTAAAAACCACATGCTTGAAAAAACATTTCTCCTTCCTGTCAGCCAGTCAACAAGAAAGGCTCCTGAGAAATTTGTATTCTTTTTTTCCCCTGGCAATAACTGATAAAGGTGGGATTCCAAAGAGGGTGCAGAGCTGAGGGTAGGTTTTCAGCAGTATCCAGATGATAGAGGGACACAAGGATTGTTCAATTTCTGTTCACCTTTTTTTACTTTACTTATATATATATATATATATATATATATATATATATATATATATATATAATAAAAATATATAATATATAAAATAAAAATATAATATATAATAACTTATATAATATATATTATATATATTAATATATAAAATATAGAATATACAAATATATAAATATATATAAAATAAATAATATATATAAATTATATATGTGTGTGTGTGTGTGTGTGTATATATATATATATATATATATATATATATACATACATAAAATTTTTTATTTTATTTTTGGTTTGGTGTTTTTTTTTTTTTTTTCACTTTTAGGATCCTCTGAAAAATCTCTCCTCTGCACTTTGTTTACTGGACCTGTCCACTGACAGGGACTGCAATTACAAATGTCGTGGCAGCGGTCATTACATTCATGTCCAGCGAAGGATCTGACACACAGCTCAGGCATTCCCGGTGATTTGTATGGAAATTAGAGCACTAAAGCTCGCTCGGTGAAGCTCCTTCCCTGAACCGATTCCTGGCAATGAGCCCACCTCGTGCACTGCCCGGAGAACACCTGTGACACCTCCTTTGACTCGCTCTCCAAACGAAATAAATCGGGTTAACTCCTCTCAGGTTCATTTCCAGTGCTGGCCTCGCTAGGCTGGATAAATTTCATGCCTGTTATCAAATAATGGGATCGCAGTAATGCAGTTTTCCAGGGGCAGGGGTGGCCGGGATGACCTGGATGAACCCTGAAACTCCAGGTTCTTTCCCCTTCTGCCCTTCAGGGACTGTGTGAGATCAATGCCCTCAGCACCCGGGGGTGGCACAGGTGGGGACAGCAGTGCCATCGCCTCCTCACCCCACACGTCCCCTCCTGCCTCCCCTTTCCTGCCAAGCACCATTCACTGGGCTCTCGGAGCCTTGTCCTTAGACCAAGCCAACGCTAGATGTCACAAGCAGGAGGGTTATTGCAAGGGGAAACAGCCTGCCGGAAGATATTTTATTATTTATTTTATTTTATTTTATTTTATTTTATTTTATTTTATTTTATTTTATTTTATTTTTTATTTCATTTTATTTTTTATTTCATTTTATTTTATTTTATTTTAAATTTTATTTTATTTTATTTTATTTTCATTTTTATTATATTGTTTAATTATATTTCATGTATTTTTATTTCATTAATTTAATTAAATTTTGGTTTTATTTTAATATTTTATTTTATTTTATTTTATTTTATTTTCATTTTTATTATATTGTTTAATTATATTTCATGTATTTTTATTTCATTAATTTAATTAAATTTTGGTTTTATTTTAATATTTTATTTTATTTTATTTTTTATTTTATTTTATTTTATTTTCATTTTTATTATATTGTTTAATTATATTTCATGTATTTTTATTTCATTAATTTAATTAAATTTTGGTTTTATTTTAATATTTTATTTTATTTTATTTTATTTTAAATTTTATTTTATTTTATTTTATTTTCATTTTTATTATATTATTTAATTGCATTTCATGTATTTTTATTTTATTAATTTAATTTAATTTTGGTTTTATTTCAATTTTTTATTTAATTTAATTTAATTTAATTTTATTTTATTTAATTTTATTTTATTTTATTTTATTTTCATTTTCATTTTTATTATATTATTTAATTGCATTTCATATATTTTTATTTTATTAATTTAATTTTATTTTGGTTGTATTTCAATTTTTCATTTTATTTTATTTTATATTATTTTATTTTATTTTTTCATTTTTATTATATTATTTAATTGTATTTCATGTATTTTTATTTTATTAATTTAATTTTATTTTGTTTTTATTTTAATTTTTATTTTATTTTTTATTTTAATTTTATTTATTTTTATTTTTATTTATTTTTATTTTACTTTATTATTTATTTATTTATTTATTATATTTATTTTCTTTCAGTTATATTATATTATATTATATTATATTATATTATATTAATTTTATTTGTATTTATTTATTTATTTAATTTGCTTTGATTTTTTTCTGCTTTACTTTTTTTTCACTCCTTTCAGCTGCACCTGTGGGTTAACTCGTGACAGACCAACAGATCCATGAGCGTTGGTTGCTGCAAAAAAAATAAAAGTGATGCATTCCATGAGTTATCCAAAGGAGAAAATAATCCCTTACTCCTGTCACAGGACCAACAGCTGAGGTCTGGGCTCTTTGTCCCAAGACCCTTAGATTTCAGCATGACTCTGTTCTAATTAAGGCTTGCCCAATTTCTCCTGAAGACTGCCATTTGAAGGTGAATATTGCTTAAAAATTGAGTTTCCAGATACCGGCGGTTGTTGCTGGAAGTTGCTGTAAAAATCCCAGCTCTTGCTGCAATTGCAAAGACAAAATTCAAACGAAGCCGAACCTGCTCAAGGTGCTACAGATAAATCACAAATGCCCTCTGCACACAGAGTGCTTCCCTGACTAACTTTGGATGGTTCATCTCGTCATCAGCATCCTCTGTTTTTAATCTTATGTAGTGACTTGAAATGCTGGATGCCTACTGCACTTTTGATAAGTGGCTTTGGTTTTTTTTTTTTTTCCTGGTTGTAAAATTCAGTAGTTTTATTAGTTAAGCTCTGAGCTGTAGAGTATGAGCCTCAAATTTTCCCCAAATTATGCAGATTTCCACAAATCATATTTGCAATCCTTTCATTGCTTCATCTTGGAGATTCTGGGGCAGGGGGACATTTATGTCTCTATTTTTCTGTAAACAGGTTCTGTTATTTCTGTTAAAATCACCACTGTTTCCCAGTGCCCACTACAGTTTCATTTGCAGCTTTTACTACTGAGCAATCACTTTAAATGATTAATTGATGCCTGGAACACAGAACCTCCAACTTCAATTTTGTATACTTTGTTGCTTGAGTCATCAACAGAGAGATGTATTTGTGGTGTGGATGAATCCGATAGGTTAAAAAAAAAAAGTTTATTTGCTGGTAAAAGTGTGGTAACTCGAAAGTGTAAGGGGAAATATCCTAAGGTGTAAAACCAGCAAGTCCTCTCCATTTTCAGGCTTTTTAAAATCTTTGGAGTTTCCTCCAGGGAGTTAAAAGCTCTTTATTTTGTTTATCAGACCTCTGCAGTAGCCCATGAGCTTCTTTCCCTGCCACTGTCCCCATCCCAGCTCTGTGGATCAGCATGTGAAAAATTCGGGTTTACAGTATTTTTTGGAGATGGTGAAATAAGCCAGGAAGGGGGTAGAAAAGTCCCCAGGTATTCTGGTTTGGTTACTGTGGGAAGGAATGGGCAGCCACCAGTGCTGGAGTAAGACAAAGAATAAAGAAAACCTGCTTCCCATTGTCCCTACAATTACCACTGAGAACTTTTGGTATTTCTGTGGCTTGTTATTATCAGGATTAAACTGGGCATCCCTCTGGAAGAGAAATACTGGGCAGGAATCTGTGGTACCTGGTGAAACTTGGGTGTCTCAGGGTAGCAGGAAGTTATTTTTCAGCAGGGCTGGCTTCCCACTCATCTCCCAGAAAACTTCTTATGGCCAAGAATTATGTAGAAAACAGTGAGTGGAATAGTTGAAACCTTAAACTATTGCAACATTTTACAATTAGTTGTTTGCTGTGGGAAGAAGGAGGTGTTGATTTACAGATAGTGTGGGTTTAATTACTCAAAGGAAAACAGGCAAGAATAAAAAAGGCAAAACAGAGCAGTTTGCATTCAAGATTTATGTGTCATCATTGCAGTGTCTCAGTGAAAACATGGCACTGTTACACCTTTATTTATTATTTATTTATTTTACACGGTTATACCTTTATTTAGTTGGAACCACAGGACTGCTGGGGATGGAAGACGCCTCTGGAATTTTGAATTTTGAATGGATTTGATTCGGATAGACACAGCCTGTGCAAACCTCCTTGCTTGAAAATGGCTCAGCCAGATCAAGCTGACTGGGAATTATGATTATTTCCATTTATGGAGATTTTAAAACCTCTCTCAACATCTTTTCCCAGTGCTTTGCCACCTTCCCAACTAAATAACTTTTCCTTGCACTGAATCTGTGCCCGTTGCTTCCTCTCCTGCTCTGAGCATCACTGAGAGGAGCTGGGCTTTGCTTCCTTTACTCCAGTGACCAGGCATTACAAAGTTCCTTTCACTCCTAAATTGTCCTTTCATTTCAAAGTTCCACCATTCCCAAGTTGTGATGTCTTGTGGAAGGGCCAGGCAGTAATGTCTTTTTCCTGAGCGCCCTGCAGATGTATTTATCTGCCAAGTAATGTCAGCCTTCTAAATCAAATAAATAATTCATGCCCGGCGTGTGATGATACCAGTGCCTGGGAATTGTGCACTGTATGGAGTGAAATAAAGCTGTCAGCATGAAAGGGCAGTGTTAGAGCCCAGGATGGATCAATGGAAGCAGAAGAACATTTCTATTTGGTGGATAAATAAGTGATCTTTTTTTGGAAGGTCTCGTTTTTCAGAGCTGTACTCCGGAGATTGTCTTCTTCCATTATCAGCCAAGATTTGAGGTGTCTCGAGTAACCTGAACATTATCTTTATTTTAGCTAAATGACAAATTCACTATTATTAGTAAATTCAGTGATATTTTGAATGGGTTTGATTGGGGTAGATGCACAGAAATGAAACAACTCAGCTACAACCAGTGCTCAACAATTGTTGGAAAACACCCTTGGGGCGAATGGTCCATTTGGCTACTCACGACTTTCTGTGGGATTTGTCAGTTGTTCCTCACCCAAATACTGGGTTTAGGTCTAGTTGGTGCCCTGAGCTGCTCCTCCTGAGGCAGCTGGGGATGAACATCTTCCCTCCTGGAACAAAACATCCCGCAGGGTCCTTGGTGGTGACCAAGGGCAAACGCCAGCCAAGGCAGGGTTGCTTTTTCTTCTGGTCCCAACAAGAATCCGAGCATGGTCAGGGGATGAGGGGCCATGGCTGAGAGAGGAGAGAAACAGCCTTTTCATGGGCTGCTGACAGCTGGCCAGAGCTGTGATTAATTTTGGGTGTTTCTGTTTGTGTGTTTGTGAGGGATCGCGTCTGGGAATCCATTGCTCAGCAAATCTAACTCTCAGTGGTGATAGCAGCTTGGTTGTGCTTATTGTTTGTTGGTGTTTGTTATTTTTTTTTATTTTAAGCTGAAGAAATAAAACAAATCTTCTTATTTATTTGGTTTTTTTTGGTAAAATCTCTTCCCTTGTGTCGAGAATTTACCAAAAAAAAAAAAAATGCTGAATGCCCTTGTAGGATTGGTGAATTGTCTGGTCTCATGATTGGAACCCCATTGCAGCTAGAATACAATCCACTATTAATGAGTAACAAAATATTGCCTAACATTAGGAAAACAACCAATTATTTTCTCTTCTTCTTCTTCTTCTTCTTCTTCTTCTTCTTCTTCTTCTTCTTCTTCTTCTTCTTCTTCTTCTTCTTCTTCTTCTTCTCCACTGTTACGTTTCAATTGTTTTCTTTAGCTTTGATTTATACAATATCTTTTTGTTTAAAAGATGTATTTTCCCTTTCCTCTCCTCCTTATGTCTTCCTCTTTGCACACTCACCTCCCTCCCCTTTACCCCAGACTTTGTTAAAACCTAGATATTAACTTTTTTTTTTGTTAGCTTGGCACCAAACCAGCCAAGTTGGACGCAAACCCTAATTTTAGAAATAGTGCAATATTTTACCCAAGTAAAGTGGCATGCAGGCAGCTTGGAGCAAAAGTTATCAACAATGGCATCTGCATAGTTTCTTCTGTCAGTGACACACACCACTGCAACTTTCACATGGGTTCTTATTTCTTCTAAAAACACATCTCCAAAACAAGTCTTCAAAGGCAGCACTTGTGTAGAAGAAAGGATTTCTGTGGAAGGTGATTCAGTGTTCTTCCCTTGATAACAGGGCTGCTGTTACAACTCGCTTTTTGGAGTTTTAACTTGCAAGAGAAATAAAATTGTGAATCTGTGCTGCATTTCCACAGTGCAGCACCCTGGTAATCTCCACTTAAAACTTGTCAAATAGACCTAGAATGGTAAATGCACAATTATTTGCACATTGCCTGCAGGAAGAATATCTTTAGATCAACCCAAGTTAGCTTTGCATCTATTTTTCATTGACTGAAGGGCTGGAATAGAGCTGAGGATCAAACCAAACATCTGGGTGTGCCAAAAGCCTCAGTCTCTCATAGAGACAAAGGTTACTTTTGCTTGGTAAAATTTCCTCCAGAGTGAAATTTGTTTATCTAAACTTTGTTTACTGTGAAATGCCTGGAAGCTATTTTCATTAGATTCTTGTTATTTTTTTTTTGTGTGTGTATGTGTCCATTGCAAGCTGTTTTTGTTTTCCTTTATAATTTGATTAATATCAGCTCAATGTCTTATTCAGTCACGGAACTGGTGGTTGAAGCAAGCAAACTTCAGCAGGGTAAAAAATGGCAAAGAGGTGCATTTATGATTGTTCAAAATGAACATTATTGTGCAGGTCCATGTAAAAGGGAACCACAGTAAAGGATATTTGAAAAGTGGGGGAGGGCAGTGATGAGGGGTGTTTTTCTCTCCCTGGCATTTGTTCTCTGCTGGAAACATCAGCTCTCACCATCAATTAGGAGAGCTCTGGTCACAACACAGGCTGTCAGGACATTTCCAAGACCTCTTAGGGCTTACCCTGGAAAAATCCAGCTGCCCCTGAAGGTCAGTTGAGTTTCCCCAGAGCCCTTAGCAGATCTCAGCATCTTGCAAAAATGCTGTGGGCCACGGCTGCCCCCAGTCCCATCAGGCAGTAAAGCACAATTTGAAATGCACTGGTGGGTCCAAGGGTGGAACAAGCAGAGATTTTGCTGGAGGACAACCCTGGACACTCCATGGCAATGGTGTGAGGCAGAGGAGTCATGGCTGCAGAGGTTTGGCAGCAAAGGGGACCATTGAGCACAAAGTGCTAAATTATGAGACAAGAATTTGGGTAAGACATTTCTATGACTCCTGTGACCACAGCTGTGAACTCCAGCTGAGATGCAGACAAAACTTGCAGATTTCTTGGCTAGAAGCAGTAAGCAGCAGGACTGTCTCTTCAAAAGATGCCTGGCAGTTTATCTTGAGGTGTCCAGTCAATGAGGCTAAGTCAACATTTAAGATGAAGGGGTTAGTGATCTTTCTTTTCTCCCCTCTGCGGGCCCAGAGTCCTCTCCTGCCTGATTTATGAGTTCCTGCTGGTTTCCAAATGGCCCCTGATCCTCCCTCTGAAATCTGAGATCCAAAGGACCCTCCAGAAATTTCTCCTTCACACTCAAGTGAAAAGAGAAAAAAAAAAAAAAAGAAAAAAAAAAAGAAAAAGAAAAAGAAATCAGTCTTCAAGATTCCTTGGGGATATTTTGTGACTACCACCCTTCCATCTTACCCCCATCTACTTTAGACACATCCATGTGAATAATATTTACATGTTAGCAGAGAATAGTGGTTATGGATTATTACATGTCTGATAACAGCCCACAAGGAGCAAGGCAAATGATCTCCACTTAACATGGTACACAAAAAAATGAGAAATGAGATGTGTAAGATGACACAGCAGCGTTTTGTGATCTGCAGAATGCCTGAATCCAGCCTGCACTAATCCCTTTCCTGCACCCTAAGAGAGACCTCATTGCAAGAGGGAGGAAGATTTGCTGGTTGAATGAGAGGCAGTCACAAAAAAAACCCCAAAAAAAACCTAAAAAAACCCCACAAAAAAACCAAAAAAAAAAAAAAAACCAACAAAACCCTAACAAACAAACAAACAAAAAAAATCACTCCAAAGTGAAGTACTCATTCAGTGGTTTCCAGTGAAAGTTGTTCCTCGTCATCCTCCTGACAGGTTTCTTCAGAATGCTCAAAGCTTGAGTGAAATTGGTGGTGTTTGAAATTTGGCAGCAAGGGGAGATTTGCAGTGTTTTTGTTAGACATTGGCCCTTATTATTACTTCTACTATCTTCGTGCAGATTGGAGCAGGATGATGTGAGCTAACGTGTAAATATTTGGCAGCTGAGCAATGGAGCCTGATGTTTTTGGCAGGGGGGGAATGGATTCCATAGCAGTGCTAGAGTATGTGCTGTGTTTGAGACACCCCTCAGCTTCCTAAAAATGTATTTTACCTGGGTCTTAAATGAAGTGTTTCAGGTCAAGGCAGGGGAAATGTTCTTTCAGTAAATTCTACGTGGTGCTGGAGGACTTTGTGATGAACCTTTCTGGGTCTCTGTGTCTCCCCCATGGGTCAGGTGAGGTGTCTGACTAGGACAGGGCCCAAAGTCCTGTGAAATCTGTGGCCATAAAATACCAAACAGACTCAGGACTGTGTGGCTTTCAGAAAGCCCTTGGCCAAATACCATATTGAATCTTGGGGATATTTGTCATTAACACACCAACCTTGCTGGAAACTCTGAGTTGGGACTACTGAATGGTTTGAACGGCTTAGGCAAAAAATATCTTGTTTTTGTCCACCAGGACAAATTTAGGGGATGTGGCAGGAACCTGGTGTCCCTTGCCCTCTGTGCTGCACATCACTGACTGGACCAGCTGTACTCATTTTGGTCCTGTTACTATGGAAAAACAGCAGGTGACACCTCAAGGGGTGACTGGCTGGAGATTTGTTCAAAACAAATGCCACATTCTACTCCAGAGGTCTTGAATTTCCTTTGCTGAAGTAAATTCATCCAGTGCTAACACATCGTAAAGCAGTAACGTTTAAAAATGTAAAAAAAGATTCCGCCCTTGCTGTGATGGTGGTTGCTTTATCTCCCAAACCCTTGGTGCTGTGTTGATCACAAGGGGAACACTGATATCTTTATTTTCTTTCTATTTCTTTATTTTGTTCTGCACTCACATACAAGATAAGATACCTGCAGGCTCCAGATTTGATGGTGTGAGTAATAGGAATTTGCTGTTTTTCCAAGCTTTCTTCCACCTATGGGTGGCCCTTGCTATCTTCCTTGGAGAAATGCCCCACCCCTGAACGCTGCCACATTCGTGTGGGTGGCATCTCAGCAGCTGTTCCTTCAGAATCAAGATCTCTGTGGCTTTTAACAAAAAAGTGCTGCCCTCCTTGGCTTCCCTCCTCATTTTCCTCATCCCAACCAGTGTGTGAGGTGACTTGCCGCTGTTCTTTTTCATTCAATGATCTCCCGAGCCAAAACATTATTGAGCCAGGCAGAGGTGCCAACAAAAACTGAGTCACACACACAGAGCAATGAATCATTTGGGGCTCAGCTGAGACCTTGGCACACGTGTGGGTGTCCCACACAGTGACATGATTTTTGCTGTTGGTTGTGCTCAGGGGTACTAACACTCTGTGCCAGATATCTGACAGGGATACACACAGGGATTCCAGATAAATAGAAATATTTAGAGGATTCTCACCGCTCTGTAGGAGGTAAACCCAAACTAACCCAGGTTTTGGTGCTGGTTTTGTAGCCTGAGTCTGCTGTGTGTGGTTGGAGTCTTCACAACTCCACCCTGGAAATCTCAGTCTCAAAGACAGGTTAAAATACAAGCATGTGCTGCCTTGTGAGGATTTTGGGGACCAGAACAGGGATGAAGCAGCCAGCAGCACAGCACTGGACCTGGAGTGTTTAAAGCTTGAGGGTCCAGGCACTCAGGGGTGATGTGGGATGCAAAAGGTGAATCCCCAAACCACAGAAGAGATCCCAACCAATCAAGAACAGAAACTGGGAAGAACTTCTATCCATTCAAAAGGAACACAAAACTTGTGGGGTAGATGTATTGGAAAACTCTGCTTTCCTCCGCTGAATTTGCCTTTAAGGATTTTGTCATTCTTCAAGCTGCTGACAAGTTATCCTGGACTGTTTAGTTTAGGATTTTGTGTTTGTTTCTTTCACCGTGCCTGGAAAAAGGAGAGGCCAGACAGGCTGATGCATGTCAGCAGAGATGCCAAAGCCTGGCTGTACCCTGCAGCATTGTTTTGTTTTGTTTTGTTTGTTGTTTGTGCAAGGCATCAGAGTGTGAGTGGTGTGGTGAGACCTTAGAGCCAGGGACACAGCTCATTTTGGGATCTGCTTAGTTAGCAGCATGCCTCATTACAGACAGCAAGCTCTCCCTTTCTCTCTCCAGCACCAGCACACTTAGCAGGAGAATTTGCTGCTTAACAGGGCTATTTCTTCACAAAAAATGTGCAGGGAGATTCACCCCTCAATGGCCATGTGGATTTATTTATCTGCTTTTTCTTCTGATTCCAGGTGAATTGAGGTGCAAGAACCAGCCTGTGAGAGGTGGCCTGTTGGGTTCCTTGGGATATTTTTCTCTTACCTTATATTTACATGCATTTCTGTACACAAACAACGGGATGGGAATGCTGGAGCAGCTGTCTCAGAGCTTTTATTCCATCACAACCCTCAGTCTCACTTTACAGAACCAGGCAGGGGAGATGGAGCAGCTTCAGCTGCTGCCACAGCAGACCAAGTTCTCTTTGGTAAAATAAAATCTTTTAACAACTTTCTAGCCTATAGCATCATATTAAAAGCTGACAAGCATTTGCTCAGCCCAATTAACAAAGCTGCAGGTACTTCTTGTTTTGAACAATACTTGGTTGTAACAGCTTAAAACAATGGATAAACATTATTAAACTTACATATTTCTACTCTCTTGTTTGACATTTTCCTGAGATCTATCTCTACACTGCTCACAGCCCTGTTGTTTCTTGTCCTTGCATCTTCAGCATTCTTGCATTTCTCCATCCTGAAATTTGCTTTCACATGGTTTTCTGAGAGTTTTCTACCTTTTCTACTTCCCGCAGTGGCCCCTGTAAAATGTGAAAATGTGAAATGCTGCCCCTTCCCTCCTCCCTCTTTTCCTTGGCACGAGGCTGGAGATTGCTCAACCCCTGGAGCTGTCTGGAGCACAAACCCCTGCAGGAGCACGAAGTGAGGGAAAATCATCTGCAGCCCAGGAGAGACAGAGACGTGCACAAGTCCTGGGACCGGGTGAGAACCAGCCCAAAAAATCTGGAGACACCATGGAAATGATGAGCCTGTAGTAAACATATCCCCTTCTAAATGGTCTGGAAAAAAGTTATGGGCAGCCTTTCACCCCCTCAGGATGAATTCCCTAAATGGGAAAGAAGGGAGGGAGAAATCTGGAGTCTGGAGTGTTCAATTGTTCCTGGGAACAAGAATGGCTTTGTGGGGGTTTTTTTCCCTTTTTTTTTTTTTTTAAATATAAAAAGCTTTATCCTTCATCCTTACGTGGTCTCTTTTTTTTTTTTTTTTTTTTTTTTTTTTTTTTCCTTTTGGACTGTGCCAGCTCAGGTTTTCTCTGTGCTGCAGGGTGCGTGAAGCAGGTTGGAAAAAAAAAAGTCATTGCAAAGAAATACCTATTCTCCAATTGCCTGTACTAGGTATGGCAACATGGATCCAGATTGAATGAATTAAGCTTTTATTCTGGACCTTTAGGGCAGGAAAGCAGCTACATTGTCTGTTCTAATGAGGCAAATGCTCCCTGCAGGTTTTACTTGTCATTGGGGCCCTTTCTTTTGTCCCAATCCTGACAGATTTCCAGTGTATTTTTCACTTAGTCCTTGTGAATACCTGTTAGGGCTGGAGAACCCCAGAGCTGGTCAGAAAAATGCCAGCTGAGAAATGTCTGGGGCCTTCATAAATTTAATTAGGGCTGCAGAGCACTTTGGAATTCAGAATGGACAATTTCCATTACCTTTCATGCAGAATCTGGACTCCACAAAACTGTAAATTTCACCCAGTGGCTTCCAGTTCTATCCCAATTATTTGTTAAGTGCTGTTTGCTAAGAAGTCATCTGGTTTTTATTTAAAGGCTAGGAAATTAATTGAAACTGATGGAGGACTTCCACAAATGACAAACTCCATCAAACTCATCAGTTTCAAACTGATTGAAACAATACTTCAGAATTCTTTTGGCCTAATATTTGTTTTTGTGGATAAGTTGGGGTAGAATGAATGGCCTCCTTTGTGAAGTCTTGCCTTGAAACTGTGGTGTCGTGCTGCCAGGTTTTCATTATAATTACTTTTTATGTTTCAAGTCCATCACTAATTCAATATAAACTTAACAGGAGTTTCAAGTATGTCCAAAGTGAGTTCTTAAATACTGACCTAAACTCATTATAAGCATGAACTGGCATAGAGTTTTAGCTGTGTAAGTTCAAAAATAAATTAAGCCAATAAATGAAGTGTGGGAATTAAATGGCACATCCTGACTCAGTTTTCATTCATTCTTTTGCTCATTAGCCTCAGTGCATGTGCTTTTCCCTCTCTCTGTGAGGGAAAAACGTTGGGCAGGTCTGGTAGGAGAAATCAGAGCAGCAATTGTGACTCTGCTGTTCTTCAGGAAGGTCACAGGACTAAATCATGGCTCTATGTTCAGTCAGAATCTGACTGTGTCAGATCCTGTGTCTCACCAAATTTATGTTTCAGCTACAGATCCTGAACACCGGTAACTCAAACTCATCCTGTGCAGTGTAAATGTGGTGACAGAAAACACAGGGCTTCAAAGCCACCAGGGAGGTGTACTGTGGCAACCACAATTATCAGAGTTTTCTTCCCAAACTCCCCTTCTATAAATAAAAAAGGTAACTTCCAGGCCACTTTGGAGGGTGTCACAGTGCTGGGGTCAGTAGTGACCTTGCTTTGAAGGTTTCCCAGGAAAGCTGTGGCTGCCCCTGGATCCCTGGCAGTGCCCAAGGCCAGGTTGGACACTGGGGCTGGGAGCAGCCTGGGACACTGGGAGGTGTCCCTGACATGGAGGGGGTGGAACAAAATGAGATTTATTGTCCCTTCCAACCCAAACCGTTCTGTGGTTCCACTATTTGTGTTTATCTAGTGAGAACTCCTGTGACCCAAATCTTTTGGCTGGCTGGGTGAAGAAGTGCCAGGTGAAGTCAACACCATGATTGTGCTGATGCTTTCAACCTGAAGAAAGTAAGAGGTAAAAACAGTTCAAGAGTCAAGTGTGGAGACAGAAATGTAAGGATCCTGGACACCCCAGACCTCAAGCTCAAAAAAAATGTGCAAAACTGGCCTCTGGTTTCTCCTTCCCTACCAGAAAATATATCTGCTTAGCCCTGTGCTCCCTCAGGATGAGTCCTTCCTCCCTGTGCTGTGAGAAATAAGAGTGAAACAGGAAAAAAGGAATCTCTGACTGCTAAAGCACATTACAGAATCAGCTAATTTTATTTTTCTGGTGTGGAAACATAATTGAAGGGCATTTTTCTTTCAATTGATTAGAGTAGTGTTTTCCTCATGTCTAGATCTGACTTCCTGAGCAGAAGACATACTTTTACAGAATGCTATTCATTTAAACTTAGGGGAAAAAAGATGGGTGGAGGTGTGGGGGTCAGGGAAAATATTTTCTCCCTTAGCTTCTAAAAAATATAATATTTTCTGTATTTTTTGATTTTGGCAAAGACTGCAGTGTATGCCAGCCAGAAAGTAAGTAAAATACAGTCAAAGACTGTCCTTGTCCACATGTTTGAAATGGGCTACCAAAAATGCATCATTTTTTCCAACATTTTTGTTGGGCGGAGCGCGGAAGGTGATTCCCTCTTCACACCCTAACACAAATATTTATACAGAACAGCTCTAGCTTAACCTGAAAGGAAAATTCTGAGAGTGCTTCAGAAAGCCTGTGGCAGGAAATAAAATCTTAAAACAATTTCCATTAAATTTCTGGCTCTGAACATGATGTCGTGGGCTTGGCACACGCCGTGGGTTTTGAGTCAAACAAATGGCCATACAGAGAACCCTGAGGGTTTGGTTTTTTTTCACTACATCTTCACAAACTGTCTCTGTTACTCACCAGCCACTGGAAAAGGAGAGGAGGAAACACTGTACTGCCTTGGGAGAGCACTTTAAATAAGCCTGCTGTCCTTGTCTACCTCCTCACTGAAAAGCAGAAGAATAGTGAAAGGACACCCTATCCAAAGGGGAAAAAGTTGCACAGCATCACAGACACAAAGGGGATGTATAAGGGATCATAGGACAAGCACTTGCTTTAAAAATAAAAGGCTCTTTTGTAAGAGGATGGAAGGTTTGGGCTTGCTGCAGATTGCCCAGCTCTTACTGTGCTGTCCCCTCCTAACCCAGCAGAGGGGGAAAAAAAAAGCCAGGAACATGCCCCAAGTGTTCTCCTCAGCCAGAAACTGATTTAGAAAGCTAATTGAGCTGATTCTTAGACAAAATTTTAGAATGTCTTTTTTCATTATAATACTGCTGATGTGGAGGAGGTATTCAGGAAGACTAGATCATCAGAAATGGTATTTTTCTGTACTTTTTACATTATGGCTTTTATGTTGATGTGGTGGAAAATGTCACCATCACTGGGATGAAGCACGATGTCTGGATGAGCACCAAAGATGCATATCTCACTGTTGTGTTATGCTTTTTAAGTAACTTTTAGTTTGGAGAAATGCAAAAAAATGAATAAGTGCATTAATAGTGCATTACAAATAAAAATTCTTTAAGCTGAGCTGAGCCTTGGAGTTAGACCTGTCCCTGGTTTGGATTAAGCCTCATAATTGTCATGTGGCCTGAGTTGGAGGATTCACTGCTTTGCAAGGCGGGGGAAAACCCAACAAAACAAAACCCAGTATATTTTGGCTCTGTCCTGTGAGGGTACTCTTGTTTTTCACTGTATTCCCGTCATGCATGCACACTGACTAACCAGTGGGCTTCCACTCCTGGTTAAGCACCTGAGAAAGTGAGGAATGAAGGCATCACTTCCCATCCAGATATCACCATCACAGCTGAGGTCACTATTTTGATGGTGAGGTGGGCATAAATCACAGAACAGAAGAAAAACATCTGCAATTCTAGGCGGTAAGCAAACTGAATTCTGTATATTTCAATCAATGACAAGGACTTTAATGCCTTATATAATTATAGCAGCACTGTAGGAAGATGTTTTTAAAAACCCCACAGCTGTATGAGATGAGAGGTGTTTGCTTCCAGCATTCTGGGACATTTCTCCTAAGTGAGCTGGTTTGGGATGACTGGGGAGAATTGGGCAGCACCAATCCCTCTCCAAATTCCCTGCATGTGCTAACCTGTAGGGAAGCACCACTTTGCAGTTATCTCTCCTTCAGAAACACAGCGTTTAGCCTACCTGCTCTAGTCAGCCCCAAAAGCATCTCTCCCTATCTGGCATCTCTGTGAGCTGAAACAATTCTTGGGTGTTCATATTGCTGTCTCAAAAGGAGGCAACGCCTTTTGTTTTATTTGGAGGTTTGCATTCAGCTGCTTTGTGCAGATTGTCAATCTGCACTGACATTATTCAGGGAAATGGAGCAAAATCCCTCATCAGGACTCCTGGAAATGGGATGAAAAGCAATGGCAGCCTGGAAGAGGTGTAAGGAGGGTACTTTGGTTCAATGTAGCTTATTAAAATTGCTTTTTGAGGACTTAAGACCTTAAATGCTTCATTTTCTGGCTGAAAATATCAATGATCCATCCAGGCCCTGAAGAAGCCTCCAGTGTGAGTGTCTGGGGACAAAAATTGTAGCTCTGGGACTGTCGCTGAACAACTGGGCTGTGAAATATTTTTCAGTGTCTCTTAGGTTCACCTGATGGCTTTCTCCAGCCTGGGTGGGCACTGCCTTGGCTGAATAGATGTTAAAGGTGTGAATAATTTGTTCAGGAATGCTCTGGTGGAGCAGGGATGCCTCAGAGTCCTTAAGTTTGTTTTCTTTCACTCAGTGAGTTAGGTCACAGCTTCAGAGAAAAAAAATTAAATATACACACTGCTTTTCATTTTTAATACTTATAAACAGGCATTTACCAAATGGATGGGGAATCCTTAATTAGTAGAGGAAATGTTACAACTTTAAAGGCAAATAATTTGCAGCAAGTTTTTTACAGAAGTCTTCTGATTAATAAACCATTGATTTGCATTTGGGAAATGTGGTAGATTTATCAATGTGGACTTTTAATCCCTGCCATGATGGAAATATTCCACAGTGTTGTTCAGATACTTGAGTTCTCAGAGTTCTCCTTCATAAATCTAAGTCACATTTCCTGGATATAATTTTTAGCCTGTTAAATAAGGTTTAGGTGAAGACTTTGATAAAAGTGTTTATTGTTTAGAATATGGGTCTAGATGGACTTCTGTGTGAAAGCTGAGCTGGAATGATCGCTTAATTTGTAATGGAAATGAAGTTTATAAAGCTATGCAAGAGTAGATATGAATTACTAATTCGTCACAGCCTCCCCACTGACATGCATGAATTTTGTCACAAGGGAGGCTCTTACATGGACACAAATCACAGTTTTGTGGTGACTGTGGTGTGCAAGGTCTCACAATTTTTTGCTGAAATAACCCTCTGAGCAGAGGGCTTTTCATTCCATGTGCAGACAAGAGGCTGAGCTCTGTGTGGCTGCACTCAGGAGAAAGGGGTGCAGAAATGCCCCAATGCATGCAGTGGGTGAGGGTTGACAAGCCCAGCTGTGACTCCAAAATTTCTTTTAAATTCTTACTGAAATCAGACAAGAGTTTGGCATGAAAGGGACTTTTATTCAGTGCCACCCCTGCCATGGCAGGGACACCTTCCACTATCTCAGGATGTTCCAAGCCCCAGTATCCAACCTGACCTTGGACACTGCCAGGGATCCAGGGGCAGCCACAGAGCCCTGACTTCAGACGTTGGAAAAGTTGCAACTGCTTCTGAAAAAGGGAGAAAATGGCTAAAAATGGGTTGAATTCATCTTATTGAAACCTTCGAGGAAGACTGGCTGTTGTTGAACAGAAAGCTGCTGGTGTCATTCCTGAGTAAATGACAGAATGACAAACCACAGTGGCAGTGCTCTTAATTTTCTGAGTTTGAGTGAAAATATTCACATTTCTGGTTTTGAGATAGTTCCATCAAGTTTTTAACAAGGCCTTTTGTCCAGATCCAATGTGCGGGAATGTCTTGTTTTAAAAGATGTCTGCTAAGACAGGCAGGAGCCTCTGCTTTTGAAATGGAGAATGTAAACCCCCTCCCTCCATATTATTATAATTTTGAAATTAAGGGGCTCTCAGAGAAAGATATGGGAATAGGAATAACAGCTCTTTATACTAGGAAAATTAAAGTAGAAATATAGTATTACAAAGAACATCCCCCCCCAAAAAAAAATAAACACTGGAAGAGTGAGAATCTAACCTGACCCCCGGTCCGTCAGTCAGGGTGTTGGAGCAGTCCCATTAAATGGTGGCTGCATCCTCCTGCAGTCACAGATGTGGTTCTGTTGGAGCAGTGCTCCTGTGGAAGGTGCAGTTTTCCTCCAAGGCTCCAGTGATGATGTAGAAGGGTCTGGTTTTCCTCTGGAATCCAGTGGGAAAAGGCTGCTCTGATGTTCCAAATCTCAGATTATATCCAGGTAGGAAATGCTTGGTTCCTCCCCCTGGGTGGAGCATCTCCCAATGGGATGATGGAATTTTATCATCCATGCAGTGGGACTCTATGGTCCATTAACAGGAGATATCTACTGGAGGGAGGATGGGTTGTGGGAAAGATAAAGAACACTGCCCCAGCTGGTTTAAAGCTGGTTCATGAACAGGAGATATCTCCCCAGAGATAAGGATCACTGCCCCAGCTGGTTTCACAGCTGGTTCATGAACAGGAGATATCTCCAGAGAGATAAGGATCACTGCCCCAGCTGGTTTAACAGCTGGTTCATGAACAGGAGATATCTCCCCAGAGATAAGGATCACTGTCCCAGCTGGTTTCACAGCTGGTTCATGAACAGGAGATATCCCCTGAGATAAGGATCACTGCCCCAGCTGGTTTCACAGCTGGTTCATGAACAGGAGATATCTCCTCAGAGATAAGGATCACTGCCCCAGCTGGTTTAAAGCTGGTTCATGAACAGGAGATATCTCCCCAGAGATAAGGATCACTGCCCCAGCTGGTTTCACAGCTGGTTCATGAACAGGAGATATCTCCTCAGAGATAAGGATCACTGTCCCAGCTGGTTTCACAGCTGGTTCATGAACAGGAGATATCTCCACAGAGATAAGGATCACTGCCCCAGCTGGTTTAAAGCTGGTTCATGAACAGGAGATATCTCCACAGAGATAAGGATCACTGCCCCAGCTGGTTTCACAGCTGGTTCATGAACAGGAGATATCTCCTCAGAGATAAGGATCACTGCCCCAGCTGGTTTCACAGCTGGTTCATGAACAGGAGATATCTCCTCAGAGATAAGGATCACTGCCCCAGCTGGTTTCACAGCTGGTTCATGAACAGGAGATATCTCCCCAGAGATAAGGATCACTGCCCCAGCTGGTTTCACAGCTGGTTCATGAACAGGAGATATCTCCTCAGAGATAAGGATCACTGCCCCAGCTGGTTTCACAGCTGGTTCATGAACAGGAGATATCTCCTCAGAGATAAGGATCACTGCCCCAGCTGGTTTAACAGCTGGGTCATGAGCAGGAGATATCTCCTCAGAGATAAGGATCACTGCCCCAGCTGGTTTCACAGCTGGTTCATGAACAGGAGATATCTCCACAGAGATAAGGATCACTGTCCCAGCTGGTTTAACAGCTGTCCATGAACAGGAGATATCTCCACAGAGATAAGGATCACTGCCCCAGCTGGTTTCACAGCTGGTTCATGAACAGGAGATATCTCCACAGAGATAAGGATCACTGTCCCAGCTGGTTTCACAGCTGGTTCATGAACAGGAGATATCTCCACAGAGATAAGGATCACTGTCCCAGCTGGTTTCACAGCTGGTTCATGAACAGGAGATATCTCCACAGAGATAAGGATCACTGCCCCAGCTGGTTTAACAGCTGTGATTGAGTACACACTGCTGGGCACATCCTGCTTTGCAAGCCAAGACTGGGCAAAGAGCCTTGGCACTACCAATATGTGCATGTAGTGCTGTGTTCAACCACCCCCATCCTCATCCCCTTAACATGGGGTGACTGCCCTTGACTCTTTGCTCCCATTTTTTATAGGGTCTTTGGGAAAAAATACAGAAAATTAATTTCCCCTCTTAGCACTAAATCAAGTGATGGAGTTGTTGGCTGGGCTGACAGCCTTGATGCCTCTCTCACACAAAAAGTTTTTATAATTTAATCTCCAGTGGCCATCAGAGATTGAAAAAACTGTAGGGTAGGGAATATCCACGCTGCTCATTGCAACTCCTCCTGCTTGAATTGTATTTTAAGTAAAACTATCCTCTATCTGCATCCAAAGCTAACGCATACGGTAATATCAGATATTTTATCTTTTATTTTGTTTTGTTTTGTTACAGCCCCACCTGGGGCAACAGAAGTGCCCTAGCTCCCATGTGACTCTCCATGAGAAGTTTCTCAGCTCTTTATTGTTTTGAGCCTTAATTGTGTTTTAAAAGTAAAAACAACCCAAATGCAAATTCATGTTAGTAATTACATTGATTGCCTTGTTGCTGAAATTTCTAAATGAAGTACAACATAGAAAAAATAAAAAAACTTCTGGTCTGTCAGAAAGAAAAAATTCCCCCTTGAAATCCTGCTGAATTCCATGTACAGTTAACTTTGCTTGAATGATTACTGCATTGCTTCTGCAGCTTAGATATATCCAAGTAATGCCTTTTCGAAGAATTTGTCACAGGATTGGCTGAATATTATCAAATTCTTTTGTATTTTGGGTCAGTGCGGAAACTTTAGCCTTGAAAAATGCATTGGAAAGGTGAATATTTTTATAAATAATATTAATTGTGATTAAGAATTATCATAAAGAAGTGCAATGTGTGTGTTTATTTCGCAGGTGTTTTTCTTATTTAGTTGGGTTTTGTGTTTGTTTGTTTAGTTTTTTATGTACAATTTATTTTCCTTTTTGCAGAGACAATTGAGACTTATAGGCTATTTTTAGATATTTATTAGCGTAGGTATCAACTTTTCTGGAAGTATTCAGCCTTGAAGGTCATGTTTTAAAAATGGGAAAGGCAGTTTTTCCTGGCGCCACTCCTGATGCAGTCCTGTTATGATAACTATCTTTGAGATAACTTGAGAAGTGTTTGGAGATACTGTGAGAATTGAAGACCTTTTTTAGCTCTGTGTTTTGGGGGTATTTAGATGCTACCTCTTGGGGTAATAAAGGTGAAGGTGTTACTGTGGAATCAAGACATGGAAAAATGAAAAAAGGGGTTAAAAATACCCCAAATGTCAATTTTGTGCTGAGCGCTCCATTTTCCAGAACTAAATATCCCAACAAACTCCCCAGAGACAAGCTGATGCAGTAAAGCTGAGCTGCACTTGATTGCAGTCAGTAACAGCATAAAAATCTTATTTTAACTGGCTTTGCACAAAGGCAACACTGGTGCATGCTGATCACCCTGTGCTGCATCGATCTCTAAACAAAGAAATGTTTTGTTGGTTTCCCATAAAGAATAGGCAGAAACCAGATTACCTGTATCTTTTGGAGCTGATTAGGATGTGGAGGCTTGATTAAAGCAGTATGACTGCAGTTTTGTGCTGCCAGCTTGCAACACAGTCAGACAAGCCCAAAAGCCAACCTCAAACCTTGGTTTTTTTTGCATCATTGTTCTGGCAGGCTGAAAAAAAACATCCCAAAAAACCAAAAAAAAAAATCCCAAACAAATCCATTTTAAAATGTGATCATGTTTGGGAGCCCTGGTTCATGGTTAAATACTTTGAAGTGCACCCAGTATCCAAGGCTGGCCCCAGCGCTGCCATCATATCCCAGCCCCAGCACCACTCCATGGGAGGGCTTGGGAAGGATGAGCAGGCTCTGGGGAATGCCCTCCAAACTGGAGAACTCGGACCTTCAGCACTGACCACAGCCAGCCACATCTACACCTGCACAGTGTTGAGTTTTAGGGCTTTTTTATCACCAGGTCGTGTTTTAGTTCAGGCCCTGAAATGAAAATCCACACTACAGATGTGTTTTGAAGATGTTCCAGGGCTCAAGGATTGGTTCAGGCCCCTGTATTCCCCTTATGGATGGGATGTATTTGATTTTCCACCTCATCCCAAGCTTCAAATTCAGTTTCCTCCAAAGAGAACTTAAATCATATGCACAAAAACTGTTTGAAACAAGACTGAGGACAAAAGGTTGGAGGTTGTTGGGAGCTACACTTCAAAACCACATCACTGCCCTGAATTAATTGCACTGATTTTTAAAATGTACATATGTAGCTGACCTTAACCTATGTGCACAGCATTTAAATTGTCTAAGTGGAGAAATCACTGTAATTTTCTGTTATAATAAAAAAAATTAGGAGCACCTAGCTAGAAGATGTTTAAGACCAAGGAAAGGCTAAGCAGGGTCAAGTGATCAGTTTAAGTACTTCTTCTACTTGAGACCATCAATAACATAAATATGGATGTCAACAGAAATGCTGTTGACTTTCTTCCTGTCATCCTTTCCTCTGTTTTTCAAAGTGTGGTTTTCTTGCTCCTGGTGAAAATTAAAATATTCCAAGCCAGGAGAGCTAACAAAGAGTTAAAACTTCATGGAAAACATCCTTGAAAGCAAGGGAAGTGTAGAGTCACTGATGGTTCGTGTTTGTTAACACAGAGTGTAAATTAGTTTAATTCTGTGGTTTGTTTTTTTTTTTTTCTAATTAATTGTAAGAAGCAGGCCCAATTATGGTGCAAAGAAGGTTTCTCAATTTGTCTCTCTTGTGTTTGAGCTGGAACGGCAAAATTCTTAAATGTGACCTTTATCTACATAAAAGAAAACAAGGAACTCAATTTTCTTCCAGCTATTAAAGGAATCAGGATGAAATTATGTATGTAAGTATAGTGAACGTCTGTGTAGGAAGTAAGGAGCTGAAATGACTTACAATGTATTTTTTTAGGCAAAGATCAAACCCCAAACTGTCCTTGTTCAGTACCAAGAAATGCCATTTTGGGAATGTCTGCTGGCATTTAAAAAATTAATCCATTAAATACCCACTGGGCACACTGGAAAATATACCAGTGAATAATTCATTATCTGAGGCCTCTGTTATGTCTGTTGTCATTTGCCAAACAAGTGCTTGCCTCTGGCAAAATATTGAAGATGTAGATGGACTGTACAATCTAAATTGCTGTGGTTTTTATGGATTGAGACATTCTTAGAGTACCCCCTACCCACCATAAAAAAAAAAAAAAGAAAAAGAAAAAAAATCTTCCACATCAAGGCTTGGCAAAGTAAAAGAAGAAATCCCTTCCAAACTATTTATTTAAAATTGATCTGGGTTTTTTTGTTTGTTTGTTTTTTGTTGCTGTTGTTGTTGGGTTTTTTTGTTTGTTTTTTGTGTTTTGTTTTGTTTTAAGCAACAAATGTTGTTAATTTATGGTTAAACATGTAGCCGAAGCATTACTATTAGGAAAAAAATACCAGACTCTGTGTGAAAGATCAGGACCTAAATTATTGCTTTCTGCTGTCTTTCCTTTTTCTTTTCCAAAAGCCTTTCAGGAGCCTGCATGTTTTAAAAGGAGCATCACTGTTAATGGCTCAGGAAGACAAGAAATTATTTTTCATTTGTTATCATTAAATAACAGTGATGGGTGTGATTAGTTAGTTAGTTAGTTAGTTTTGTTTTATTTTTTTTCTCCCAAATACTTTTTTGTTTTAATTCTTTAATTTTTTAATTTGAAAGCCAGAGAAATTTTGTCTCTTTATATACCATATTACCTAGCATTGAGATTTTTCTGCTCCACAATGTATTTGTTAATCTGTTGTAACTGCTTCTGAAAAAGGGGGAAAATGGCTAAAAGATGCGTAAAACTCATCTTATCTAAACTTTCAAGAAGGAGAGCTGGCTGCTGTTGAAGAGAAAACTTCTGGTATAATTCCTGAGTAAATGAGAGAATGGCAAAACACTGTGGCAGTGTTCTTAATTTTCTGAGAGTTTGGGTGAAAACCTTCATATTTCTGGTTTTGAGGTAATTTCATCAAGTCTTAAACCCAACCACTTCCAAGCATGAAGGCAATGACTCTGTTTTGAACATCATGATATCGTTGCAGGGAATCTGCTGCTATTAATTAAAATCCTTATCACTGAGTAATTGTTTCTATAAAGGGCAGTTTAATAATGATGCAGAGTGGAAATGTAGCAAGTTTTAAATTTTTTTTAACTGCATTATCAGAAAGTAAAGGATATAAATTTCAACCATGTATTAATGATAACACAGATTTCCCTTGTTCTGAGTGACAGATTTTCCAAAGCCCTTTTTGTCCTGTTTCTAAATATGGCCAATGTACCAAAACCTGATGGAATATTAATATTTCCCAGCAGAGTGGTGCAGTGCAGGCAAGTTTCAGAGTTAACTTTCTGGCACAGATCAGTAAGAGAATGAAGAAACTGTGTGATTACAGAGGCTGAAAAACTGGGCAAGTTCTCTGAATAATTAATTCTTGCGTGATGCTGGAAATTTTTCTGGTTGCACTTTACAAAGAGATATTTTTGTCGGGTTTTAATTCCTAAGGCTGGAGGATTACTTAAATAATTTAATAAATTTCCTCATTCATGAAACATTTTTCTACATCCAATTTCTAGGGATGGGTGTGAAGTGTCATATTAACCATAACTATGAAAATAAATTTTAAAGCACCTTCCTGGCAGAAAACACAAAGACTAAATTGATACTTGCACTTCTACCTCAGAAATGCTTCAAAGAAGCATAAACCAAAGGATCTGGAATAAAATTATCTTTATTTTCTTTGTGAATCATATTCACAAAGTAGTCTTTCCCCTCCCACCCTTTAGTTTCATAATCATGTTGTTTAATATGGCAAAGTAAGTATTTTCATATTTTGGTCTATTCCTTTCCCTATTTGCCTTTTCTGGGACAGAAGTAGAAGAATGGTCAGTCAATAAGAAGTCATCATATTGGAAAGAACAACATGATTTAATTGTTGTGAATTCATGGGCATTAAAATTCTGATACATTGTGAAATAGAAGATAATGACAGAGAACACGACGCTAACAATATTCTCTCATGAACAGAAAACAGCACAGGCTTTAATCCAGTTATTAAGCTGCTTTTTGAAGTTTTTATTCAAGCACCTAGCTAGCTTAGTTGAAAATAAGAAAACATCCTGACATTTGACATTACAAAAGGAAATGGAGTCATTAGCTGTAAAAATAAATATAATTCGTGTCTTTTTGTGTATTTGTGCCCACTTCTCAGGTAATCAAATTCATTTCTTATTGTTTTTATACCTGCTTACATTAGAACTAATTATTTTTTTACACACTTGCTGCTTTTTTTCCCCCACACAAACATATTTTCACCAGGCTAATCCAACTAGCTGTTATAACAGCACATAGTGTCGTGCACCAATACAAAGACCTAAATCTAATTTAGGTCAATACACAGACCCAAATCTAGCCTGATCCCAAATTAGACTACCAAGTTCCTCATGAGCAACACGTCAGGTGTGAGCCCACACCTTATGACTCCACATGTTAAATTGTGACCCCAAAGCAAGCGACGCCTCCTGCGCGAACTTACAGGCGACAAAATTCGGTAAAATTCGGCCACCTGTGGTCACTCGGCATCCCTCTGGACAGCCTGACCCCCTCGCTGCCCTCCTCGTGCTGCCAAGCCAGGGGGAGTGCCCCGGATGGGTGGTGCAGAGCCTGCTCAGCCACCATCCTGGGGTTGTGCTGGGATTTTGGGGAATGCTGGAAGCAGGGCACGGGCAGGGGATGCTGTGCCCAGACCGTGGCAGTAGCCATCCAGGGGAAGATGTGGACACAGAAGGCAAAAAAACAAGAGCAAGCCTGAGATTGCTGTGATTTAGGACCTGACCAGCCATCTCCAGAGCGTTGCAAAGTTGGTGAAAGGCTGAACTTTGCCTTTCCCGCAGTGCCTTTGGTCTAGCAGTGAGGGCACTTCAGCCAGCCCCACGAGTGGGTTGGATGTGTACATTTATTTTTTTTTTTAATGCAGGCAAAATATAATCCCCATTCCTGCAAAAAAAAAAAAAACCAACCAAACAAACAAACAAAAAAACAAACCAAACCAAAACAAAACAAAAACCCAAACAACAAACCTAAAAAAAAAATGTGTCTGGGTGAAACCCTGTGGGGGCTTCTTTGGAGAGGTACCAAAAAAAAAAATTCATGAGGGTCACTTCTCCTCTGTGCAATAAAAACAATCAAGCAGCCTCTACCAGGTGTAGCAGATCTTTGTGGAGGGTAGAGCCAACTGCATAAGGCTCCCCTCTTTACAGCAACTCTGGATCTAGCTGTGGTAGTTACTTGGAAATTCTCTACAGCTTTTCCCATCCCACAACCTCCATGTCCAAACTTCAGAATAAAAACTGTAGAATAGTCTGAAATTTTTCAAATTTTCTGAAGGTTAGATGGAGGAATGACATGCATTCCTCTTGATCATGGTCCACTTTTGCATACCCCGCTCCTTATCCTGATTGGATATTTAACATTTCCATTCCCATTTTTTTCTCCAAAGGTTTCAGAGAGGGCTCTGAATGGCCTGAGAAAACGTGTGAAATGGGCACTGATTTAAAAAATGTCTTTTTAAAAAAGGTTGCATAATTTTATGGACTTGACCTGTTGTAAGTCTCTGTATATAGCTAAGGGATACCATTTCAAGAAAATCCAATTCCTAGTGGACTAAGAAAAAGCGGGGGTTTGGCACTGAGATTGCTCCATATGTAAAGTATGAACAGATATCCACAGAGGATGCAAATATCCCCAGAAGGATGGAAATTTGCTTCTGAGCTCAATGGGAATGAATTCCAATAAAATACATCTTACACTATGGCCCCTTTCCGTATCTTGCTCCTGGTTTGCTCACAGAGTCTCAAAACAGGACCACAGCCACTCTGGGAAAGAGTTTATTGTCTCACATCCACGGGAAAATAGCTACACCAAACCATTCATGAAAGCATACAGGTTGTGTCCTAGCTGGATAAATACCACTACACCTCTTTTAAATTATGGAAACAGTGGGTAGCTATAAAACTTTGTGTAAATACAAATGTTGGTCCTCTGAGTTCTTCGTAGTCAGCAAGCGTAGAGTAGGAAAAACAGTTCTCCATTTTTAAGTGGTAGAACCAATACTGGATAGAGAACACCAAAAACCACTGAAGAGATTACCCGAGACCAAGATATTTTTAATCAGTGGCCTCTCTGCCTATTTTTTTTTTTTTTTGGATATCCAGCTTGAGACACCATAAGTGGAGTAAATTTTCAGAAAGCCTTGAGCACCTGCTCTCTGAAAAAACTGGTTGCATTAAGGTATCTGAAGATGAGCACCAAGAATTGCTGCATCCAAAGTGAGTTTGCATTAGAAATCCCAAATTCCCTCAAACTGGTACTTAGGGAGGACCTAGTGCTTTAGGCAGCTCTGATAATCCTAGGCACCATGCACAGTGCGTGGTTTTTCTCTGACACTGGCAGATTTAGGTAAACATCTTCCACCTAGATCACCGCAGATTTAGTGAAAAGAAGTATTTCAATAGCTTTATTTTCTGTTAACTCTAAGGAGGACTAAGTAAATAATTCAGGGCTAGCAATACTATATTATTTCACTGATAGTTTAAAAAATAGATGTACTTTTTAGATACAAGTAAGATGTAAGGAAATGAAATGTTTTTTTCTTTTTTCTTTTTCTCTTCTAAAACTTAATGGCTGGTTTCAGATTTCGTCTAACAGTCTTTGTTTAAGACTTTACCATTTTAAATACTTTTTTCTAATTTTTATTTCATGTAATGTGTAAATAGCTAAGAAATATTAAATATTGTAATGTTCTTTAAGACAATAACATTTCAAAGGCTAATGTAAAATCAAGCTGCTAAAGTTTACAATTTCTCTGTCCAGCAGTTCATCTATACAACTGCCCTGAGTAGATGCTATTATGCTGCTTAGCAAATGGCCTTTAAGAGTTTAAAAATAGCTCGGTAAAGCTACTCAAAGGTAATACAACACTTCTCAGGCATCTTAAATTGGAGATAAGAAGAAAACAAGAGTTTTCTCGTTGGTTAATTATTCACTCAATGATTTATACACAACAAAAACATAATTGAAATGTTCAGGAGAATTAATTGTGCTTCTTCCTATGCATGGGACCATAAAATTATTTTTCAGAAAGGCAAGGTTTGAAACTGTAAAACTAGTCCTATTTTTGTGGACTGTTTCAGCTGCTTTTATTGAACTCTCTGTTGTTCCCATGTGAACCAGTGAAAACAGTTATTTGCTAACATATATTGTTGTGAGATTTCTTTGCGAAACCTCACTGATCCCCTTTAACAAAAAGATTGTTTTATTTTAAAATTCCTGTCATAACCAATTTGCGGTGTTTCTCAAACTGGTATAAATATGTAAAATCTGTGCTTTTAAAAGCTTCTGCTTTGAGTAGCCTTACACTCCATAATTGTGCCCTAGCAATTGTCAAGCTCTATTGCATGCCCCATTCATGAAAATTATAATTTTTTTTTTTGGGATGACATAGCTTAAAGAATTTAAAACTAAAAGTTCCTTACCTAGAGCTCCCATTAAATTATATTAATTTAAAATATCTATGGAATGATATTTCCACAAAAAAAAAAAAAAACCAAACAGAAACAGAAACAAAAATCAAAACCAATGGAAAAAAACCCCAAAACACTAAACAAAACAAAACCAAAGGACAAACCAATGGGTTTGGGGGAGGGAGTGTCTATGAAGATGACTTTACAGTAAGTAAAAGAGGTTTATCACAGTTTTGGTAGCTTGCATGAGTTCGTACCGCAAAAAAACCCCAACAACAACAACAACAACAAAAATAAAAAAAAAAAACCCAAACAAATAAAAAAAAAAAAAAAGAGAGAGAGAAATCTTTCACACTTTAAAAAACAAAATACTTTCACGCTCTAGGCAAACTCTCTCAGTTGTAGGCCCTGAAGCAGTAGACACCGTAGAGCTTGTGCTTCTTGTCGGGGAAGCCAACGAAGCGCACGGCGGCCTCGTTGGGGCTGCAGCGTTTCCGTGGCCGGGAGATGGGATAACGCACGCTGCCGTCCGCCAGCCAGCCCGCGTCGCACCGGTCGTAGCCCAGCAGCTTCCAGGCTGCGAAGATCTGCCCCACCTTGGCGATCTGGGAGCCATCCTTCAGGCACGCCTGCACGGCCTCGTCGTAGGTCAGCTTGGTGGGGTGGATCAGGTAGTAGAAACGACCTGGAAAAGGGATGGAGGAGTTGTTAGCGGAGTGGAGGTTGGATGTCAGCAAGGATGGGGGGGTGGGTTTTACAGCCTTAAATCCTGGGGTCACAGAATCGCAAAATCACCCGGTTGGAAGACGCTGTTGCGACCACTGAGAATTTTAGGCTTTCAGGCTAATTTTTAGGCTAACAGGCACCGGCACCCAAAGTGAGTTGCATTTGACCTGAGGCTGTGGAGAAAGCTTCCAAAATGGAATGATAGGACTGAGGATCGCAGGTGTGTAGTTTAAATAGAAGTGGAAAACTCAAATTTTTAGAATATAATATTATATATAAGGCAAGAGACAAAAGCTTGATCTTCTTCTTCTTCACCTTCATGGGTCTAGGTGATCTTGTTTAATTAGATAGCAAAGTCCTCATTGCGGGCCACAGGTGGTTGATTATTGGGTTAAAAGTTAAAAAAAAAATTGTGTCTGTTCTTAATTGGACAGTTTATCCTTGAAAGGCCTTGTAGAGAGTGAGATACAGCCCCATTTTTAGCTTGTTATCTTGAGGTGCTGTAGAACTCACAGTTTGTGAGAATGTAGTATAAGTAAGAATTAAAGAACATCTGAGTCCCAGCAAGAAATACTGTCTTGCTCATTTAATCCCAGCCCTGGCAAAAAGAAGATAAAATACAATAGACACCTTCAAGATCATCCAGTCCAACTCATGCCCTAACACCTCAACTAAACCACAACACCAAGTTCCATATCCAGCCTTTTTTTTAAACTCATCCAGGGACGGTGACTCCACCACCTCCATGGGCAGACCATTCCAGTACTTTATCATTCTCTCCACAAAAAAACTTCCTCTTAACATCCATCCTAAATTTCCTTTGGCACATCTTAAGGCTGTGTCCTCTGGTTCTGTCAGTTGTTGCCTGGAGTAAGAGACCAACCCCCACCTGACCACAACCACCTTTCAGGTTTTCCTATGAAACTCAATGATGTTGCCTAAAGATTTTTACTTTTCATGTACTTTTCATACATCCACAGATCTGTGTAGCAGTTATGTAGCTCCTGGTATTTTTCCTACCCTTTCTGTTAGATTTTAGAGTAACAAGATGACCTTCTAACACATTCTTGAAACACTGCTGTGTTTTATTTTCAAGTAGAGGACCTAGAAAAGGAAATAACAGGAATTGGGGCATGGAAGCCCTTGCACCACTCCAAGGGGATGCTGAATCTCCTATTGGATGCACTTCTTGGATATCCTAATCAATTAACTTTATAAAAATTGTAGAAATTTGATACCAGTGTGCCCATAGTCCAAGACTATGGGTACATCTTGGAAGCTTCCAATAAGGAACTGCTTTTTTTATCTTACCATTTTAATAATACCATTTTAATGTGGCAAGGGGGGTTTGCTGTTCTGATTTCAGGCAACAATAATAAAGTAATAATAATAATAATAAATAAAATAGCAATAAATAAATAAATCAGAGAATTGGAAATGTTCCATTAATGGATCATGTCAAAGAGTGGCTAATTTAGGTCTGTGCCAGTAGGAGGATAATAAGTAAATATTGTGATGTTTTTGTATGGTGAGTTGGTAAGTATCAGGAGGAAAAAAGAACTTACCCAAAAAACAACATAGGTACAGAAAACAGACTATTTGGAAAAAAAAAATTAAAAAGGCAATTTTATGTTTATTTCTGCTAATATCAAAGCACGGCATCTCCACCTGAATTTCTACTCAGTGGTAGCATTTAGGGGAGGGCAGCTGCAGGTAACACGTGCTCTTTTGCTGCCTGACAAGGTGGTGACCTTGTTTCTGATTAAACACAAGCAAAAAAAAAAAAAAATTCTTTTTAATGAGAAAAGCAAGGTATTGAACAGCTTCTCAGGAGGTGAGTTTGAACTTGTGGTAGAGCAAAATTATGTCTGTTGTAAGTCTTCACCAGCAGTTCTGCAGGTCTGTTTCTCTTTAGGCATCAAAGGGAATATCTTCTTCACAACACGAGACTGAACTGATAGTGCTGCTAAGAAAAATGTTCCCTGTCTCAAGGTAATGAAAATATATGACAGAAAATAAAGCCCAAAAAGCAAAGTCTCCCCTACTAATCTATACACAGCAATAATATTAATACTTATTCAATTTATCAAAGCAATAAACATTAATTGTAAGAATTTAATTCATTAAACTTGTGGTTATTTATCACCACTGATTTGACAGCCAAGTGGACTGCAGAAGAATCTCGTTTCTTTCCAAATACATCCACAACTTTTCAATCTGCCTGTTCCTGAAGAGGAGAGGTAGCTGAAAAAAGGAAGGACTTTATTCTTGTGGGCACTTTCTGATTCCAGAACTACTGCTTAATTAAGAAAGTACTACAGGACAATATCCTTTTTTTGCCTCACAAAAATCAGGTAGATACACAGAACTCTTAGTATGCGATCACTTTCTTGGTGAAGAAAAAGTGGTGAGCAAGTAAAGAGCCATGTCAGCTTCAGATTCCTATAAAAATCAAATAGGATTTTTTTTTTCTGAATGAAGGAAACTCAGGTCAGATGACAATATAAAGATAATTGAATTAACCCTGTCTAAAGGCTGGAAATTGTATATCAAGACAAGAATAGTTTAAAAGAAGGCATTTACATTGCTGCTGTGGTGGAGAAGAAACTTTTTTAAAAATTTCATTGCTGTCAGAGACAGTATCTACAGAATTTCCACAGAGAACTATTGAGAACAGATAATCATCCCTTTGTAAAACACTTTTTCAAACTCCATTTCAGCAGGTTGAGAGCATTTACAATGTGCTGCTAAAGAGAATGTTTACTAAGTGGAATCCTGTTACTGATACACTACTAGGAGGTTTCTCCAAAGCAAGAAAAATTTCTGATTTAGGGGAAGAGGGGTTTGGTCTGATAGTGTGTAAACTTCACCTAGTTTATGAGTTCCTCTTCAAACCATATGTCAATGGAATGTAATTTCCTAGGGATTTGCAGTAAGGTCAGGCTTTTGACATATGACATCAATAATAAAAACTCCCATATTCTGCTCCTTCCTCTAACAAGAGAAATTCAATAGTAAACCCCACAGGGGTGCAATGTGTATCCGGAATGTCTGATTGCATAGAATTCCATTAATGAACTCCCTACAGATTTGAAGGTTTGTTTTTGTTTGTGTTTTTTTTTTTTTTTTTTGTTTTTTTTTGTTTTTTGTTTTTTGTTTTTTGTTTTTGTTTTTTTCCCTGATAGTAGTTAGGAAGGTTTCCTAACTGTTCAGTCTTATAATTTATTAATTGATGTGGCAGGAGGGGGAGGAATTCACTGTCTCTCTCTCATTAATGTCTGGTGGTTGGGCCACTCCTACAGAGGATCCTGCCTGATTTGACTCCTCACACCCAAACCATGGAGCAAACCTGCTCAGACCTCACCTAGAACAGCTATTTTAAGATTTTGTGTGCAACAGAATGGCTTAAAGAGGAAAACTCCAGCCACTGACCTAAATACCCCACACCCTTGTGACTGTGGGAGTTTGGGGGATGAATCACACTTGGAGATTTCTTCAAGCTCAGTGCTAAATCAAGAGGTTTATTAGCAAGTTTTTCTTAAAAAAAAAAAAAAGGAGAGAGGTAATTAAGACTGGTAAATATTTTGACATCCAGTGATCCTCTCAAATATCTGATTTTGAATTAAATAAGTGAGATTTTTTTTTTTTTAAACACACCAATGCCAGTGACTCAGAAGCAAACCACTCCTAATAAAGGGTGTGCAATTCTATTTTGGGTTTAATTTCTCTTTTTGGAACAGTTGCTACATGTTCCCAGTGATAAAATACTCTGGAATGGTCAAATGAACAGTCAGCATTATTCAGACAGGACTTTCCACAGTTTTCTCCTATTTAAATGGCAGAGGTGGTTGGCTTGCCACATGCACTGCTGTAATAAACAGGTGGCTCACAGCTGTGCTTTTAACATCCTCTCTAAAATTTATTCTTTGTGTTCTTAACTTTGCTAAAACAAGATTTTTATTTGATTCTCCTAGAGCTGATGAAAGATCAGTTATGCACTATGGTTCTGTGGACTCAGTATATAACAAAATGCATGTTAATGAGGAGAAAGTGTGATGCAAACTGTACCTTGTTTTATTTTCTTTGAAAATGCTTAATTTTGGAGCATATATTAATTGACAAATTTACATTTAGCTCTTTCAGCACTTTTCAGTGCAAAAGATTCTCATGGATTTTTCTTAAATAATAATAAAAAAAATTGTTGTTGTCCTTCTGTAGACCTTCGAAAATAAATAAAATTATACATTCCTTGGTTTATGGCTATTAGGCTCAGTGGGGAAGATTGTAAAAAAAAGGATTAATCTGCATTTATTTCCTCAAATTGATCATCTGGCAAGATTGCATGGGAGAGGAGCATCCCCATGCCTTGGGACAAGGCAAGGAGAGAAATTGGGATGATCTGCCATCCTGGAAAAATTTTGGATCATGTCAGGTTGTGCCACCACACAGGGCAGGCACCCTCAGCTTTTCTAAAGATGACATGGAATAAAGTGGTTTCCTCTGGGCAGGACAAGTGAAGGGGAAATGGGTTGTGAGGGAGCAAAGCTGAGCCCTCAGACACTGGGAAATTCCAATGTGGAATTTCCAGACCTAAGTTAGACACTCCCTGCTTGTGTGCATTAATTTTCAATAGCTTTTATCAGCACAAGGACTGTAAAAAACAGATTGGGAAACATATTGCCTTCCAGTGCAAGCAGCAAATATATTATGGATTTCACAGATAGCATCAGGCTGGTGTTACTCTTTGCTTTGTTTTATGAAATACATCCCTACATATTATAAACTGGTACCTTGCTGGTGCTATTAGATATAAAGGCTATGAAGTGATTCCATGTTCTTGGATTCAAAACATGAACAAATCTTGTATGAACCAACAGAAAGATTTGAGTATAAGTAAGCTACAGAGGCAGAACAAAATGTCTAAGTATTGTACTTGCCTTAAGTCTATGAAAAGGCATTGTAGGGGGTAATTTCATAAATTTTACAATAACAAGATTATTTGATATTCTGGTTTTGCTCAAAATATTTCCCTGTGCAGGTAACAGAAAAAGAAAAATGTGTAAAATGTTTTTATTAATGGTATAATCTTTTCATTTTCAACCATTATTATTTTTGTGTATCCTGGTCATCACAATAATTCCAGAGGGAAAACACAGAACCTGGATTTGAATTCACTGCATTGATGACTATGGTTTCGATTTTATACTCTAATGCCTAAAAACCATAACTTTTACCTTTCTTCTTCAGGTAAAAAACAAGCTTTGCAAGTATTTCAGACCAAGATTTTTTTGCTTTTACAGCTGAATGATTTGAAATTGAACCTTTTTTTTTTTCTGTGATCTCTGAGGTCATATTGTATTTGGAGATTTTTTTTTTTCCCTATAGAGAAACCATTTAGAAGGTATCTAAGCCTCACTAAACCTCTTTATTTTTTTTTTTTTAAATAGAACCTCCCTCAACCGATTTTTTTTTTAAACTCTCCTTATCCTTTCCTGCTCCTGTGGTCCCTGGCATTTTCCCATCTGCATTACATAAAGTTGAAGGCTCCTCTTTTTCCTACTCTCAGGAGACTCCAGCAGCCACTGGGAATGCACTGTGTCTTAACCACCTCTCATTTTCCTTGGCTGTCTCTGAGATGAGAGAATCAATACTGAGTCTTGAAGAAACAGCTTTTTTAATCTCTTCTTTTTTATTTCTTCTTTCTTAAAACTTTTTTTTAATTTTATTTTTAAATTTTATTTTATTTTATTTTATTTTTGCTTTTTTTGCTTCTCTTTTTCTTGCCTGCAGCCACTATTTTTGGCAGCTGTGGCAAAAGGGATCATTATAGCCTATTATAACCTTTCCCTCTGCAGTGAGAGAGCTAACATATGCCATTAAACATGTTTATCCAAAATTCTGTGCTGGAAAGAGGGAGTTGGCAGAGTGGCTGGGTTAATTATGGATATGGAGGTGAACTTGGACAAGGAATAGTGGAGAATACAGCAGGGACATGTGAGGAAAAGGTGACTTGGTGAGTTAAGGCAATGGAAGCTGGGAGAAGCAGAAATCTGGATTTTCAGCTGATGTCATAAGAGACATTTGACATTGACTTGTGGAGAATATCCATCTATCATCTATCTATAATATCTATCTATCTATTATCTATATATAATCTATATAATCTATATCTATAATCTATATCTGTATTTATATATCAATATATCAATATATCAATGTATCTATATCTCTCTCTCTGTCTATCTATCTATCTATCTATCTATCTATCTATCTATCTATCTATTGTCCATATCTATAATATAATCTATAATCTATAATCTATAATCTATAATCTATAATCTATAATCTATAATCTATAATCTATAATCTATAATCTATAATCTATAATCTATATCTGTATTTATATATCAATATATCAATCTATCTATATCTCTATCTATCTATATCTCTATCTATCTATATATCTATCTATCTATCTATCTATCTATCTATCTATTGTCTATATCTATAATATAATCTATAATCTATAATCTATAATCTATAATCTATAATCTATAATCTATAATCTATATCTGTATATATATCAATATATCAATATATCAATGTATCTATATCTCTATCTATCTATCTATCTATCTATCTATCTATTGTCTATATATAATCTAATCTATAATCTATAATCTATAATCTATAATCTATAATCTATAATCTATAATCTATAATCTATAATCTATATCTGTATTTATATATCAATATATCAATATATCAATGTATCTATATCTCTATCTATCTATCTATCTATGTATCCACTTCTCTCTCTCTCTCTTTCTCTCTCTCCCCCTCCATTGCTGTGTAACGTTCTGTCTCCAGGTCAATTTCCACACTCCTCAAGGCTGAGATTCATGTCAGTATCTTGTCTTTGATTGCTCTCCCACCTTATCTCCACCTCAACTTTCTCCTCTTCCCTCTTTCTTCTATCACTGCACAGACAATATTTATCTTAGTCAGTACTTATTATTCTCTCTTTTCCCCAGAAATTATGCTTCTTGTTGCTTAAGAGATGCTGTTCAGCTTCTTTTGTGGTGATCAGTGAGCAGTAGTCTCAAGGTTTTACTCTGCAAACATTAGAAAAAGTGCAGCTATCATATTTTAATAATTTTTGTTTAATTTATTCCTTGGTGACATTTCTACAGTACAGGGTTAAATCTGCATAGAAGAGATGAGTTCATACAGGATTCCACTTTTGGATAAGTGAAGCAAGGAAAATTGAGCCAGCATTTAATGGCATGAAGCAGTAAGATAAAAAAAATCAGCCAAACTTTTGTTTCAGATCTCTTTGAACCTAATGTAACACTGTTGGCTTGAGGATTTGTTTGGGTTTTTCTGTTGAGGTTTTTTTTGTTTTTTTTTTTTTTTGGGGGGGGGGGGATGTTATTCTTGTGGGGTTTTTTTATTTCTTTTATGGTGGCATTTTTTTGTTTGCTTTTTGGGGGAGCTGGTTTTTTTGGTTTTTTTTGTTTGGTTAATTTTTTTTTTTGTTTGGATGGGTCTTTTTCTGTGGAGGGTGGTGCAGACTTAGCACTAGAGCACATCTTCTGAAACCAAGGCTTATGTTTATTTTTTCTGCTCTGTAGGACAAAGCTGCTTCACTGTGGATAAGAAATCTGCGCTTTAAATAAAAAAAGGCCATGCTGCATGGGCTGCAAGCCAAACATGTGCAAAGTTCTGTAGGAATTATCCACAAGTAAGATGCTGCAGAGGACTGGACATTCACAGCAACGCTTTCCAAATCTTTTCCTGACACTAGGTATACTATGAAATGATAGCAAGCTGAGATTGAGTAATTTAATTTAATTTAATTTCATACCTATAAAAAATAAATTAATAGCAAAAAAAAAAAAAAGCTTGCAGTGGCTAAAGTAAGGTTTACAGCAGTCCAGCCTCAGAGCAAAAGTGATTGGAGGCTTGGCAGCATACTAAGATTAGAAACCTAAATTATTAACAAATAGAGCTAGAAATAGGTCTGCTGGTAAGGAGCTATTAGTCATATTAGACCTGGTACATGAACAGGACCTCCCTGACACTGCAGGGTAGGCAAAGTGTTGATCAGAATTTTGTTTTGCTGACATATTTAAGCAATATGAACAGAATTAATACTGACTTCAACAGGAAACCTCGAATAACGAACTGCAGGTTCCTTCATCACTGTAATAAAACTGGTTATACAGCAGCATTAAAAGGGTATGTATACATTTTAATGGGATGAAAGGGGAGACACTAGAAAATCCTGCCAGGAGAAGTCCTGAGCTGTAAAAACTACCTGTGTGACCATGTGGCAAAGATGGCTTAATTCTTCACGTGTACCATCGAAAATTCCACAACGATTTTAACACTTTGGTTATTTCATTCCTAGCGTTTTCCATGAGCTTTCACAAACCAACCACCCCATCCTGCCCTTGGTGTTCCTTGCCTGAGCACAGACATTTAGGAGGGAAAAGCGAAGGAAGCGCTCTCACCGTTGAAGTTGGACGTGAAACAGAAGACATCGTAGCGGCTCTTGTCCTTGTCCCAGAACCCGTAATTCCTGACGCCGGGCACGGTGTTCCTACCCCCACAGGGCTCCCTGGGCTTTGTGATGGGGTACTGCACGGAGCCGTCGCTGAGCCAGCCGGCGTTGCACCAGTCCAGCCCCGACCTCCAGGCGTCGTAGAGTTGGTCAAAGGAAGCCATCACCGAGTCCTGCTCCGTGCACGCCCGCTGCGCCTCGTGGAAGTTCAGGTTGTACCGCCCCAGCCGTGGGGAGTAGGGGAACACCACGCCTGGAGCAGGGAAAGAGGGGTTAGTGTCACCTACAGGTAAAACCTTACTAAAGGAAGGTGTAAGAGCAGTAAGGAGAGATGCGGGATTCCAGACTGGTCTGTAAAAATGCTGCTTATTGTATCCAGATGATGCAGAAATTCATGGGTCGTGGGTGACAAGAGCGAAGTCCACAGCCTTTCAGCCTCAGCTGTGGGCTTGTCTGGAGCAGCTCTAGTTCTGGTTACAATGCATTATATACATTTCATTATAGACTATCTTAAAACACCACAACCAATCAATACTTTTACCTATAGCCTATCATAACTACTAACTTTACCATAGTCATGTTACTATTCTCCAATCACAAAAAGTTAGTATGTCACAGTTTAAGCTAGAAGTTGGTTTTCAGTTTTCTTGCAGTGGAAAATTCTGAGACCTTTTTTCTACTTGAAACATTTGCATTGTTGTTTGCCTGTAGAATCTTTTTGCTTGGTGAAAACATCTTTCTGTTTGAGGTGAGTTTATCCTTTGCTCTGAGCCATAAAAACCCTTTCTAACTAGCATACACTTTGCCTTCTTAGTTATCCAGCAAGACTGGCTCAGCAATTCTTTACTTTTATATCAAAACTTGATTTCATTTCTATTCATTCTTCAGGTTCTACCTTCAAAGATCTTTCTGCTAAGCATATGTATCTGTGAGACTTTCTTGTCAAATTTTCATCCATCCTAACAGGAAGGCCTTGTAAAATCATGGTACCTTGGCTGAGGATAGCTAACAGCTGGCCTGAAAAGTTCCCATAAGAAAGGAATTGTAACAGTGAGAATCAGCTTGCATATCAATCCATTCCTGTGGGAACTGATGGCACCTGTGAGGAGAAAGGTTCTCACCAGTGAGAAATTGTTCTTTACCCAGGAGACAAGAATGTAAATGTTGTTAGAGAGAGAGTTTTGATGGACATGTACAGGAGCCTTTACTCAATGAACTTAATGAGTTACAATGAGTTGCTGACCAGCTGAAATTAAACACAGAATGGTGCCTTCTGACAACCGTATAAATCTGCAATAAAGATTCAGCATGGTGAACGGAGGAAACAGGTGTCTATTTCTGTCCCTACTGCGACAAGTTACCAGGCACTGAAGTAGCATAGAGAAGGGAAACAGCTTTGACAACCACCAGGAGGAGGAATAAAGCAGAAGTAAAGGTTGGCTCCATGAAGTGTTGGTTTATTTCTGGTGAAAAACGCTCCATCAGCAGCAGGGCAGCACTGATTTTGGGAAGAGGCCAAAAAGCTGAAGAGGTCCCTTGCCTCTTCAGCTGTAACAAGTTTAGGTTAGGTTAGATGTTAGAAATAAGTTCTTCGCTGAAAAAGTGATTGCCTCCTGGAATCAACTGCCCAGGGAGGTGGTGGAGTCACTGTCCCTAGAGGGGTTTGAAAAATTATTTGGATGTGGCACTCAGTGCCTTGGTTTGGTTGATGAGGAGGTGTTAGGTGGCAGGTTGGATTTGATCTCGAAGGTCTTTTCCAACCTGGCTCTTTCTGTGATTCTGTGCTGCCTTACCTTGCTGGCTCATCTCCCCTCGTCCCCTTCCCAACGGGAATCCTGCCAGGTCTACACGCTGCTCCCACCTGCACCTTGCTGTCACCACAGTGGTCTCACTCCCCTGCTCTCACAGTGCTTAAAGAGGAGCAGAGTGAGCTGGAATTTTTCAACTTTTTTTTCTTTTTCTTGCAAATTTGCACATTTTTAATAGAAATTTTCCATTTATTAATTGTAAGGTCAATTTCTCATTTTAAAAAGAGTCAGTTGAACCCTAGCATAGCTATACTGTTTGAATTTGTTTGTTTGGGGTTATTTTTGTTTGCTTATTTTAATTGTTTTTGTTTGGGTGATTGTTATTAATACTTTTATTGGTTAGTTGGTTGGTTTGGTGGGGCTTTTTTTTGGTGTGGAATGGGAGTAGGGGAGCTCCTGGCAGTTAATCAGGAAAAAAAAATTGTTGAATGAATTGTTGAATTTCTATCAATTATTTCTTTTTTGTTCATAGACATTAAGATGAAATGTTTTGATTGACACAAAAGAGCATTGTGGTCTTTGCATGAGCCCTTGCCAAGATTTCCTGAGAGGTTCAAGACCGTTGCTTTTTTTTTGATTTTTTTTTCTTTTTTTTAATTTCACATTATTCCAGGGATGGTAGGGAAACCATGTGTGACACCCCCTTCCCTCTCTGCCCCTGCAGCACTGATGGCTCACCCTGACATGATGGCATGGCCCTGACAAATGCTCCTTCCCCCCTAGGGGACAAGGACACTGTTGGAACCCTGGTCACTGAGAATTTTTGACTTTCTGTGCTGACAAGCACTGACCCCCAGGAGAACACTACATTTGACCTGAGGCCATGGAGAGGGCTTCCAAAATGGAATGATAGAACTGGGATCATGGGTGTAATTTAAATAAAAGTGTGCAATATCACATGGTGGAAAACCTAGAATTTAAAGTTTTAGAATACAGTAATATTCACATATATAAAAAACAAGATGGAAGTTTTATGACAGAGGTTTTTCCTTCTTTTTTGCCTTCTTCTTCATGGGTCTAAGAAATATTGTTCAACTGGGTCAAAAACAGTCCACGTTGCGAGCCACGGGTGGTTGGTTATTGGGTTAAAAGTAAAAATAATTTAGATGTAATTTCTTAATTGTACAGTTTACCCATAAAAGACCTGGTAGAGAGAAAGATAGAACTCCATTTCTTAGTTTATTACCTTGCAGTGCTGTAGAACTCACTGTTTGTGAGACTGTAATATAAATATAAACTAAAAATGCCGTCTTGCACATTTAATCCTGACCCTAGAAAAAAAATAAGAACAGGATACAGCATGTCCCCATGCCTTGCCTGGTGCTCATCACTGACCATTGCTCCTACATCAGGGAGATCTCACAGCAGAGAACATCCAAGAGGGGCTGGGAAACATGGGGACATCTCCAGAATGGTCTCAAAAGTGGCATTTAATCACAGTCACTGCCCTTACCCAACAGATATATTTTCTTTTCTTTTGCTTGTTTTATGGAAAAGAACAGAAGTAAAACGTTGCTCCTTGGAGCATGAAGGACGTCTCATAAAGCACTGAAGAACCACGGCCCCATGTGGGTTTGATAAAAGAGAGACTTGAAACAAAAGTTTGGAACAGACCACCCTAATATTTGGCAGGGCTTAGAAACTTAATCCAGACCTAAATTTTACAGCTGGCTTTAGCCAGTCTCATAATCAGCTGAAATAAAATGGTATTAGAGAAGATCCAGCTCAGAATGTTTATCCTCAGACATCTCTGTAGAACTAAGTGCTGTAGGACTCAGGGGGACTGAAGACAAGATAACACACAAGCCAAAAACTTTGCACTGTTATAAATATCCACCTTTCTTTTTACTTTTCTCCTGCTGTTGGATCCTCTTGCCTATAACAGTTTCATTGTCCTCGAGGCAGTGCAGCACAGATAGAGAAATTACTCAGTGGTTAAGCAAGGCAGACACCATGTGATGAATCCACTCTTCTTTCAGAACATTCTAACCCATTTCTGCATCTATTCCACTAGTTTCCTAAAGTCCCCTTGCTTCTTCTCCTTTCCCTCACCCTTCTGTCATCCAAGTATTATTTCTGTTAAACAAAATCTTTGCTATTACTAAATCTCAGTGACTTGGTCCAAGAAAATAAAGCATGCAAATGTAAACTTGGCAGGGTAATAATAAACAATCTTTTGCTCTCCTTCATCAATTAACTAGAGAGTCTGCTTCAGTTCTTTCCTTTTGTAAATCCTTTGTTAGAGGTCTTTTCTGTTATGTGATGTTCTGAACTGCAGTGTATGAATGCAATGTAACAAAATGTGTGTTAAATTTGACTTCATAAACAAGACACTGAACATGTTTCCTATTTTTCTGGATCTCCATTTTTCCTTCATCATATCTTTGTTAAAAAAAAAAAAAGCATTCTTTATCATTGCTAATGGATAGAAATATCACATTGTATAATAAAAATACTAAAATAAAAATGGTTAATAATA